>NC_057399.1:3005382-3322882 GCF_019320065.1 Cervus canadensis | reverse complement strand
TCCCAGGACACACCATGACAGGCTGGCAAATGTGATCAAGCCGAGCAGCCAGCCATGTGCCTAGAAAGAAGAGGATAGATTTTGATAGGACTAGGCAAGATAAGAATCTTTGCCCCCAATGGCCAATTAAACAATAATCAACTCTCATCTAGTCATTTACTCTGCATTGCAGGCAGATTCTTTACCATTTGAGCCACCAAGGAAGCCCATTTACTCTGCAAATACTAATAATAACTGTTAGCATTTATACAGTGCCAGGCCCTGATTTAGCTACTGTGTGTGCATCATCTCATTTAATCACAGTAAACCTTTACAACATATATTACTACACCCATTTAAAGGTGGGGAAGTTGAGGCACAGAGCATTAAATAATCTGCCCAGGGTTGCACAACTATTATGGAGCAGAGTCAGGAGGTGAACCCAGAACCATGACCATAGAGCTGTTTCTTACTCAGTGTCCAGAAACGGTGAGACAGGGGGTGCAACCCGGGAGCACTCATGGGTGCTGGCCATGCACACTTTTGCTCTCTTGGTGCGACTGGTCACTTTGCTCGTGCCCTCACTGGGTGAACCTGGGGCACAGACATGTAAGAGCCCAGCAAACTCCCTCAGTGAGCGTGCTCAGCGCTCTTAACCTTTGGTGGCATCAGCCTCACCTACAGAGCCTCTGAAGGCCTATCTCTCGGCAGGCCCAGAGTCTCCAGGCAGCGGCCGGCCTGTGTCAAAGCTCCTGCAGGTGGTCAGAGGTAGGTCAGGTCTGAGAGTCTGAGAAACACTGACGAAGCCGACAATCAGCCAAGGCTTGCGCACATAGTCAGGGCATTCTCCAGGGTGAAGCCCCTGGGTCTAATTTACCACACTGGACCCTCCCGTGAGGCCAGTAGCATCATCCCCATTTTACTGCTGATGAAGCAGAGGCCCAGAGAGAGCGCTGGGGCCCCAGGCTGCTCTTTCTGCCCGCTTGTCATCCACGGCTCCAGGCCAGCTGACCCTCTTCAGGGACAGTCACGACTCTGTGATCTGCCTCAGACACGGAGCCCCGGGAGATCCAGACCTCTGCCCATGGATCCCCTAGAGGTCCCCTTCCTCCAGCATTGTAATGACACACTCTGTATCTGCCACCTCCTCAACCTCTGGATCTCAAGCCTTCACCAGGAGTCACCTGAAGAGATAGCTGAAGATACAGATTGCAAAGTTGGGCCAGGAAGCCTCTGATTTGAGAGGTCTAGGGTGTGGCCTGGAACTTGAATTTTTATTGGACACTCTGGGGCCAGCCTTGTTGGGGAACTACCTTTTGGGTCTTTTAGTTCAATTCCCTCCTTTTGTGGGGTGAAAACCCAGACCCAGAAGGATCTCACCCTGTGCATCAAATCCTTGCTGTGCTGTGGTTAGTCGCTCAGTCGTGTCCGACTCGTTGTGACCCCACAGACTGCAGCCCGCCAGGCTCCTCTGTCCACGGGGATTCTCCAGGCAAGAATACTGGAGTGGGTTGCCATGCCCTCCTCCAGGGGATCTTCCCAACCCAGAGATTGAACCCAGGTCTCCCATACTGCAGGAAGATTCTTTAACATCTGAGCCAGCAGGGAAGCCCAAGAATACTGGAATGGGAAGGGAAGCCTATCCCTTCTCCAGGGGATAGGAGCCTATCCCTTCTCCCGGTTCAATTCCTGACCCAGGAATTGAATCGGGGTCTCTTGCTTTGCAGGCGGATTCTTTACCAGCTAAGCTACCAAGGCAGCCCCGCATCAAACCCTTACTGGCTCCCTACAGCCCTCAGGTACAAGTCTAGCTCCTCCCAAGCTAGTTCCTTCTCTTAAGGATCTCATTTCAAATGATCGGAAAGCTCCCTTACCTCCATCTGGCACAGTTCTTCCCTGTTCTCCTCCCACTTTGCCTAACTGCTGCTTATTCTCTCAGCCCCACAGCACCTCCTCCAGGCAGCCTTCCTGGATCCTTTAAATGGTAGGTTAGAGTTCTCTGGTCTCCCAGAGAATTGTATCTGTGTACTCCACCCTGGCCCTCCCCACGCTGAACTGCTTTACTTCTCCATCTCCCTTTAAGGTTGTGAAGGCGGGGACCAGCTTGGTCGCTGCATATTACACTGTAGAGCTTTGTTGAATTAATGAACGAACCGACGAGCATGAAATAAACAGAATGAGCATCCCACAGGCCCCAGCTCAAGGTGGGATGGTGTCCCTTGGGCCTCGGGCACTGGGCGGCGCCGCCGGCCCGGCGCATTGGTGTGGCAGCGAGAGGGAGGGACCGCCCGGGCGGGCGGGCAGCTGCGGAACCATCTGCTACGCGGGCGGCGGCGCCCGCCCCAGTGTTTGTTTACAAACCAGGCTCTGCGCGCAAGAGAAACAGGGATCTTCTTCCAGGCGCGTGGCGGCCGCTGCCAGCCCGGGAGGAGGGGTCGTCGGGGGCCAGGGGTTGGAGACATAGACAGGGACCGGTACTTGGAGGGCGCAGCCAGCCTGTCCGCTCCCCCTTCCACACGTCCACTCCTGTCGGCGCCCCAACCCACCCGCAAAGGCTCGAGGTCCAGGCCCCTCCCCCTCTAAGCAGCCGTGGGACCCTATCCAGACCATGGGAAAAACAGCATCCACGTAAGAGCGCGTCAAGGATGAAATGAGGTGATGCTCACAGTGGCATTTTATTAAACTATTGCAGTGCCACTGAGCGATGCGATGGGGGTGAAGCATTTCACAAAATAAATGTCTTTCTAGTCCGAGTTATCCCCTGACTCAGGAATCCCGTTCAGACAGTCCCAGGTGCAGATGATACCGCTCTGATTAAAATTCATTCTGGAAAGGGAAAAATTCATTCTGAAAAATGAAATCATTCTGATTTAAGTGCATGTCTGGTGTTCCAATTTTGGCTATGGTATGACACGGTATGATATGGAATGGCATGGCATGGCACAGTATGGCATGGTGTGGCGTGGCGTGGTGTGGTATGGTATGGTATGGTATGCTGTGGTGTGGTATGGAATGGTATGATATGATGGCTGCCATTTCCTCCAGCAGCCACAAGCCTAGGGGGAGCTCAGAGTTTGGGGAGGGTAGCAGGGGGTGATTCAGGAGAAGAACCCCAGGCAAACTCCCCTCGTAAGTACAGGTGTGGGGAGGTGGGCTGGCTTCCATCCCAAAGGTAAGGATGGTCACTTAGATTCCACATGGCTTTGGGTGGCGGTGGCTGAGCGCCAGGCTTTAGAGGGACAGCTCAGCTCAGTTCAGTTGCTCAGTCGTGTCCAACTCTTTGTGACCCCGTGGATCGCAGCACACCAGGCTTCTCTGTCCTTCACCATCTCTGGGAGTCTGCTCAAACTCATGTGCATTGTGTCAGTAATGCCATCCAACCATCTCATCCTCTGTTGTCCCCTTCTCCTCCTGCCTTCAATCTTTCCCAGCAAGATGGACAGCTATGGGAGGGCAATTTGTCAGCCCCCTGCTGCAAAGCTTTCCCTCCTCCCCTTCTCCCTGCCCCTACTGCAGACCTTTCCCTAACACTGTCTGTGTCTAGACATCTTGCATCCTCTGCGAGCCTATGAGGCCTCTACTGGGCCAGAACTGGGCATGAGTTGGGGATGTTCCCACATGCTCTCCAAAGAGGTACAAAATGCTTGCCTTGTATTTTCCAGTACCCAGGGGCTTCCGTATGATTATTGGTTTGTTTGCAGTTTTTCTCAGTTACAAATTGAAGAGGTAACACTGATGACAAAGAGGAGGTCACACCTTCTGTCCACAAAGGGACTCACATTCTAGAAGGGGGAAACAGAAAAAGCAGGAACTACCACTATTCACTGTCTACTTACCCAGTGCCCAGTGCTAAGTTTGGTACTTCTCTGGCAATGCATTCAATAAATACTTATTGTGCCGTGTACTGGGCCCTGAGGATAGAGCCAAGAACAAGTCTTGTAGTCAAGAAGTATTTAAAAATAATTCCAATGACAATACATATGCCATAAGGGAATACCTCTTTTAATCCTGACATCAATCTACTAACAACTCTTAATGGTAAATATGACTATCCTCATTTTATAGATAAGGAAATAAGAGCTCAAAGAGGAGAAAACCTGTCCCCAATCTCCAAGCTGGGGTTTGGAGTCAAGTCCAAAGTCATGTTCTGACTGCAATGGCCACCTAGTGGAGGGGTGGAAATGGCCAGTTTCATGCTTCCTGACTGGAATAGTTGGGTTATAGCCACATCTTCAAAGAGTGGGTGGTGAAAACTCTTCGCTGAGGCTAAAGCAGGACAGAGTCCACTTGGAGAGTCCATTTAAAAAATTCTGAACCAGTAAAAATCTGACTAGGAGCCACCATCTGACAAACCCATTTGGCAGACACCCATGCCCATCAGACCCACCCCAAGGTCTGGTGAAGAGGTGCCCCTCCACACCCCACTCTGTGAAAATCCACTCATTAGTTCACTCATTCAACACACCCTGAAGGACTGTCCTGCCTGGAGAACTCCAACCCCAGCTGGGAAGATGGAGACATACCCCGCACAAGGGTATTAAGGCTGGAGGAGCCCTGTCCATGGTGCTGAAGGATCAAAAGAAGAGGATGGAGGGTTAAAAGTCCAGTGCCCTCTGGTCAGGGGCAGGTGTCTGAGGGCAAAGTGGGACCATTCAATCTCTTTGGCCAATAGATTGAGAAGGAGGAGGGGGCTGGCCAGAAAAAGAGGGAGGGGGCAGGACAGCTGTCAGCCGGCGGAGCAGGGACTTGACCTGAGGCTGTTAAAATAAGTCCTGAGTCGGTGTGCATGGGTCAGGCGAGGACACAGCCAGCATTAGATGCTGCTGCTCTTAGCTCCCTGGCCTGTGTCCCTCAGTTGCACTTGGCCCTCTGAAGAGCAGGCAGGAATTGTAACAGGGTGAAACCAGGACAGCAGCAGGCTAAGACATCCAGGTGAAAGCAATCTCAAAACACAGGATTTTGCAGCATGAACAGTCTGGGATGACCAGGATGCTGAGAGAAACCAGACCTGACAGCAGACAGCAAGTCAGACTGGATCTGGAGGTCAGACAGGGTGGGAGGAGAGGCTGTCTGCACTGCCTCACCTGCATCCTCAGGTACTCCCGCCCAGGCTCACCTGGCGGGGGGCTTCTGGATGGAGGGGCACTCTGTCCAGGGCATACGAGGTGCTTGCCACTGGCTAGGAGGTGGGTTTCAGGGAGCAACATCAACTAAGGTACCCCAGGAAATGGGGAGCCAAAGCCAGAGGGTGAGGAAGGGCTTCTAGGCTTCTTGAGAGATCCAAGGCATGAACCTGTGATCTCTAAGCCAAATGTCCACAGGCAGAATCAGATATCCAGTGAGGTTGATGCCTTGACTTCCAGGTTCCTTCACTTAGCCTCACTCTCCCTCAATCCCCTAGTAAGAATTTATAAATCACATGTGCAGAGCCCAAGATCACTGGCTTAATGAGTCAGGAGTTATCTCATCCACAGCTCCTCTTCTCTGCGTGCATAGAGCGTAGGACCCAAACAAACTGGGGATCGAGCAACTGAGAAAATGCACTATAGATTCTTTAAGGCAATTTTGCTGAGTCCTTAAAAAAAGCAAAGGATCCCACAGAAATAAAACATAATTTTCTCTAATGAGAGCTGATCTTAAAGTTCGAGTTTCACTATCTTATAGAACAAATCTTTTTTTAATATAATGTCATAAGCAGCTATGCATTTACCAAAAATGGTTCTTTCTTCCTAGGCAAGCAGTCAGACTGCATTTCCCAGAATGCTTTAGCAATCAGTGTGGTCACATGATTGAGTTCCAGCCAGAGGGATGTGAGTGGAGGTGAGCATCCCTTCCAGGTCTGGCCCACAAAACTCTCCCATGGGTAGTTGTCCCTTGTCTTTTCCCATGCACTGGCTAGAAATGAAGGACTCTGGTACCCATTAAGATGGAAGATGGGGTAGTCGTGGGGCCTGAATCACCCCATGGAAGGCTGCTCACGAATTACCCCACTGTCATCCTATGCGCACAAGAAATAAATTTAAATCCTGTTAAGCCACTGACACTCTGGCATTTAACAGACTACAGCATCCAACATTAGCCTAACTAACAAAAGCACTTACTACATGCATAGAATATGGCGAGCCAGGCTGGGGTGGGGAGTGTATGAGTCAGAGTGATATCTGAATATGGGGGGAAGGGACCATGCCAGGAGCAGCCCCAGAGACACCTGGCTCAGTGAACATTTGGGGAAGATTCCCCACCTTCCACCTGTGCCCAGCTGCAAAGTGGACCCAGCCACAGACAGTCACTAGTCACCTCGTGGCTGTTATGCCAGATATCGGGGCTGAACTGCTGTCCCCATTCTTTTTCAATTAGAGATTAGTGAATGCATCTCTTTCTCTTCAAACTTTTTCCTTGAGCTAATAATTTCCCTTAAAATCTACTGAACTTGCCGTTGGGTCTGACAAAAAGCTTACTGAGTGCCTTGCTCCAACCCACAATTTCGCTCAACCTTCTAAAGTTCCCTTTTATATCAACGGCCATCAACCCTTCCATTTGCTGTGTTCTGGGTTATAGCTCTCTCACGCTTCACTTCTCTGCATGGTCTCATCACATCCTCCAGTCTCCGTCTCTGCTCTGCCCCGCTTCCCATTTCTTTTCCAATAAATGGTTTCCTTCATCTTTACTGCATTTCCTCCCTTCCCAGCATCCTCACCACAACCCCACTAACTCTCTGAGAAACATTCCTTCCCCATTAATCTGCCAACTAGGAGAGAAAAGTTAGTTTCCCTTTTGATCCCTGTTCATCCCTGTTGAAACCTGGATAACTACTGAAAAATTAGTCGGCCATCGTCGTTCCTACTCTCCTATCTGCTGAGGTGGTGCCCAATCGTCTTCTGATCTCTTAAGTCTGAATTTCTCATCAGATTAAGGGGAGAAGAAAACGCTTCGTCTTTCAGGAAAGGAAACAACAAATTGTAGGAAGAAAATACACTGCTTAGTCAGAAGTACAGTTCAAGAATCATCATGATTTGGCCTCGACTTTCACCTCTTTAAACATTTCATTTTCTGCCATCTTAAGAAAAGCACATCGACTTCTATCGAATCTCCTTCCATATTTCAAATACTTGCATCCTCCACCCTTTCATTCCTTTTTTTCTCCAGGTAGTTATACTTCTTCCACTTTCAAACAGACAGATCCCAAGAAGGCATATAAGTAATGAAGTAACTTTAAAAATATAAATCAATTAGGGAAGAGGTAAGATCTATGGGTCTGTGTACCTTAGGATTCTTACTGTCACTGAACAGAAAATGGAACCCTAAACTTTGATGCAAGGAGAGTTGATGACAAAGTAGAATGGGAGACAGGAGGCGTGATAAAGATCTCAATGGTTAATATTAGGAAGCATACTGTACATGACAGTATTATTTTTTATTCATGTAATAAAAGCTTGGAAATACTTTAAAACTATTTCTTTACTTCCTATTTGCTAAAAGGATATGACACAGTATAAAACAAAAACCATTATTATAAAAACAAAGACAAGAAACATGCTAAGTGGGGATATACAGGTGGAAGAAGGGATAATTATAACTTTCTTTTAAAATCTAGACTCGAGAGAATGAACACAATTTGCACACAGAACTTAGCTTGAAGCCTCCCAGCAATCATGGCAAAGATGGAAACACGAGAAGATCACGGCAGTGGACTGTTCCTACCTACAGTTAGAGGATCACCTCCTAATTATGAGCTGTGACAGGAAGTTGTCTCACGTGTCTTCTCACCTCCCTTAATCTTAAGAATTTTCCAAGTTAATCTTCAACCCCTTCATCTTTAGAAAGAATTTTCCAAGGTGTTTTTTTTTTTTAAAATCACATAATCCTCAAATGTCTTGGTGTACCCCACTATCCAATGGCTTCTTGCCTCCAATGTGACAAAAGAATGGTTGATGTTCACATGGGAGAAAAAATGTTAGTGTCCTCCTAATGCCACAGAAATGGTGGGAAGCAGAGAAGTTGGAGGCTGAAGAGAGTCTGGGTACAAGAAGCAGATACTGAGCTGGTTTTAGAAGAGGGGTTAGGGACAGAGGTCCTGCCCAGATCCCTCCACACTGCCCCTGGGATGCTGGGCACAGGGACAGTGGGCCATTCCTACCAGCTGACAGCACGTGGTATGGAGGTGGATGCTAGAGGCAGAAGCACCGTATCTGTGCTCAAAGATGTGAACTGTGTCAGGAGTGGCCTGCGAGGATCGCCACCTTGGGCCACAAGAATTTGTGATTGGTACATTCGGAAGTCAGGGTCCTGCTGGTATTTTCCTGAGAGGGGTAATCATTCATCGGCTGTGTGACTGATATCCAGTAACTTTCCCGGAATCCCCGTCCCTACGGAAGTCTCGCACACGTGCACGATTTGAGGATTGGGATTCCCTCCTGATGAGCAACACCCAAGGGCTGTGATGAACTCTGGAGGTTGTGTTTAAACAAATGGGCTAATGCACGCTGGCTGAGAGCCAGGCATGTGCTAGGTACTGTGTTGGATCTGAAGGGTCAGAAAGGTAATTCAGAGACACATCCTGCCCATAAAGACCCATAGTCAAACAAAGGGGCAGAACCCTGGACAGGAAGGACTGCTGAACAAGGCAGGAAACGAGACACGCCTCAAGGTGACTGTGGTCCCCTAACTACCCCCAATCTGTGGACACTCTGTGGTAACACCCCCTGTCCATCTGGAGCAGCCCAAATGTAGTCTTTCTCTCTAACATATGCACCAATCAATACCGAAGATGAATTAAACTGATGAAAATCAATCCCAAAGCCAGCTTTTCTTTCCAGACCAAAAATTTCCATCAATAATAGAGGATTAAAAGACGCCAGTAAATTCTGAGGCCTGTGTTGTACAGAGTTCAATCACAGGTTGTGAAAATAGATTAAGAAGTCAAAACCCTTGTCAAGAAGCTGTTCTGCTGGCCCTTGGCAGATGGAGGGGGGCCCTGAGTGGACCTCAGGTTCAGAGTAAAGTTACAGGCCCTGAGCTGGACAGTCCAGTCCATGGCCCCCAGGGAGCTGCTCCCAGGCAGGCAGGCTGGGCTCTATGGCCCCGTTCAAGAGGCCTTGAGTCCAGATGGTGGGTTCTGGAATCTGCCAAGAGACAAGCCAGCAACACGGAGAAAATGCAGTGGTCTTTTTGGCTGTTTGAAGAAAATAATTGGAAGGGAACAAAAAAACTGTTGAAACCCAGGTTTGGGTGACATTATGGAAGGTTACAAATTTTAGACTCTTAAGGCATTTGAGCAGGAGGGTGAGACTTAAAAGAGGCAGGCTTCCCCACTCTTGGGGCAACAGGGAGCCCGGATACGTTTTCAAAGTCTTTGCCTCTGAGGTTCATGGCTACAGCCACAGGTCCGCGCTGTACCAGCTCTAGCAGACACAGAAAGAATGGAGCCAGGGCACTCAGAGCTCCGGTTAGCAGAAGATACACTCTTTCTCCCAACTCTGGTCTCCCCAAGCTTGGTGACACCCACAAAGCCCATGGCCCACTGTCAGTTGTCAGATACAACACCTGAGATCCATCCCGCAGTACTGCCCAGCCCCGCCTGGCGGATGGAGCTTCCGACCTCATGATTCATTCATGTATTCATCCACCCAATCAATCAATTCCCCGGGCCCTGGCTGGGCACCAGACACTATGCCGGATGCGGAGGATGGATAAAGCAATGCCGGTGATTCCTGACTCATAGGCCCTGCCCTGGAGAATACAGTCTAGACCCTCATTCGCTCAGCAAACATTCTCTGAGCACATGCTATGTCCCAGAGCTCTGCTGGGCATGCAAGGACGCCACCTTACCCCCAGAAATTCATGATTGATTCAGTGAAAGATGGGCAGAAAGATGGCTAAGTGTATGCAATACCTGGGGTGAGCCTCGAGGCCCGGGCCCCCAAGGAGAAATCGCCAAGTGGAGGCTGCATGCCAGACCTCGGTGAAGAGATAACACACTGTTCTGGAATGAAGTCATAACACTGGAGCATCTGTAGGCAGTCGCCTTCCGGAAGCAGGATGAGAACAGTGCTGAGACCCAAGATGAAGGAGGAAGGGTGTGCTGGGGACTGAACGTGTGCCCTCAGATGTACTGAAGCCTTCATCCTCAACGTGACTATATCTGGAGGTGGGGCCTTTGCAGAGGTACTTAAGGTTAAACCAGGTGATGAGGCTGATAACCCATGATGACCAGTGTTCTTATAAAAAGAGGCGACACCAGGGAACTGTAACAAGAGGAAAGGCTGCATGAGGGTACATCGAGGTGACCACCTACAGGCCAAGGGGGGAGGTCTCACTGGGAACCAAGCCAGCTGACACCTTGATCTTGGACTTCCAGCCTCCAGACATTCGAGACAATTAAAGTCTGTAGTTTAAGCAGTCTAGTCTGTGTTACTTGGTTACGACAGCTCAAGTAGAGACGACAGGATGTTATCAGGCCCGAGTCACTTCTCTGTTCAAAATCCTATGACTCTCCGCCCCTCCCTTCACCTCTGTGCCCATCCACACTGGTCCTCCCTCCATTCCCATGACACGGCCTGCTCCCATGGAGCACAGCAGTGTCCACCAGAATCATGATGTTAGCCATCAATTCGAGCCACAGATGTAACTGTTTTCATACATACGTAATTTAAACTTATGTTTCACAAACATAAATTTAAATTTTCTAATAGCCACATTTAAATAGTATTATTTTTAATATTTATTTATTTGGCTGCATCGCGTCTTAGTTGTGGCATGTGGGATCTTTGTTGAGAGGCAGGCTTCATCACTCCACAGCATGTGGGATCTTAGTTTCCCGACCAGGGATCGAGCCCATGTTCCGTGTATTGCAAGGCGAATTCTTAACCACTGGACCACCAGGGAAGTCCCTAAATAGCCTTTTTTTTTTTTTTTCAGAAGATGAAATGAATTTCACTTAACTCAATATACCAAATATTGTCATTTTGATATGTAATCAATATAGAAGTTATTTGTGAGCTACTTCATATTCATGAATTTCATTAGAAGCCTTTGGAATCCAGTGTGTATCTGACACTTAGCACACATCTCAATTTGGACTGGTCAAGTTTCCAGGGCTCAACAGTCACCCAGGGGCAGTGGCTGCCATGCTAGAAAGTACAGGCCTTGCAGTGTTCTTCCTCCAGACTCCACAGGCTCATGCCATCACCTCCTTCAGAGGTCACCTCCCTATGAGGCCCACGCTGACCACTCTACTGAATAACACCCTCACCCCCGTCTTAGTCCATTCAGGCTGCTATAACAGAACTCCACAGATTGAGGAGTTTACAAACCACAGACATTTATTTCTCACAGTTGTGGAGGTTGGAGTCCAAGATCAAGGTGCTGGCAGATTTGGTGTCTAGTGAGCCCCGCTTCCTGGTTCGTAGATGGCCATCTTTTCACTGTAACCTCGCATGGAGAACGGGTGAGGGTCTCTTTCAGAGAGGTGCTAATCCCATTAATGGGGGCTCCATCCTCATGACCTAATTGTTTTCTAAAGGCCTCCACCTCCAAATATCACCATCTTGGGGGTTAGCATTTCAGTATATGAATTTGAGGTGAACACAGTCTAACCCAGGGCAGCAGTGGGGCTACATGACGACTTCACACAAAAGCATTCTGCAAAGCACCCAGCTTGTCCCGAATGCTTTATCAATGGTAGTTCCTTGTATTAAGTGCTATTAGCATTATTGCGTGCTAGGTCACTTCAGTCGTGTCCAACGCTTTGCAACCCCTTGGACCTGTGTCAGGCTCCTCTGTCTATGAGGATTCTCCAGACAAGAATATTGGTATGGGTTGCCATGCCCTTCTCCAGAGGATTTTCCTGACCCAGGAATCACACCCATGTCTCATTATTTAGATGCAAACTGCTTCTCTGCCAAGTTCCATAAAACCCTGTGTAACTGAGAGAAATTGGAATTTGGACTTACATGTCCCATGTTTGAGTCCTGACATGAGCACTTGCTTTCTGTGATCTTAGAAGTCCTTTATCCTAAGGTCCACTTTTATCATCTGTTAAGTACAGTAACAGCCCGGGGTTTCAGGAGAATAAAACAAGAAAGCAAATGTGAAAGAAGAAACAGTTGTGAACTACAATTCCTCATCCACAACCCCAAATCCAAAAAAAAAAAAAACTCGAAACACCAAAGCTTTTTCATAAATCTTGGCAGTGAGATCTGCCCCCAGCCAACAGAAGGCTACCTATAATCTCTACGTGTGTGCACATTCTTAGGTTTGCTGCAGAAATATCACAGGTTTGATTGTGAGAGGCTGCCTGGAAATTTACACTCAGAGGCATTCAATACACACACATGCACCATGTCACCTCTGGAAAACCCCAAAACTGAATTCCAAATGTGAATGGCCCCTAGATAAGGGACTGCAGAACTGTCTGTATAAACTCGTCATCCTTATCCTCACTGCATGCCAGGAAGAGGGTACAGGAGGAGGGTGGGCAGTCCTGGGGGTGAGGACCCAGTCCATCCTGGGTACTGGGTGGGGCCCTGAGGAGGAGGTGACCTTCCAGGCCCAGTCCTCTTCGGGTCACCTTTGGCTAAAGCCGCTAGAACAGCCAAGGAAGGAGCCCAAGGCTGTTCTCCCCCCAGCCCCCGCCCCCATAAAGTAGAAACCCTTCACCATCTTCCCAGCTCCAGAGCGAATCTGGGCACAGACTCCGGTCCCCATGGCAACCGCTCCAATCTGTGTCAGCAGGAGCGCGTAGTCTGCTGCTGCTAAAATTACAGGAGGGGGGACCCCTCACACACACAGCCCTCTCTGCTCAGAATCATGACCCTGGGGAATTCACAGGAGAGAAGCTGAGCTTGGGAGCAGCCTCAGCATCCAAGTGCACTGACCCGAGCCAGGCTGGGGGTTCGGGGGTGAGATTTGGGTGGGCAGAGGGGCAGGAGTGAGGCAAACACTTACCCCCTACTTGGAAGGGCCTCACTGTTGACCCTGATCTTGACCTGGGGCCACTCCAGACAGCAGCGGTGCTGAAGTTCTCTGGGGAAAGGTATTCTACAACCTCCCTTGGTACCTGATTCTAGGATTTCTTGAGTCTCTGCTCAGCAGACTGGGAAAACAGACCTATTTTTAAATTTTCATTTGGAAGGATAAAGTAGGGGAGGGAATTCCAGAGGGAACGCAGAGCTGACACTGACTGCATTTCTTACTCTGCACCCAGAGCTTTTATCGACGTCGTCAACTTCCATCGGCACTGAGAGCCCATGGATCACTGTCCCCATTTGACAGAAGAGGAAAGTGGCCCAGACATCTTTCCTGACTGCCCACACCTGTCCCTGCTTACAAGCCCAGAACTCTGCTGTGTGCGCCTTCTGCGAGAAACACCCCCCAAGCCATCTGCCCGGGGGTCTCCGGGGCCCCCCTCTTGGCCCGGCAGCCCCCCGCCCTGTGACAGCCCCCAGCACACTATTGTCGCAGTCAGCAGTGTGTGTTTCTCAGCCTCCACCCCCAAGGCCCTGGAATGAAGGAGTTTCGTACTCAAGGAAGTCGGGTACCTGAGCACATGCTAGGGCGGGATGTCAGCCGGGGCTCCGACACCCTGGCATGCCACGCCAGCCGTCGAGCCCCTCTCCATCTGTTCCTCACTTACTGCCCAGCACCCCACCCTGCCGCCAGGTCCGAGAGCTGCCCTGACTTCCCACCCTAAGGATCTCCCCACCCTCAGGCCCTTTGTACGCCTATGCCCTTTCTGGGCACGTTTTTGGGCTCACTCCATGCTGGCTCCTCCTTTCCATCAGCTGGCACCCACCTTCTCTAACAAAGAACCCCACCTCGGTATCTTCTGAAACAGCCCCAGCTCACTCTCCTCCAGCAATGTGGGCACCCTGGTGAAACACTCAGGGGTGCTCATGACCGATGGGTGCAGAGTCACCCAGCCTCTCCGGCTCTGAGTCCCCTGTGCCTGACACAGGACACCCCCACGAGAGAAGGGGGCACAGGCTGGTCCCAGTGGCAATCCAGGAAGGTCCTAGCCATTAAGAGTCCATCCAGAGGTTCCTGGCATACCAACGATGCTGAGAGAGGAAGGGGAGCCCATTTAGCCAGCCCCACCGTGGGGAGTGCAGAGTGATCCCATTCAACCCCCAAGGCAAACATCCCCTCCTGAGGGGGCGCCATCCCCATGAGCAGTCTATTCCAACCAACCTCTGCTGATGGCCAAGGCAAAGGGACCCCTGGGTAAGGCAGAGAAACAGGGCACCAGTGGACCTTAAAACCCCAACCATTCTGCAGCCTGCAGTCTGCTCCCCTGGGGCAGGAAGTAGGACCCACGGGTCGATCTCCAGCCACCGCTCACAGGGAGAGAACGTCTACTCCCCTGCAGAGAAAACAGTGACCTCTGGGCAGACGCCCAGCGTGGACAGCCACGTGTGGGCAGCTAGTCGGCTGCCTTGCTAGTCGGCAACCGTAGAGGAAAGGGGAGGGGGTGCAACATACGTTATCGGCAGGAGAAAAAATGGATAAATTCTGGCACATCACCAAACAGTTTGATTTAGGTTAGGTTATATGGAACAATGGAATAAATACAGCCTTTAACAATAAGGAAGCAGATCTGTATTTCTGACTGGAGATTCATCCACAGCAAGAAAAGTTAAGTTGAAGATGGTATGTCTCCTATTACGTTATTTTTGTGAAATAAAAATCTGTGTTCTGTATATGAGTTTGACTAAGTATGAAGAGTCTGACCAGACTCTTCACCATCTGGTGACGACCAGACTCATCACCGGGTTGGGGGCGGGGATGCTGGAGCAGGAAGAGGGGCAAGGAAGAAAGGGGAGGATATGGGTTTACTTTATAACACGTCTTTGAATTTTGTTACAAAGACAAAGTAATAAAAATAAATTTTGTAATATAAAACCAATGGAGGTAAAAAAAAATCCAAAAGGTACCTGAATTACCCCCACAGAAGAGCACACATTCTCTTCCTCAAACGGGCAATACCCTGAACTGTTTGCAGAGACGCACATCAAAAAGCAAGAAAAAAACGCACTTGTTAATTGACATATTTTTTTGTTCTTTGCCTAATTAGAAGAGCCCAACCTCACCAGTCATTTTTGTCCCCGTAATAAGACAGCTTTCGAGTGAACTAACAGAAAGAGGTCTCTTCTCACACCATTTGTCCAAGCTCCAGCACATGCCCAATTGGAGATGTGCCTCTTTATAAAACAGGACAGATTTTAGGAGGCAGGTAAAGAAAGAGGAAAAAAGAAATCAGAACATGTCAAAAGAGATATCGCTTACAATCCCACTGACCTGATTATAGGGCTCATTTTAGCAGTTTAACTATTTATCTCTTTCTCCTGGTAGAATGTGATCATCGAAACCTGGGAGACGAAGCGGCAGTGCCCGCCGCTGGGTCGAGTCCGGCCCCAGCTTGACGTGCTGGGGACAAGCGGGGCAGGACTCCCTGGCTGCTCCCCAGAGCCATCCACACAACCCACTTCTGTCCAGCTGGCCGGCCAAGAAGTCTCTGCTGAGTGCTGGCTGGTGCCAGGAAATGATTTGGAGGAGGAGACAGACAGCCCCTGCCCCTAGAAAGCATATAGTCAAGTCAGAAAGAGACCCAGAGGGAATGCCAGGAGACCAGAGTGTGGCCAGCCTCCCAGGCACTGGTGGCCCATTCGTGTTGCCAACCTCTTTGGGAAGGAGAGTGGAGCTACCATCATCCCCATTTACACAGGAGGAAACAAAGGCTCATTGAATAAGATGGGTGTAATAAAATGACAAAAAGCACAGGACGCATCAATGGTAAATAATCATGAAGGAAACTCAGGGGCCGTAATGATTTGGGCCAAAGCTCTCCATGGCAAAACTTGTGATAAAGTCAAAACCATTAGACATGCAGATAATACCACTCTAATGGCAGAAAGTGAAGAAGAACTAAAGAGCCTCTTGTTGAGGGTGAAAAAGGAGAGAGAAAAAGCTGCCTTGAACTCAACATTGAAAAAAATAAGCTCATGGCATCTGGTCCCATCACTTCATGGCAAATAGATGGGGAACAATGGCAACAGTGACAGACTTTATTTTATTTGGCTCCAAAATCACTGCAGATGGTCACTGCAGCCATGAAATTAAAAGACACTTGCTCCTTAGAAGGAAAGCTATGACAAATATAGACAGCATATTAAAAAGCAAAGACACCACCTTGCTAACAAAGGTCCACCTAGTCAAAGCTATGGTTTTTCCAGTAGTCATGTGTGGATGCGAGAGTTGCACGGTAAAGAAGGCTGAGCACCAAAGAGTGGATGCTTTCAAACTGTGGAGTTGGAGAAGACACTTGGGAGTCCCGTGGACAGCAAGGAGATCAAACCAGTCAATCCTAAAGGAAATCAAACCCTGAATACTCATTGGAAGGACTGAAGCTGAAGCTCCAATCCTTTGGCCACCTGATGCAAAGAGCCAACTCACTGGAAAATGCCCTGATTCTGGGAAAAGATTGAGGGCAACAGGAGAAGGAGGTGACAGAGGATGAGATGGTTAGATAGCATCACCAACTCAATGGACATGAATTTGAGCAAACTCTGGAAAATAGTGGAGGACAGAGGAGCCTGGCATGCTGTAATCCACAGGGTTGCAAAGAGTCAGACACAATTTAGTGACTGAAAAACAACAAAAGCACTGAGTTTAGGTGAAAGTGACGTAAGGAAGCCCTAAGGGCCTAGGAGAGGCAGCCCCCGCTTTCTGGGCCATCTGCCTGAACACGGCACAGGTGTGACGCACAGAAGACCAAGTTCTGAGATAACTAAGGATTTCTCTCAGGAAAACTGAGAAAATCGAAGGTGCCAGAGAAACTCAGAAGAGGGACTGTACCTTTAGCACGACTTCAGCTTCTTAATGCATTCATGACTCAAATGGAATAAATCTATTCCTGCAGGAGCAGAATTACACAGTTCTCTGTGATCCAATGTCAAATAGGTTATCCTTTGATTAAGGTCTTAGCATGGATAAGAGTTTTATTGAAATGATTTCCATTATCTGCACAGCAGTTCATCACAAATGTATCTGGCCCAGTGTATTTCAAATATGATTTGATCACACAATGAAATTGTGGGCATTTAAGGCATTTTAATTGAGAAATTAAATGCATCTGCCTTGCTTCCTCTCCTGGGGCTGATCCATCCCAGGAATTTCCATGGCAGAGGCTCAGATGAGCCCTCGGAGGTAACTTGGCTCAGCCTGGATTCTCCCTCCTTTCCCCACGGCTCTCTGACCGTCAAGTTGAAAGGGAACCTTATAATCAAAGAAGATGTAAATAAGAATAAGCCCTGTCGGCTTAATGGGGAGAGAGGGCAGCTTTCATGTGCATTAATTAGCAGGGGACTTACTTTGCGATAGTTCATTAGGAACCAATGTTAGTCCCACTGTTTCCCCCAGTGTGACTCAGGCTGCAGCCTCACTGCCGCATTCAAAGGCGGCATAAAAAGCGCGCACTCCTGGTCCTTTGAGGCTCAACGGGGCACCAACAGGTCAGAGGCTGCGCACAGTGCAGGGCACTCACTGGAGGATGCTCCTGCCTGCCCGCCCTCTCTGAGACCTGGAAGCAGGCCTGGGTGGAGCAGGGCCATGTGGGCTCTGTTGAGGGACCACTCCTTCTACCACCAGAACACGCCGCTGCTTGGCCAGGAGCAACGTGCTGGGTGTAGGAAATCGGAGGAGAGGATTTCTGTCCCAAATACAGACTCTCTGTGACCCCATGGACTGTGGCTCGCCAGGCTCCTCCGTCCATGGAATTCTTCAGGCAAGAATACTGGAGTGGGCAGCCATCCCCTTTACTAGGGGATCTTCCCTACCCAGGGATCAAACCCAGGTCTCCTGCATTGCAGGCAGATTCTTTACCATCTCAGCCACCAGGGAGGCCCTTTCTTGCTTTCCTTTTTTTTTTTTCTGCTCCAAGCACAGAAAAGGTGGTCCAACCCTGCCTTTGGGGGGCAGTCTGGAAAGCCCAGCTTCACTCTCCATAAGATGTCACTGACAACCAGAAGTCCAGAACATCTCACCAACTTGGAGTGGGGCTCAAATCATAACGTGCAATCTGTCCACACCACGCTGTAAGGCAGGCGCGAGAGTTGGGCAGAGGGATGTGGTTGGAAGGGTTCCAAGAGTTGGAAGGGATGTGGTTCAAACAGCCTGTGAATCTCAACATCTGAGCTGAAATAATGTGGGTTCATCCTGCAACCTGGGACAAGGGCGAAGTAGGAGCCTCTGCTCCAAGAGTGGCCCCCAAAGCCTCCCTCTGCCCTTGGCACCTGACCCTTCCTCAGTCCCTCTGAGACACCCTGCCCAGACCTGACAACGCCCAGGAAGTAGTGGACACGCTCCGCTTTCCTGAACAGGGATTGGGCTGTGCTGCTGTTCTGCTATCTCTGGGTTCAAGGACTGAAAAGGACCTAAAGAGGCCATGAAAGGATAAGAGTGGGTCCCTGGGGTTGACCTTCCCACAAAAGAGAGTGGGAGCAATGAGCAAAGCCTGTTGGCCTCCGACTTTTTCCACAAAGTCGGGGGCCCAGCGTGGGGCGGAAATGACATCTCTGGGTTCCTCCCTGGGATGCACAGGCTACCAATGCACAATGACCAGCCACCGCAGAAACAGGCCTCTCTCGGGACCTCCCTCTTGTAGACTTGGGGGAGCCCAGCTGCCTCCAAGAGTTGGAGGGGGCCCTGGGCCCTGCCACTATCGTCACTGCAAGGAGACCTGGGTACAACACGAGGGCGGGGGGATGAGAGGGGCTCACGGTGCTCTCCCCACCCTCCTCCTCCTCCAGCAATCCGGCTGTGCGGTGTCTGCCCCTACCCAGGGGTCCCTGGGCTCCCAGGCCTGACCTGCCATCACCTTTCATACGTGATCTCTGGGATTTGACGGGGCACAGCATCCTAGACAGTGCATTAAGAAGCAGAGACATCCCTTTGCCCACAAAGGTCTGTCTAGTCAAAGCTCCAGTTTTTTCAGTAGTCATGTATGGATGTGAGAGTTGGACCATAAAGGAGGCCGAGTGTCGAAGAATTGATGCTTTCCATCTTTGGTGCTGGAGAAAACTCTTGAGAGTCCCTTGGACAGCAACGAGATCAAACCAGTCAATCCCAAAAGAAATTAGTCCTGAATATTCATTGGAGGGACTGATGCTAAGGCTGAAGCTCCAACATTTTGGCCACCCGTTGCGAAAAGCCAACTCATTGGAAAAGACCCCTGTTGCTGGGAAAGATTGAAGGCAGGAGGAGGAGGGGACGACAGAGGATGAGACAGCTGGATGGCATCACTGACTTGATGGACGTGAGTTTGAGCAAGCTCCAGGAGATGGTGATGGACAGGAAAGCCTGGCAGGCTGCCGTCCATGGGGTCTCAAAGAGTCGGACACAACTGAGCAACTGAACAAGCATCCTCACTGGGGTCCTGGCTTTATTTATGCTTTTCTACTGCACTCCCGGGTGGTGTCTCCCCAAGCCTGGGTCAAACTTTTCCTTCCAACCTGTATGCGCTTCCCTTTCAAGGTCCAGCGATGTTTCTACCTGGTAAGAGGGTGAGGAACTCATTCAAAGCAAAAAAGCCACATGCACCAAGATGTCCACGCCTGCATCAGACATCAACATTAATGATCTAAAAACAATCTAAGTGGCCAAACAAGAAGGGAATGTTTAGTTTCAGTGAAAGCTCTGGTAAACTGTCACAAAAGTAATTATGAAAGGCACATAACCATAAGAGGAGGTGATTTGTATTATATTAATTAAGAAGGGGAACACAGAATGGTATGCCTACTATGATTACAATTACATATTTTAAATTTTTGCCAAGAAATGCAGAAATATGTATGTGTATGTTTTAAAGTTTTTGAGGTAGGAAGATAAAGTTTTGTTGTTGTTGTTTAAAAAAAAAAAAAGACTCCTTTAGGTAAACGGAAAATGGGGATTCTAGAAAAGTGTTTGTATCGTATATGTGAAAATTCATTGCCTGGGTTTTCTTGACTCCTTGAATAACATTAACTTGAATATTGTTATTCATAAAAAAAAAAACTCATCTAGTAACATTTTTACAACAAATAACATCAAAAGAAAAAAGTAAGGGACCTGGTCAAAGGGGGACCTCTGTGGGGTCCCCAGCCCAGTCTCTGTCTGGCCTCACCACATGCCTTTAGTCCTCTCTGAACTCAGTTTCCACACTTACACTGAGGGATCAGTTACACAGCATAACTGCCCGTATCTCTTCCAGTTCTGATTTTCTACGGTTTCGTCCACCCACAAAGTGTTCTGCTGCTGTTTAGATGCTCACTCACGTCCGACTCTTTGCAGCTCCATGGACTGCAGCCCGCCAGGCTCTTCTGTCCATGGGATTTCCTAGGCAAGAATACTGGAATGGGTTGTCATTTTCTTCTCCAGGGGATCTTCCTGACTCAGGGATCGAACCTGTGTCTCCTGCTTGGCAGGCGGATGCTTTACCACTGGGCCACCTGAGAAGCCTGAAACAGCGCTTACTGACCTAATTAAACCATGGCTTCGACCATCAGTATTTACCAAACTCAGAGCGCTGGAAATCTGGCCAGAACACCATCTGTGTGCTCCGTGCCCTCAAGAGCTCAGAATAATTGGGCACATATGATTTCAGCCGAGCTCGACTTTGCACAAATAGAAGCTACACTCTTGCCTCAAGGCTGGATCACTTAGCACTCCCCAGAATTTAGGGGAGTTTAAAAATAAAACTCTCCTGTTTCTGAGAATTGTACTATTTACCACAGAGCAGATCCTGACTGGGGGGGGGGGGGGGGGGGGAGAGGGCAGAGAAAATATTTATTCTGAAAGTACTTTATGTTTACATAGCACCTCACGCTAATGAAACATCTACCGATCTTAATGATGAGAGGAAGGTGTAAATTTAGAACTCCACCCACCAGCCTGGCGTATTTCTGATTCAGTCCAAATCTGTTTGAAATAAGTTACCAGACTTCACCAGCTTTCAGAGTTAATGTGTGGGATCTATTTTTTCCCTTTTACAAAGAGGCACTTGCCAGTAACGGCTTCCCTACTTCCCAAGATTCAGAGAAGGTTCTTTTCTGTCAGTGCTGGGCCGGCTGCCAGCTTCAAGGGAAGGGGCGGTTACTCACACTCTAGATGGGCGAGAACTCACACCCTTTGTCTTGCTCGTCAATTTACAATCGGTCAGCTCCTAAGGCAACACTGGCCTAGGCCAGCGAAATTAACTACCTGCCTGATACTGGACTGCAGGCGATGTTCCTCACCCATCTACGAGGCAAATCCTCACCTCCTTTGCCTGAGAAATAAGTTCTTGGGCCCTGGTGCCCCCAGCTGTACCCCTAAACTGTTTCTCACCCCCCAGCTTTGTCTCTGCAGGGATGGCCTCACCGCCCCACCCACGCCATCCTCTGCCCCATGGTCACCTCCTTCTCTTCCTTCGAAGAGCTCCTTTCCAGCTTTCCTGACCCTTGGGCAATGCCCTGCCTCCTGACACCCCAGAGTAGCTTGCATGAAGCTCTCTGAGCATCAGCACTTGAGTGACCCCACGACCCTTAGAAATTATGCTCCGTGCCCTGCCTCCCCATGCCATGTGAGGCATTTAAGGGCAAGGAGCACGCTTCCCATCTCTATAGCCCTGGCAACAAGCAGAGTTCCACAGGTGTGCATGGCATGGCTGTCCCGGGTGCCAGGTGTCAGGCATCACTGCCTCAACCCCTGTGCAGGGGACCCAGGCTGGGAAGAGCACCTGAGCACATGCGTGTTAGATGTGAAAGTTGTGTGTGTGTGCGATGACTGCATGAATCCTCAAACCGATCCCACGACAGAAGCTAGTTTTTCTCATTTTATAGAATGACAAAGGCCAGGGGTGAAAGAGTGGAGCCAACAATGATTGGAAGTGGGGTAGGATGGATAATGACCCGGCACCACAGTACCCAGGAAAGAGGCTGCCAGAGGTCAGGCTGCTGGTAACCGCTCTTTTCTGGAGAGAGGTCGGCCATGGGATCAAACTGCCCTGGGGCACCCACCCGAGACCCCTCCTCAAAGACTCACCTGGGCTGCTGGCGTGGGCCTGGGAGCAGCAGGGACCTGCTCTCTGACTGCCCCCAGCCGCTTCCCACCTCAGCTCACACTGTCTCTCCAGAGGAAGCCCTGCAGTGGGCAAGCTGACTGCTCTGACCCTCTGCACTGACACGTGCACCCCGCCCCCACAGCTCGCCGCCGGGGTCGCTGGTTCTCCTGGGCCGGCATTCTGTACATGAGCAGGACTGGTGCTACCCTCCCTGGGATTTACAGCTGCTGGTCTCAGCATCCCGTGAGGAGCTGTGGGCCTGCACCTGCACTTCACCCCACATCGACCAGGTCAGGTGTCTGCAGTGGGGCCCCAGGAGGATCGGCAGGTGGGGAACTGGGAATGTGTGCGGGTGGGGACCCCAGCATGTATGCAGGTGGGGACCCTGGGCTCCACAAACTCCCCAGGGGAGCCTCCTGCTCACTGCAGTCTGAGCATCACCAGTGGGAGGGACCGAGTCTCCAGGTGGGCCTGGGTCCCCTGGAGGACAGTCTCCATACAGCTCATGGCCCCGCAGCTGCTCACATTCCCTCAGGGGAAGATGTAGGAGTAGAAGCCCAGTGTGTTTTCTAAAAAAAGAAAAACAAGTGGAATGCACCTCCCTAACCCAGACTTGCACTAATGTACGGCTTCGGTGATTTATAAACGTTTGCTTAAACATGAAGAAGGCATTTGAGAAAGCCGATCACATCACGGGTAAACCCAGAGGTTGAACTGGGCTGACCCGTGGAATATTCTGGAAGTCTGAGCACTATTGAGCCGGAGCTGCAGAGACAGTCGGGCACACGGTAGGCGCTCAGGCAGTGCTGGTTCTGACTGTCGCTGTCAGTAACTGTCAGCCTTCAGCAGCGGTGGGCATCACACGTGGAGGAGCTCATCAGAACAGCGTCCTGTGCTTTATTGGCGCTGTCGCTGAAAAGGATCCTAACACGATGAAGACACTCTATCCTGCCCGGCCCGCACAAAGGCAGCCTGAGACTTCACACCTCTGAGATGGCCAAAGAGGAAAAAGCTCTCAGTGGCAGCACATCGAGCTGGGCTCGCTGGAAAGCCGCGTGCGTGCGGAGGTGAAATGACTTACCTCAGCTACAAAGTGAGTCCCCAGCGGAGGCGGGAATACAATCCAGGTCTCCGGTGTCCCACTCTGACAGTATTTCCTTTCTAGATCCTGCTGCCTCCTCGGTGAAACGGGAGACTTCAAACACAAAGTCAGTGCAGTCGTTTGCTCTGCTACTAACAGATGCAGGCGGCCTGCATTCTCTGAGAAGGTTTAACGCCAGAAATATCTGAAGCAGAACAGAGGCCTCCGAGGTCACTTGGCCAGTCCCGTCCCGCAGGGATGGGTCCTGCCCTTCTTAGCGATGTCCAGGGAGAGGTTCCACGGCAATACTGCCTCCCGCAGAGGTCTGCCTTCGCTGGAGGGTGGACGAGAGGAGCTGGAGGGTGGATGAGAGGAGCCCGATCACCCTGAGCCCCGCCTCCACCCAACACACGTGGCTTCTCCTCTGTCCTGCCTTCGCCGCCCTCTGTTACAGGGTCTGGAAGTCTTTCTCTGGAGTGTGTCTCTCTTCCTCCTTCCAAGTCTTGTAGAAATTCATAGCTTGGGGCTATGCTGTTTAAACACTGCTAAATGTCCCCTCCGAGGAGGCATGCAAGAGTGGTCTCCAGGAAGAACACTCCGGGCTGCCGTCGTTGGTGAACCACCCGTATCCTTCCTCCGCTCCTTCCTTGTGAGCAGAACGCTCATCTTGATGGCGTTCCTCCGCACAGGGAAGCGGGGCAGCTCTCAAGTTCCAGGGTGAATTCTAATGTGCCTGCATCAATCTTAGAATCCCATCCCTCCTGGGATTAACTTTAGGCACGGTAACAGCGTAGATGCTGGCCAAAGTAACACGGTAGAGGCACACCGTGGAAAGTGTATGACGGTCTCCTCCTTAGAGAGAGATGTGTGTAGCGACTTCCCTTGTTCAGCGGTTAAGACTTCACATGGCCAGGGCAGAGGGTACAGGTTCCATCCCTGGCTGGGGAACTAAGATCGCAAATGCCAAGTGACGCAGTCAAAAGATTAAACAAGAGAGAGGGATGTGGAAAGGGACCTTCTCTTCTTCCTCTGGACATGTCATATTGCAATATTACACTGGGATCAGTGAAAGTCATTCTGCAACCACACAGTCTGAGGATGATGGAGCATTAAAATGGAAGGAGCCTGGCTCTCCGATATCGTTTTGAGCTACTGAATTAACCAACCCTAGAGTCACATTACCTAATGACTTCCTCTTAAATGACATGATACATTTTCCTTATTACACAGGCTACTTTGAAGTGCATTTTCTGTACCTCTAGCCAAAAGCACCCTACCTGATCAGCAAACTCTCTTCTCGATATGGCCTTTGCATTGAATTGAGGAAACACAGTACAACTAACACCAATTTTCATACTATGTATAGGACCCACACACTACACATTAGTGTAAGAGTTTAACATTTTAGAAATGTCTCCTGCATGACTGGTTCCATCCCTGGGTCAGGAAGAGCTCCTGGAGAAGGGAATAGCTGCCCACTCCAGGATTCTTGCCTGGAGAATCCCTTGGACAGAGGAGCCTGGTGAGGTACCAACCATGGAGTCGCAAAGAGATGGACACGACTGAGTGACTTAACACACACACCTGCAAGGCTGGGATGTAACCTGAAGGCCCTCCTTCTCTCAAACCTAAATCCACGGTGAAATCTTTTACACTAAACCAGAGTAAACAGCTCCGTGGTAAGCAGGAAAGGTTTTCATGATGATTATGGCTCTAGGGAAAGAACAGTCACGTAGTGTCACTTCGTTTATCAGCAGAAGCTGGCGGGCTGCCTGGGACAGGGAGAAGCAGAATATTAACCGAAGGCGTGCTTCTTTAACGGGGGCATTGTTTAAATTCCGGAAAACATAAAACATTTTTGCTTGAAGTTCAACAGTCTTCTTTTACAGGGGCATTGTTTAAATTCCGGAAAACATAAAACATTTTTGCTTGAAGTTCAACAGTCTAGAGGTCAAACCAAGACTTTCAGACAAAAGGAATGTGACAAACAGTCAATGTCTCTGTGGGCTCTGATGTGAGGAGGGGTGCAGAGAAAGCAGCAGGGATTCAGGAGCAGGTACAGACCTGGAACTGCTTTCCTCCTCCTTGTATCTGAGTTCCTGACAACAGGGGAAAGCGGAAACTGGCTTGCCCTGCTACTCAAAGAAACTGGGACCCACTACAAAGACCCTCAAGCCAGAAAATGGAGCTCAGGTTTGCAGGAGGAGGCTAAGGGGTGGGTGACTCTCAAATCTGCCCTCTGGAGATTACCCCTGGGCCACTGGGAGGAAGTGGCTTCTGCCAACCCAGCCGGGAGCTCCCCATATGGTTTCTGGACTCCCACAGCCTTTACTGCCTGGGCTTCACACAGATGGCTCAACAAATACAGCTCTGCACTGTAGTTTTAAACAAAGACAGTTCACAGAGATGCCAGTGAAGAACGACGCACTGGGCATGCTGAAGCAACAGGGTGAGCCGAGACCAGCGAGGGGCGCTTGGCTGCAATGGGACGAGCACTGTGCTGGGGTCCCCAAAAGCCTGGGTGCCAGCCGTGACTCCATCCACCCCATCCGTGGGACCACCTGGTACGTCTGTAAATGAGAGGCTCTACATCCTATTCCAGCTCAACACTCCATGAGGTTTTTTTTCCTCTTGGCCATTTCCTTGCTGGCCACTCATTCAACAGCTCTGTATCTATGACAGCTCACTCGGCCCTGAGCGCTCAGGGGTGCAGGCAGAATGAGATGAGGTTCCCGCCCCCTCCAGTGGGAAATGCTGTCTGGCCCAGGCGGGAGGAGGAGCAGGCACCATCCAGGATTTGGGGCGGGGGTGGGGGGAGCGGGTCAGGAAAGGCTTTCTGGAGGATATCATGGCCAGATAGGAGAGGAGTAGGAATCAGGCAGAGGAAAGGCTGGGGCTGTCCAACCCTGCCTGAAGGTGCCAAGAAATGGTGGCATGTCCACTAGAAGCTTGGAGGGCAGCATTCACAGAGCACAATCTAGAAACACCTAAGTGACTGACCACGGTCAACCAAGAGAAGCCCTGTTTCCCTGTTTCCTGAGAAGCACCGCCTCTCAAGAAAGACAAGCCTGGCTTTGAATCCCTGCTCCACCATCTACTACGTGTGTGATTTCAGGCAAGTGAACTTCTCCAAGTCTCCGTTTCCTCATCTTAAAAATGGAATGCATACCTGTTTCACGGAGTCAGGAAGATGAATAGGGATGACCATAGGAACCTGTCTAGCCACAGAAGGGCCACTGAGGGCCACAGAAGCAGAATAATAAAGGGGAGCAATTATTATCATGTCCGTCCTTCCCTTGGCTGCTAGGTGTGCTGTGGTGGTTGTGGGGGTGCGGGGCTGCAGGGACATTATTTTTGAGGAGGCACTTGATATTACTGGGGGTGGAGACCAGGTGGCTGGCCCCACTGCTCCGGCTCCAATCATGGAGCCCCATCTCCTTCACCCCCCGCCCTACCTTCAAATTCCACCTAAACTTGAACATGTGGTGGTGGCAGGGCTACCAGACAAGACTCATATTTATGGACAGATCCTACTCTTCCAATTAAAATCTTGACATAGAAGGACTTCATTTCATGAAAGGCCCACTCTGATTTCAAAGCAAAAGAAAGAGAGAGAAGAAAAAAAGAAAAGAAAAAAAAAATATATATATCTGTTTTTAAAGGACTATTGCCTCAATACAGATGCAAGCGCAAAAAGACCATACGCAGATGAAAAGATGACAGCCAATACCTGCATCTGGCAATACTTTGCTGATAAAATAATTGAGTGGCTTTTGCACTTAAATGCAAGGGAAGCCCTTCATAACCGGAGCCTCTGTTTTTGTCTTATGTTCCATCTAAGCATGGCTCCTTGTGAAAGGAGCCTGAAGGCCACAGAAAGAGAGGGCTGGGAAACACGGTGTGGGCACTGGTCCTCACTCTTCCACACCGTAGCTACGGGACCCCAGTGTCCTCATCAGGGCAGCACAGGGACCTAGGGAGCTGACTTCTGAGAACTCAGCTGGGACCCATGTTCGGATCCGAAGAGCAATGTGCTCTACTGTAATCGGCACCTAATCCCAAGATAAGATCGAAGTGGCTAGCACAGCGCCGGATGTTTTGTCACCTGTGTCATTCCACGGAGTCCTCACAATGTCCTTGGAAGGGAAGCATCCTTGGGCCCATTTTACAGAGGAGGTGAGGGGTCTCCACCATATCACACAGCCTCTGTGTGGGGCGGGCGGGGTGGGTTCACTAGGGAAAGAAGGCTAGGACAGCCTAAGAGAAAATTCCCAATGCGTTGGCTCATGATACAATTCAACTCTCATCCATCTAAACAGAATAACAAACCAAACTGAAAAAAAAAAAAGCCCCAGCTCCCTGAAAAAGCAGCATTGGGAATACAGACTGCACCTCTGTCTCACAAGCAGGGCTGGTATGACTCTGAACCAATTTTATCCTGCCTGGTAAACTACCACCCCATGTGCCTTCCTGCCACCCTGCTCCACCCGCTGGGGCCTCGGATTTAATCACAGTCCTGCACCTAAAGGCTGGTCCTGGGCCCCCGCCTGGCCTGAGGGAGTATCACTTGACTGAGGGGCCTTACGAGTCTTTTGGAAGTTTAAATCTTACTCCTGCGTATAAGATCCTTCCACTCAGTCAGCTGTGGCCACTAACCATCCAGCAACCAGCTCCCGTGAGTTCACTCAAGCTGGCTGTAAATCCATTACTTTCAGCTTTTAAGCCCCAGCTACACATACAACGGTGGCCTTCTAAACACATGGCGAAGAGTGCACCTACTACTTATGTTCACATTCCTTAAAGAGTCAAGACTGAACTCTTTCTAGAATCCAAGACACCATCTCTGTCCCACCTTTAGACCTCTCTGTTGGGTCAAACCCCTGAGAGGCCCAGGACAGACAGGGACCTGGTCAGAAGGCTGAGGAGCAAGGTGGTGGGGTGTGGCCAGGGGGGACTTGAGACCATACCAAGATGGAGCCAGGGTCTGGGGGGCTCGGGCAAGTGGAGGGACGCCAGGCAGCCAGGAGCTGGTTTCCTGGGTCTCTAGGGGCTCCGTCCCAATTCACAGAACCCAGAGGCAGAGAGAACAAACTTCTGAGTGTTAGAAAGGTCACAGAAACACTTCCATTTCAACAGCAATCTTGACTGTGCTTTAAGGTGACCCAGGAAGTGAGGGACTGTGCTGTGTTAGTGAGAAGCCCACAGTCGTGGAGGAACATTGATCACCCTCTTGCAGGACACCCCCTAATGCCAGCACCAGCCTGCCTAGTCCTGGCCCAGTGGTCTCTGGACCCTGCAAGGCAGGGCTAAATTGACACTGGTTCTGTTACAAACTCCCATTTACCTCTCTGGCCAATAAAACAGACGTGCCAAAGCTCAAAACACAGAAGAAACCAATGTACTTTTTTCTTCTTTTTTAGGTGTCATATTCAATATGGTGACTTCAGGACTTGATCAAAGTCTGCGATGGAAAAGCAACCCCTATTGGCTCTTAGGCATCTAGCGGCCCTCTCCTCATTGGCTGGGCCCCTAGCTTCCGTGTAAGCAATCTTGGGAGCAGGGGGTGGCCGCTGCCCACCCTGGAAGTGGAAATCTCCACTCAGTTCCTCCGCTGGGAGCACAACTGAGGGGTGGTGGTGGAAGGGGGCACAGGACCCGGTCTCTGCCAATTAGACGTGCTGACCAGGCCGCAGGGCACCTGGAGGTTCCAGGGTCATGCCTGAAACTTTGATGAGCTTGTTCCTGCTGGGGTGGCTGTGTCAGGGCCTCTGCAGCTCCCCCATGCACCCATCATCCATCCTCTGTCTGCTGTCCAATCCACACTCAGGCACCTAAATTCTCCCTAAACCTTCGCACTCATTCTGCCCACTGCCTCCCCACTCAGACAACCAGAGCTGGATCCCACTGTTCGTGGCTCCGGAGGACAAAGGAGCCATTCACAATGATCGTGAAGGCATCTGACCAGCAATCTTGAGGTTAGGGCTCCGATGATGTCAGGACTCAAACCAAACTACAACAGATCCACTGCCAGCAGATCCTGAACCCCACAAGGAGGATCGGGGCTGCTCCCTGGAATGCTCCCCGGGAACCACTGCTGGGAGAGCCCAGCCCTCTCACTGCGTTCAGACAGCATGGTGTTTAATCCCACAGTGATGTCATCAACAGAGGGAAATGATCAGCTCCCCGTCACTAAAAAGGTGCAAGCGGGCACATAAGGCAGAGAAGAGACATCTTCCTGGAACGGGCAAAGGCCTCGAAAGACTCCTTTCAATCCTCAGTTTCAAATAGCCTCCCCGGGTAAGGAATGACCACAGACACAACCAACCAACCTGTGACTGGTTGTTGGAAACAGAAAGTTAGCCTCAGCGTGGTTGGAAACTGTTTCCTGGGAGTGTACCGGAAAAGAAGGGGTGCGAGGGAAGCCGGGAGCTCTCGGAACTCACTGACACCTGTTTTGAAAATGTGCTAAGAAAATTCCATTCAGTGTCAGGGCAGAAAGACTTCGGGCTCACACCTCAGAATTGTGATATCAGAAGACAATTTCGGCTTACATATAATAGAGATGCTGTTAAATATCTACTTGAGCCAAAAACAATTTTTTTTACCGAAATCCAATCTGACATAAAATGATAATTCTGACCCAGATCCCTTTGCAAAAGAAAAATCTCTCAAAACCAGTCTTACACTACCAAGCATAAAACAAGCTGTTTCATTATGATTGGTTTCAGATCATGATGCCAGCACCACTTCTTTGACCCACACCTCACACTGCCTTGTCTTCTTACTAATTTTCTGTGGCACTATCTTCCTTCTCTAACTTCATGCCAAGACCCTAGAGAGGTGAGATCACATCGGGTGCCCCAGAGTCAGGTTCTCAGTGAATGTGGAGGCAGAAAGGCTGAGGGAGAATGTTCCCCCTTCCTTCAGCCAACAGATATGCTCACTAAAATCAATGAGCTGAAGATGCTGAACACGTGGATTCGGGTGAGGAAGCTTAAACCATAATGTTAACACTGCTTTTAACGTTTTGAACATACAACCTGAAATTTATTTCTTCAAGCATATTTAATGAGCTCCTACAAGTGCAAAACATTAAAAATGAATAGGACTGTACCTGCTCTTTGGTGCCTAACCTGGCAAAATAAACTGTAATATGATAAACACTATTTTAGAGGTTTAAGGTATTTAGGGGATTTTAAGAAAGTTGTGATTACTTACGGCAGAGTAAACCAGAGTAGGATGGATGTGCCCTGCACACAGGAGAGGCTCAATAAACAAATGATTTGGGTGGCTGAGTGAGTGAATGGATGAATGGATAGATGGAAGTGGGTGGATGGATGGATGGAGGTGGGGGGATGGAGAAATGGGTGGATAGATGGATGGATAGACAGATAGATGGGGGGGGGTTAGGGGGTTGGGTTACTATAACCAGGTGAAAAGGGTAAGGAAATCACAGCCAAGAAAACCACACAGGCCAAGACAAAGGGACAGGAAAGCATCAAGCACCAAGAGTGACTTGGAAGCCCACGGCTGGAACATCAGGTCCAATGAGGGAACAGCTACAGTAAAGACTAGAAATTTCAACTATGGGGCTCTGAAATTCCCAAAGAATTCATCTCACCTAAACTTTTCTTCTTTCCACACCTGGAGGAGGAAATGGCAACCCACTCCAGGATTCTTGCCTGGGAAACCCCATGGACAGAGGAACCTGATGGGCTCCATGGAGTCCTGAAGAATCGGACACGACTCAGTGGCTGAGCAGGCGTGCACACTTGACACCCAGCACAACACAGAGGCCACAGAAAGCACCAGATAAACATCTGCTGAATGAATGGAAACTGTCACACTGCCTCAGCCCTTACACAGGTCCGCAATCTCTGTGCTTCAGAATTGTTTGGCCCTTAGGAAAGTAAAAGTGCAACAAGCCCGCTGGGGTCAAAGGTACAACTCCATTCTACAGTTAAGTGTACAAATATTCATAGTAAGTGGGATAAACAAAGACTATAAATACCCTTAAACTACCGTAGGTCATGTTCTGCTGCCAAATGAACTAGTGCCAAACTTAAGAAAACAGGTTCATGTCTTGGAATTGTAGATAAGGGATTGCGAGCCCACAACATTGCTTTGTAAGCTTTTCTGACTACAATGCAGAGTAAGAAATACAGTGTCCACTGAAACTCGTTACACATACACACACACACCCTACAAATATATCAAACTGAAACAAATGTTTTGTTAAATAATACTTCCTTACAGTACATGAGGCCCTTTGATATTTTCTATTTTTATTCTCTTTATTTTTAGAATTCTGTGCTCTGCTTAGTTGCTCGGTCATGTCAGACTCTTTGGGACACCATGGACTGTAGCCCACCAGGCTCTTCTGTCCATGGGGATGCTCCAGGCAAGAATAATGGAGTGGGTTGCCATGCCCTCCTCCAGGGGATATTCCCAACCCAGGGATCAAACCCAAGTCTCTCGAGTTTGCAGGTGGATTCTTTACCGTCTGAGCCACCAGGGAAGCCCAAGAATACTGGACTGGGTAGCCTATCCCTTCTCCAGGGGAACTTCCCAACCCGATATGATCTTTTCTTCTCCATGTGATTGCCTAACATGCATTCAAGTCTGATTGAAGCATTTTCTACATGAAAATGATATTAAAAATTGTATACTTCAGCCCACACCTGTCTCTTCCTTTTTTTTATTTTTCATAAGTAATACATGAATCATCTGTAACACAAAATTTAGCAGTTTATACTTCAGTATAAATATATTATCTGTAACAAAATTTAGCAGTTTATACTTCAGTGTCTTTATATTGTCTCTTTTTGTTGGGGGCATATATAATTTCTCTAACTGATCACGGGAACTCAAACACAGAGAGAGACCTCTCCTTGGAACCCTCCATCTCCTGCCCCTAACCCCCAAATCCTTCTTCAAGTTACCCAGAGCAGTGAACAGCTGGGGGATGGTGGCACCACGTTTAATGGGGTAGTTGCTGGCTGCCAGACCCAGGACTTCAATTACCACCTAGTCCTTCTTACAGCCCTACGAGGCACACCACCATCATTCCGGCTGTTTCCGAGCCTCTGAGATGCCAAGGCTGGTCCATGCCTTCCTCTCACCTCCTATGGGTGGAATGGCTGCTCTTTGGAATTCAGGATGCTACTTATGGGGTGGACAGTAAAAAAAACATAGATTGATCTGTAGGCAGAAAATAAAGGTTGATTTGCTTTCCTTATAAAACCTTTTAATGAGACAGCTCCAGGCTACAGAAACAGGAGTGTACTTTCAACGTTCACGCATGAGCATAGTTCAAATCTGTTCAGAGACATACAGCTAGCCATTTTGGGTTCGACTTTCTTTTCCCAAATTGTAAATACTTTTCCCCAATTTGCAAGGTCTATACCCCATTTCAAATGAGATACTGCCATATATCATAGAGTCATGAAAAGTGAGAGTGAAAGTGTTAGTCGCTCAGTCATGTCTGACTCTTTGCGACCTCAAGGACTGTAGCCTGCCAGGCCCCTCTGTCCATGGAATTCTCCTGGCAGAGATACTGCAGTGGGTTGCCATTTCCTTTGCCAAGAGTAATGAATCTCGGTTCAAATAAACATACAAATGTGGAGTATCACACTCATAATTTGTAAATATATTGTACCTTCTGATACATTCTAGACATTCTTCAAAGAGGCTGCATTCTATATATTTATCAAATATACTACATTTGTAAATATTTTATCTCTTCCAATTGTTTTTTTTTAAATAATCCATTTGCCATAGTGCAGTGCAAGCATGCAGGTCAGACACCGAGCTTGGAAATAATCACAGGAATGTCCACTAAATGTGGACTTGGGAGAGTGGGGCCTCCAGAGGCCCACTGTACATATGCAGGGGGCTCCCCAGTACTCTGCTCCGAGTCTGCTTCTTCAGAAAGCACTCCGATCTTCCCAGTTAACAAGCAGTAAAGGGTAAGACAAGACATACCCACTCTGTTAATAAAATGTAATGCTCAAAGCGAGCAGAATTAAAAAAAATTACATACAACTGGTTCTGCTCTTATTATGTTTGTGGACTTATGGAAGTTTCTTTTCTTTTCTTTTCTTTTTTTTTTGGCCACACCATGTGGCAAGTGGGATCTTAGTTCCCCAAGCAGGGATTGAACTCACACCCCCTCTATTGGGAACATGGAGTCTTAACCACTGGACTGCCAAGGAACGCCTGGTAGTTTTTCTTAAGCTTCAGATTCAGTGGCTCTGGGGTGTGACTCAGGCATCTGTACATTTTTAAAAGCCCTCACAGGTGATTCTGATGTACACACTTGGTTAAAACTAGCTCACAGGTAGTTAGTTGGTGGCTGTAGTTTCCTCGAAATGCTTGCTGCCAAGCCGGAATTCCACTGTCTTCCAATTAAGTCTACAATTAAAACTAATTTCAATCATCTCATTTCAGGACTGTGAAGACATTTTTAAGTATAAATGCAGTAGAAAGCATAAAATAAAAGACTGAAAAATTTGACTAAGCAAAAGTACAAAATTTTCTAAATGTCAAAAATGCTAAAAGCAAAGTTAAACGAGGGGAAATACGTGTACAAGTGACAAAGGTAAAGACAGAGCGTTCAGGGATTACGTGTAAAACAGACAGCTAGCGGGAAGCCGCTGCATCGCACAGGGAGCTCACTCGGGGCCTGTGATGAGGGAGACGGCGGGATGGGGGAGGGAGGGAGGTCCGGGAGGGAGGGGCACACGGCTGGTTCACCGCACCGTACGGCAGAGACTAATGTGACTGTGAAGCAATTACATTCCAATAAAACAATCTTAAACATAAAAAAAAAAAAAAACCAACGAAACTAAGAGAAAAATGTGCCAAGAACCTAACAGGCATTTCACGAAAGAAAAAAATGCAAGAAATTTAATCTTAATGAAAAGCAAATATATGAAAGTAAAGCCAAGGGATACCTTGTTAAACTGTCAGAGGCAAAGTTTAAAAGCAAGGCCTCCAAATAGCCTGAGTGAGGTACATCTATATATTGGACTACCACTATGCAGCAGGCTTTGTTCATATTTACCAAAAGGCATCAATCATCCAACAAACTGTGGAAAATTTTTAAAGAGATGGGAAAACCAGACCACCTTATCTGCCTCCTGAGAAACCTGTATGCAGGTCAAGAAGCAACAGTTAGAATTGGACATGGAACAACAAACTGGTTCAAAACTGGGAAAGGAGTACGTTAACACTGCATATTGTCACCCTGCTTATTTAACTTCCATGCAGAGGATATCATGCTAAATGCTGGGTTGGATGAAGCACAAACTGGAATCAAGACTGCTGGGAGAAACATCAATAACTGCAGATATGCAAATGACACTACCCTAATGGCAGAAAGCAAAGAGGAACTAAAGAGTCTTTTGATGAAGGTGAAAGAGAGTGAAAAAGCTGGCTTAAAGCTCAACATTCAAAAAACTAAGATCATGGCATCTGTTCCCATCACTTCATGGCAAACAGATGGGGGAATGATGGAAACAGTGACAGATTTCATTTTCTAGGGCTCCAAAATCACTGTGGGCAGTGACTGCAGCCAAGAAATTACAACACGCTTGCTCCTTGGAAGAAAAGCCATGACAAAGCTACACAGTGTATTAAAAAGCAGAGACATCACTTTGCGAGAAAGGTTCATCTAGTCAAAGCTATGGTTTTTTCCAGTAGTCATGTATGGGTGTGAGAGTTGGACCATAAAGAAGGCTAACTGGCAAATAATTGATGCTTTCGAATTGTGGTGTTGGAGAAGACTCTTGAGAGTCCCTTGGACAGCAAAGAGATCAAACTAATCAATCCTAAAGGAATATTCACTGGAAAGACTGATGCTAAAGTTGATGCTCCAATCCTTTGGCCACCTGATGCAAACAGCCGGCTCACTGGAAAAGACACTGAGAATGGGAAAGATTGAGGGCAGAAGCGGGGTGGGCGACACAGGATGAGATGGTTGGATGGCACCACTGGAGGAAACAGGGAAGCCTTGTATGTTGTAGTTCATGGGGTTGCAGAGTTGGACACAACTCATCGACTAAACAACAATATCAATCGATTGAATCCATTAAAGCATTAAAATGTTTTCTAAAGGCACAGTCACCTTCCAACTAGGGGACTGTTAGCACCATGGCTGCAAGGGATCATTCAGGCCGGGAAGGAGCTGGAGGCAGGAACAACCTGCTGGTGAGGCTGACCCCGCCTGGAGACCCAGCCCCAAAGTCCACTCCTCTAAGGCAGTTGGGGCTTTTTTATATCTTCAGCTTTCTTCCAGATTCTTTAAAAGCTCCCAAGTTTCTTCACAACTCCCTAGCTAGGTGCAGTAGTGGGGGATTCATTCATTCACTCCTTCAAATATTACGTATTTACTGAGTATCTAACACATGTCAAGTGTTGTTCCAGGCTTTGAAGAAACATCCAGGAACAAAACAAAGACCTTGTCCTCTCTGAGCTTATGGTTTAGTGGAGGAGACAAATCTTTCCTGTTAGGTTATGATGGTTGCAAGGAGAAATAAAGGAACTAATATCAGAGATGCTGCTTTGCACAGGCTGGTCAGAGAGGGCCTTTCTGATGAGACAATTTACAGAGAGCTAACTGAAGCAAGGTGGGGAACCCTGTAAGCCCCTGGAGGTGCATCCCAGGCAAGAGGAACAGTGAGTGCAAAGGCCCTAAGGCATAAAGGAATGGGATTACCACTGGGGCTGGCCAATGAGCAGAAAAGGTGGCACAGCTATGGTTTCTCGTGAAAAGGAAGTGAAGGTGTTAGATGTTCAGTTGGGTTGACTCTTTGTGACCCCATGGTCTAGCCTGCCAGGGTCCTCTGTCCATGGGATTCTCCAGGCAAGAATACTGGAGTGGGTTGCATTCCCTTCTCCAGGGGATCTTCCCAACCCAGGGATCAAACCTGGGTCTCCTGCATTGCAGGCAGATTCTTTACCATCTGAGCCACTACGGTTTCTAAATGGAACCCATTGTTAAGAAGAGGTTATGACTTGAACCTAAGCCAAGCCTCCCATGTAACAGGGCACGGAGTCTTGGGCTCCTTGAGTTCTGCTCACTGTGTGTAGTACACAATGGTTCCAACTAGGAACCATCTAGAGACCTTAAGGATGAAAAGTGGCTGGGGAGGATGGCATGTATGGAAGACCCCCTGAGTAATCCAATTTGACCACCTCCAGAGGTAACATTTCCCTGAAAGAACAATAAGGGAGTAAGACGCTTAATGCTCATAAAGGCTTACTACTCTGAGAAATAGATCAGGGTTCTGCCATAGGATGTTCAGCTTCTCAGAAAAGCGTGTTGTCTCTTTGATGTGCCTAATGAGAAAAGTGAATCATGGAACCAAAGCAGTTTCACGGGAGGAAGTGAGAAAGTTCTGAGTCTGGCTATCGTATGGGGGAAGCACTTACAGACCGAGGGCTTCTGCGGACAGCGCGGCTGGGAATCCGGCTTCTGAAAGCGGCTGAGGACGCAGAGACACCAGACACGGTCCCCATCGCGCCCAAAGCGGAGGCCACCACTCTCAATCACTAGCCACTGTTCTCACCAAGGCCTGACGACGTACGCCGCCGCTGGGACGCACAGCGAAGTGCACGAACACGCACAGGCCCGCACACACGCACTCGCGTACACACGCACAGGCACGCACGCAAACATCCTCAAACCCGCGCCTGCGTGCACACGCACACGCAGCTCCCAAGTACCTGCCGCGCTAAATCCCAGTACCATGTATCTCAGTTGTTAAGGATCCCGGTTTTCAGAATTGCCCCTAATTTATAACTAGATGATTGGGTAAGTTGCAGACCCTACAGAAGGATATTCACTGAAATTTATAAGGGCGAAAACGGAAAAGAACCTGAATAACGAAAATTGTAAACCACTAAACTTCCCGCAATAGAGTGTTGGTTGTATCTGCACGGAGCACCTATTACAAAGGATGCTATTGGCGAATATCAATACTATGTACTCCTGAGAATAAAAAAGTCTAAACTGATGGTGATCCAGATATTAACAGTAGTGAAATGGTGAACTCTGCTTTTTATTTCTCTGTGCCAGTTTAAATTTTTACAAATCATATCCTTTTTATGAGAAAAAAAGTTATTGCATTTTGGAAACATAGGTATTGAGAGATGGAAGAGAGGAAATTACTACTAACCACCTTCTTTTCCATCCCCCAAGAGCCAGTGAATCTTTGCTGTACTTGATGGAAACGCTCACGTCGGAGAAGCCCAAAAGGACAGCAGTGGTCCTCTGCTGCCTGTAGAACCCCACCCCTACTCCTTGCATGGCATTTGGGTTCCTCCACAACCTGTCTCATTCCCACCCGCCTTGAGTATGACCTTGATCAGCCTGGCCTGTCCTTCTAATCCCCTTTCAAAGTCCATGGCGCCTAAGCCCCCTTCTACAAGCCCAGCCTTCATTAGCCGACCCTCCATACTCTTTGAGTCTTGAGATTGTGCCATGCAGTGCAGCTTGTTAGGACCTTGCCTATCTCCACAAATAATGTCATGGAGATGCCATCTGGGCTGGACCCTGGGAAAGAAACTTCTTGGCAGGAGGAATGACAATGGCAGAAATCAGGAAGAATGTGCACAGCTGTTCTCAGATGCAGTGCAAGCCTCTAACGTAGGTCACGGAGTGGCAAGAAAAGCCATACACAACTGTTGGAAATGTCTCAGTATTTCTTTCTCCCTTCAGATAAACCTCTTTTTTCAGCTCCCATTACTGTGGTTGTCTTTCTCATGTCACACTTTTCAGGGAGGAGACCTCTGATCTCCCTATTTGAAAACTGACACCTGCCCCTCCATCCCTCACCAGGGTCCTGGGCACATTCTCACTCTTTTCTGTTTATTCCACAGTGTGATCATTCACTAGTGTCTGTTTACCTTTGCCAGAATGTAAACAACATGCTTTGTGTATTGTTCCCCAAGAGCCCAGAAGAGCGCCCAGAACAGAGTAAGCATCCATCTGTATAGCGCAGGAATGAATAATTTACTTAACTGCCATGGCACCCCACTCCAGTACTCTTGCCTGGAAAATCCCATGGATGGAGGAGCCTGGTAGGCCCCAGTCCATGGGGTCGCTAAGAGTTGGACACGACTGAGCGACTTCACTTTCACTTTTCACTTTCATGCACTGGAGAAGGAAATGGCAACCCACTCCAGTGTTCTTGCCTGGAGAATCCCAGGGACGGGGGAGCCTGGTGGGCTGCCGTCTATGGGGTCGCACAGAGTCGGACACGACTGAAGTGATTCAGCAGCAGCAGCAACATGTCCAGCTTCTCAAGATCCTCTACGGAATAGTTTTAGGAAGAAATGATTTTGCTGGAGATTCCCACCTTTTCAGGTGGGGAGAAACAGGAAGCAAGAGTGGCAATTGTTGAAAAACGTGGTCTTTTCATTCACTCAGCAGTCAAAAGATGGAGAAACTCTGCCCACTTTATCGCTGGCGGGGCACCAGGATATCCAGGGCTTAGATATTTCATTTGTGAGAATTCAAGTCTCCATCAACAAGAGGAAGATGAGGATGAAAACAGAACCGTAAGAGGCAAGAGTTAACACACAGCGCTCAGCTCCAGTAAGTTCAGCCATAAAAACCAACAGTAACTGTACCCTAGTCCAGTATTTGTTGCAGTTTAAGAACTTCTACTCAGCCCTGTGCAAAATTCCCTTCGATCACCTCTTAAGCCTTGTTTTAAATTTTAAATCCTTAAAGTGGCCAGCAACTTAAGATCGGCAGGGGTAGGAGGCCAAGAATGGAAAGATAGTTATGTGGCAGCCTGGATGGGAGGGGAGTTGAGGGGACAGTGGATACATGCATATGCATGGCTGAGTCCTTTTGCTGTTCACTTAAAACTACCTCAACATGGTTAATTGGCTATATCCCAATACAAAAGTTTTTTTTTTTTTAAGAAAATAATATATTGCTTAACTTGATAGACCCAATTGCATTCTGCCACAGCAGTGGTATTGTTGAAATAATTGGTTTTGTTATTGTAGTGTTATATATTCATAAATATATCTTCCTTTAGAAGTGCCCGCTCAAAAAAATAAAAAAGAATGGAAAGAGAAAGGGCTATTACAAGGTTTTCAAATGCTACTCAGACCAAATTTATCATTTTTTTTGAAATCAGAATTTAGGACTTGGAAGATGAAATTCTAAATCTGCAGCTGATGGCATTTTTTTAAGAGGAAACGACTGAATTAACTCTACTTTTAAATCTCAATTTAAACAGATTAAAAAATCTTGAGGCAAGGAGAAACTACAATTTGCTACAATGACTTTCTGAAAAGATGTTATAAAACAAGCAAAGAGGAACTGCTTATGCTGGTAGATGTGAAAAGCCACACTCCATCACCTGCCTTAAACTTCCTGAGGTCCAGCCGTGGTCCTTAACCCCAAAACCCAGGTGTGCGTGTTGGGGGGGCGGGGGGGGGGAGTCCTACTGAATCAGGCCCAAGAAGTACTGGGGAAGGCCTTGACTGAGATCCACAAACCAACCATTCACTAGAAAGGAGTATCCCTCCCTTTTCAAAGTGAGAAAAACTAGCCTACAACAATGTGCGTATTTTTGTATTTCATAAGGGATCCTGCAAAGGGGGCTTTTAAAATTGCACAACTCACTCTGTGGTATATTGGGCTGGCCAAAAGTTCATTCGGGTTTCCTATAACAGCATATGGGAAAACCCGAATCAACTTTTGGCCAACCCAATAGTTTTCTAAGGTCAAAATGGGGCCTAGAGAAGCCTCAAGCCTCTGAGAGCAACTCAGGAGCTAAAGAAAATCCCAATTCCTAAGGGAAAGTTATGAGGTATTATTTGACTAAAAGCATTACTCGGTTTGGAGTAGATGTGAGTGAGAGGAAAAAAACTAAATTCCCCACATATAACTATTATCAAAGGCCCATAGTAAGAAATTTGTGCTTCCTCTTCCCAATACAAAATTGCAAACCTACCACAAAATCTTGGGTCATATTTTAGGCGAAACGATTTCCATCAATTATTCCTTCTCTGCTACAAAATTACAGATGCTCAAAATACTTAATCCAAAATTTTAATGGGAAAGTAGTGCCTTCCAGTATTGTAAAACTTAAAACCCTTGCTGATTGTTTTCTACCCTTGGGAAAGGATGCACAACATAGAGGAAATGAAGTCCAGAATCTCTCTCAAACCAATTTCATTTTATTTGGTAATTTCATTCTTGCTTTCAAGTCCCAGTGAATAGAGAAAGCAGGTGTCTGCCTCACTAATCATAGCCCTGGGTTTAATAACTCAAAGTTGGGTCTCCTAAGATAAAGTCTCTAAGGAAAGCACTTAATGTAGAATATGACAAGCTTTCCCTAATGAGCAATTCAGTGAGAATTTTGCAGCATCCCTGGAGACAAAGGGAGGTACTTTGGAGTATTGTAAACCACACTAGAGATCACAGACTCCCTCTGAACTTGCCTACAAGCACCTGCTCAGGAAGGACACTGGTCATCTCAAAGCTGTCAAAGGAAGAAATCTCAGTATCTTTCTTGAAAATTCACTCCTAGAGACGTTTTACATATATGTCACTTAGCACAGTGGCTAGCACATAAGTAGATGAGATACAACATTGGTGTTATGTAGCTTGTACTTTTCTGGAAAATGCCCTTTCAGGGGTAAAGATGAAGGTGATCACCCTGCCGCCCAAACACATCCTGGGTTCATTCCTCAGTTTCTCCTTCTTCCAGATTCTTTTGTCCAGTTTTTCTAAAGATAAATTAGTAAAAGTAGTCTAGTCACACAAGACTATTCAATCTTGAACTTTAATATTAGAGATAAGCAGAAATAGAAAGAAAACAAACTATAACCACTGCATAGTTCCCAGTCATTTATTAGCGTAGAATTTTCTGCAGGTTGGTGACCATTTTACAGGTTGAAAAAAGTTAACTGCAAGGCAGTATAAACAATTTCCTCCAAGTTGGTATTGTAGCAGATCTTTGAGCTATCAGTTCATTTTCACACGAAACTACTGGAAATTTGTTTGGGACATTTCCAGTCAACCACTGGCTGAAACGGGATATGAGCCATCCTTTTAGCTGCTAACCGTAATGAGGTGTAGCAGTTTGAGACGATGACGCCCATGGCACAGCAATGCTGAAGTTAATTATCTACACCTTCCCAAACTGTTCTGACACCCTAGTCACTGTTCTGTGAGTTATGGATTGTGGAATAAACAACTGGGACCCTAATATGCTAATACTGCACAGAATACTGGAACTAATAGTCCAAGCAGCAGCCGCTCCCAGCTTTTTGATTTCACAGACCACTATAAAATTCTCTAAATAGCTTTAAGAGAACTAACTCGGGATAGCAAACTTTTTATTTTTACCAAATAAGGGCATAGAGTAGACAAATTTTTTTAACTGAAAATATATTTTGAAGTCATTATACCGTCTTTTCTTTTTCCTATTTTGCCTCAGATCAACACCCTTCTGCTGGTCATTCAGGAAGGGTGGATTGAGACTTCTAGCACTTCGGGTCCACAGGTCACAGCGTACGCACACTGACCCACAGCACTGTTGATTCCAGACAGGGCTCTTTCCTTATCCCTTCAAACTACAAATCCCACCTCCATCCCACTCCTACTGACTCACTGCCACTGTAAACTTGGATCCACCCCACTCCTCCCAACTCACTACCACTGTTAACTTGGAGAAAGTTCACAAACCCCTAATTGAGGCCACGGCATTTACAGATCTTTTTGTTCCTTTAACTTTCACATGTTATTCAACAAAAGTATTACTAAAAGCTCCTTCAGGGGACAAAGCTACTTTATTGGGACAAAATTTGCTACATATACAGAAAAACTTGAGATGTATTTCCAGTCAACCCAATCCCAAGCATTTGGTAATTACAGCCAAAAGTTTGGAAACTTACTGGAGACACGACCCTGTTTACAATATTTTTATTTTATGTGGAAAACACACACACACGAGCAGCTTCTACAAATATCTGTACATTCTATGAGAAGTGAAAATTGTTTCATGCTATAAAAGTTTTACTCAAAAAACAATTTCAAACTATTAGGCTTTAAATAATGAGATGATTTAATTTTATTAGAATAACAGAATATTATATTCAGTATATACTCTTCTACACAAAACACATTTGCACGTGTTTCTGAAAGCTACTTGTAAAAAAAAATGTTTAGAGGTACTATCTATCACATTTTGAAAATGTCCGGGTACTGTGGTAGTATTTTCTAAGCATTATGTTAATTTGCGTATTTTTTTAAGTAAGACAAAACTGGATGGTCAATGCGGGTTTGTGTAGGTTAACCTAAAATCTGGCATATTCTTTGACAAATCTTGCTTTCAAAAGCTTATTGATGTCGTTTTCTCTGCACATGATTTGTTTTACTAGCATCTGGGGGAAACGTCTGGATCTCTTCTAACTTTCTCACTAACTCATGACTGCAAGAACTAGCAAGCTTACAGAGAAGTCAGACTGGCTCATCCTGTGCCTGGGGCGAGATGAGGTCCATTCCTGGCTCTCAGGAGGACCGAGGGAGAGTGGCCAGCCACACCTGACTGAGCACAATCGGAGGTGCCTGCCAACACCACAGCTGAGAAGATCTCTTTAAAATACTGTGGATTTTTACAGGAAATCTTAGATAGGCAGGAGTGCTAAGTCTGCCGCTATCCTATTTCCCCACGAGAACATGCAGGGAGGGAGATGGAAATGCAAGGACACGAGGAGACTGCTTCAGAGTAGAGCAGCAGGAACCTCCCGTTGCAGGCGGAACAAAATATGACGAGAGCGAAGAAGCCTGGACAGTGGTTATAGAATTCTATCCTGACCTAAGACAAAGGGCCAGAAATTGGGCTATGTTTAGAAGAGCTGAAAAGGAAATGGAATAAAATTACCCAGGAAGGAGAAGTGGAACAGACTTAACAGGTCTGATCAATTCTAGAATCCTTTATACTCAATGCTTTCTCCACGTTTAGGTCAAGAGTTCAGAAACAAAAGGACAGAGACCAAGCATGGGGCACAGATGAACTCAGGCTCTTCCCTCAGGGCAGGTGAAATTGGGAGGCACATATTGTAAAATCCAAACACTATATTCCAAAAGGAACACGGAAACACCTTTGAATCGGAATGCATGATTCTAACTTGAGTCAGGTTGAAAGAGCCAGGCTCCCTCCACCAGTGTGAACGATCAAGAGTCAGCGGTCCTGACGGCACTGCTTTAGAGGCTAGAGCTGTGCTTTTCTTAGTCAAGATACATTTTATCTGTCTACAAGTCCAGTTCACAGAAGACATTCAAATTGTGTTTCACGTACAAAAGCAGTGAAGTCTAAGGTGTTTCCAGTGTGCTGCGCTGTAACATGATGATCTTCCATCTTTCCACTCATCCCAAAATTACTTTCTTCAGATTTCTTGATTTTTCAAGGATGACCTTCTCAGTGGAGTTGTATTTTGCAGAAAAGTCCCAATGAACGCTGTAACGAACAGTTGATCTCAGATTCCAAAACGGAGATGAGAGCTACTAAAAATGGAATTTTTTTCAAAACACACTGCTAATTTAAGATAAATCCAAGTATTCTGAGTCAAAACATGAACTGAAGGCAGTTTTCCCTAAAGTTATAAATAGATTAACAAAATTCCGAAATAATCATACACTCAAGAAAACCTTCAAGGAATAAAGAACAAAGTATCTGAGAATCTCAACAATTTTCCTGAAAATGTGCTACAAATTTCAGAGTCACAAATAGCAGAATCCCACATTTCCAGTCACTGTGTTCATTTGAAGTACACATTTCATTCGTACTATGAATGTGATATCCTAAAACATGAGAAAAAGTCACATGTAGGTAGAAAATCTTTATAATAATTAAAAATTTTAGAGGAAATATGCTCATTTTTTAAAACAAAACATTAATATTCAATGTACTATGAAATAAAGGCCCCTAAGCCAGCAGGAGGTAGGCACTACCTAGGAGGGCGATCCCACACCTAATGCCTCAGGCCCTGTTCTTACCATCTGCACCTTTGCGGCAGCCCCTTGCAGAAAGCTTTTTCACCGTGACGTCACAGAGGTCTGGACTTGTGGCTTTAACAGTTCAGTGTGTAAGGCGGTAAGTACCCCTCAAGATAGGGTGCTCCATTCAAAGGTGACAGACAACTACTGATGGGGAGTGACAACAAAGCCGGAACAAGGTCAGGTGTGAAATGAAGACGGTCTTTAAGATCATCAGGGCTTCCTGAATGACAACCAGCCTGTACACTCAGAAACTACTTTTGTTGTGGAAATGATCCAAAGCTTTCTTCTGATCTTCCAAACAGGGTCTAAAACTTCCAAAATACAAACAGCCGTCGTCTGAGGCTCACTTTCTTGTGTGTGCTGCTGTGTACTGACTCTCCCCAAATATCCAACCAACCTTAGGTAACTGAGTCAGTCTCTGAATCCTCACAGTTGATGTGTAAGGCTGTGACATGCAGTGAGCCAAGAGGGTACAGACTTCCTGTGGGACACACACTAGAAATGCTACTGTCGTACAATTGAGGCCAAAGTAAAACAACTTTAGGTTTCATTTAGAAGTTTCTAGAAGGCAACCATCAAATACTGACTATATTCATGCCATCAACTCTCCACTATGTTCAGGATTCTACACTATTTCCGGAAGTTATACAACAGGGACAAAAGACCCATTTTTATGGTATTTTCTCTAATTATTTAAGATATTTTGAATTAAGCTAATCTTTGAGCCACATGCCCATTCATAACATACCAGAATGAAATCAAACTCATTACTAGGAAACACTAGGTATTTCCCAATATCACCTGCCACTGTCTTTAAAATAATAGTATGCCAGTGTGAACTACCCAAATTAACATCAGAATGCCTACTGCTCAAGGGATTTCCCATACTATCTCATAATCTCCAGGAAACCAATTCCCTGCCTTCAAGCACCTTAGCTTAGTTATATAAGAGCTTACCCCTCCCCTCATCCCCACCATCATCTTTATTCTTGGGCTCTTAAGTTTTTCCCTCTCTTGGGTCTCTTTCATTTGTACTCACAGTGTTCAGAATCTAAGAAGGTCTTTAAAATATTCATTCCAGTAGGGACCAAGTCTTTTCCTGGCTGATTCCTTTGGGATATATCAAATGCCTAGGCCCAGTCAATACTGTGGCTAGAATTGGCTAAGAGGAAACACCTCCATTAACAAAAGTATCAAGAAGGACAGGTTTTTTAAAAAGTCAGTTGTAATGGGAAAGCAGCTAAATAGGCAATACATACTTAGGGTAAAATGTAACTTGATTTTTAAAAAATTCTGATTTTTTTCATTGTGCCATTTATTAAATATATATCAGTCAATTCCTATTAAACCAAGCAAAGCAAGGGGACGGAGGATGCAGTTACAGTATATTCTATATAGTTTATTAGGTTCTACATGCCTTCTAATAGAAACATTATCAAAAGTTCTGTTCTACCAATTTCTGTATTACTGGATTATCTACTAATAATAAAACTTGGAATAAATAATTAACACCCTACTGAGCTAGCACTCAGTCTCTAAAGTTCCTTGAATTCTCCTCATCCTTTCCCTTTAATCTTCTTTCAATTGCTCTGAATATGGTCTTAAAAAAATCAACCTTTCCCCAGTTTTGGTCAAAAGAAAAGGGAGGCAATCATATTTGACCATCAACGTAACTACCCATCCCAGAATGCTTACATCTCTTAATCCCAGCAGGAACAAGCCAGAGAGGACACCTACCAATCACGGCACTCCAGTCACCCAAAGAATGCCCAATTCTCCCGTCAAACGCCAGTTCTCCATCCATCCCCTAGGTAGAGAATGCCCTAGTTCACGTTCTGGGTCTCCTTCAGAGTAACCCCCAGTTTTAAAACAGTGCACGTGGAATACAGGCAACTTTCCATTTTTAAGGGAAATAGTCCTTCTTGGAAAGTCAAGTTTTGTTCCTTCTCCTTTTCATTCACACAGTCTGTTTCATGGCCATTTTCCTTTCCTAATTCATTCATTCAACAACAGGGAGAGAGAAGCAGGTGAACCGAGCGGCTCCTTTCCCTCTTTATTGGCACTTCCGTCCCACATGATATCTCATTTGAAAACTGGCAGCATTTTGCCACTGGTGTATCTGGATCTATTGGGTAGAATTTGCATATCCTGCTATGACCATGCTGAGGCCATTTCCAGATTGAAGTTTTGTAATTACTACCTTTAGGACTATCACCTGATAATTATTTCATGTTTCTCCTCCTGATCAAGAATCGCCTCTGAGGAAGCGACACTACATGTGGTAGAGAGAAAGGCAAAAAAGTTGATCAAATTGGCATGGGAAGATTATATAAACTGCCAGATCTTCAAAAGATAACTGTCTCCAGAGTATGACATTGATACTAACGGCTGAGAATTTGAGACATGCATGCTAACTTAGAAATACAAAATTATAATGCCTGTTCTTCTATATGTTTTAATAAATCTATTGATTCACCTAGTAAGTCATTATATATACAAAAACAACAATTTCCAGAGTTCCTAAATATTTCCAACATAGTCAACTTAAGGATCCAAGATTCTGAACATGCCATCACCAAAAAAAATTGCAAACCTAAAAAACAAAAAGGAAAAAAAATTAAACAATGTCAAAAGGAAAATATTTTCTTAGAAAAGGTCAGTATTTTATAATTTTCAAAATGACATTTTAAAGTTAGTGCTTTTTCCCCCATTTACAGTTATACGTTTTTAAAGTCTAACATCAAAGTTCTCCTTAATAACAAGGCTATTTACTTACAACAAAATAAATACTTAACTACACTCATACACATTACCTATTTAAATATTTAATGGGTCAAAATACCTTCATATTTACAGTTTGAAAATATAAAGTGGTACTGGTTTTGGCTTTATTTTTTTTAAAAAGCTATCCTTAAGGTAACAAACATTCAGATGCATAAATGAAATTTTTTATTTCCTTCTTATGTAACTCACCTTTAGAAACTATGTTTTAGCCAGTTAATAGTGGTTAAAGTCTTTGTACTTATATTACTAGCTTTTAGCACATGAAATAAGAAAGATGACCTTCAAAGTTCTTGCAAACTCAAAAAAAGGGTCCATCTATATAGGATTTATTTGAAAAAGAAAAACAATTTTGCTTTGGAAAATATAAGACATGGTTATTTTTAACCAGTAATTCTCATAAAAACATTAATACACAAAAATGAACTATAGGAACAATTCTCCTAATTACAGGCTTAAAAACCATGCTATTTAGACAAGCCTATTTAATGATTCCATAGAAAATTGAAAGTTCAGAGTTCACATTTCCAAAAGAGGAAAACAACAAATTAGGAAACAACCTATTGTATACTGCTTTTTTTTAGAACAAGGCTAGGGTGAATTATTTAAGTATAAATTGAGCTCACAGATATAGTTATTGCACTCTAGATTAGCCAAAACAATGCCTGGATTTACGTAACATGTAAATAAGTTTATCATCACAGAAGGTCATATAACATGAAATAGAAGAATATATTTTATAAATTTTAGGTCATTCTCAACATCTGAGAAAATACTATCCATAAAATACTATTTGTAAGAAGATACTGTTTGTAGGGAAATTAGGTGATGTTTAGAACTATACTGAGTCTCTAGAAGAAAACATGAAAATAAACATGACTTAAAAAAATAATTTTTAATGCTATCAGTATTTTACAATTTGCCCTCTGTATTACTCTCTGGAAAGAATGACAATTTCATTTTCTCAGCATCTCATCAATTAAACAAACTGATGTATAATTTATTTAGACTAAATGTAAGTAAATTTATAATATTATTTTTGCTATTAATGCCATTACATGTAGTAGAGGAAATGAAATAACATAAAGAACCACTTACTCTGAAAAAGTAGCTAAGTATAAGATCTGAAGTTGAGCAAAGACTCTGCTGAAATTCCATTCTGGGGGGCTCTGGGAGGATCAGGTCTAAGAATTGCCTGCTACCATCAACACATTTAACAGGACATGGTCCATCGGAATAAACTTAATAAAGAGAGCCTCTAAACCTCCCTAAAAATGTTTTACTATAGTAGAGGGCTGCTATCATAAAATATAATTTGAACTAAGATACATGTAATAATTAGAGCAGAGTTCACTGATAGGACTAGCACTCTTAATGGGCACTTCACATTTTAAAAAACCAAAAACACATACATACATAAAATATCAAAATTCTTTATGACAGAAAAACCTGTGGCAAGAATCCTTACTATCTAGTCTGAAAAACTTATTAAGTCCACAGTTCCTTTTGAGAGCAAACATATATATTGGTTTTCCAAGGGGAAAAAAAAAAAATTATTTCAATCTGTAAATACTTAACAGTCTGAGTTGCTTTCCTATAATAAACATTTTGCTGCTACTTAAGTAGCTCACAAGATCTCAAGTTTTTAAAAGTATGTTTAACCAACTCTAAAAGGTTTAATTGATATATAGTTTTATATAATTAATCCTTTTGCCATTAAACACTCGAACCAGTTTAGTTAGGGTGCCAGCATGTTGTTTAATATCTTTTGTTCACAACTTACAAAAAAAGTTAAGCTTATAAAGAAAGGAATTGGGGTTGGAGAGGAGACACAGAAAAACATGAAGGCCTCGCTTTGTCCCAGGCTTTGCCATTACCATTCTGTCTGCAGTGGTTTCAGGACGAGGCGATCGCACACCTTCTAGTCAGAAATCAGATGACCTCAAAACAACCTCATTTCAGTCTTAGGCCTCATGTCTTTCCTTTAGAGCTAAAAACAAAAATACATGTGAATGAACAAAAGGTCATGAAATGAAATCTCTAACATGACACTGAAATGTAAAATATCAGAAGCCACTATTAATCTCAGAAAAATGAAAAGGTACACATTCCCATCCAGTGTATCGTAACCTTACTTAGAATGAGAGGGTACTCTTCTTACCCTGTCAGCTGCTAGGTATGACAATAATGACAATTTAATTCCAAGGTGGTTCAACAAAGTCAGAGTAGTTTATTCATTCATCTCCTGAGATTATGAAATGTTTATTTCTTACAGAGTTAAATATAACAATATCATTAATAAAGTTAATGGTGTTAGACAGCAACTAAGCTCTTCGTTATGCACATAAACCAAGGCAAGAAAGAAAAGTGTAATAATGAACCAGAAGAATGGTCTGGCCCTAAGAAACACATTTTTATGTATTCTAAGAACTCCTCATTCCAACAGTAACGTAGACGAAAATTAACCTGTTTCTACAATCAAAGTAAGTGCTCACTCATTCAACAAACACTGAACGTTGTAAGCGCTGGAAGCCAAATGCTAAATTGAAAGATGGCTCCAAACCTCAGTGAGTGGGATCCTAGCCTTTTATTTCCTAACTTTTTTTCTTAGGTCTGGGTTATAATGCTAAGGAAGGCAGTATGTATCAGCAACAACAGAATGAGACTGTAGGGCTGGAAACAAAACCCACTCAGAAGCAAGTTCTCATGATGCAAGTGAATGTCAGCCACCAATTGGTCTCTTCTTAATTTTTTAAAAAAAATTTTAACTGTTTTGGCCGTGCTGGTCTTTGCTTTCTCTGGCTGCGGCGAGTGGGGGCTACTCTCTCACTGTGGTGTGAGAGCGTCTCACTGCAGGGGCTTCTCTTGTTGCCGAGCATGGGCTCAAGCTGGCGGGCTGCCGTACTTGTGGCTCCCAGGCTCAGGAGCTGCGGTGCTTCACAGCATGTGGGATCTTCCCAGACTGGGGATCAAACCAGTGTCCCTTACATTGCAAGGCAGATTCTTAACCACTGCACCACCAGGGAAGCCCTGGTCTCTATTTTAGTGTGAAGCTTGTGTTTTCAAAACCCCACATTAATCCTGAAAATTAGTTCTCTTTCATTTGTACAGCCTCAGTGGTTTCAACAACAAGTGTAAACATCTCAGACTATTTTGTAAGGCTAAATGAGCCAAGAAGCTTTCAAAATTACTTACTGTAACAGTATTTCATTCACCTGAAGCCACAATTTAAAACTCAGAAACTCGGCAGCCAAAGTTCCACTAAAAGAGATGGCTTTAACTATAGTGTAATGAAAATGAATATCTTATAAATTTTTATGCTATTCATAAATATCCACTAAATAAAATACATGAATTACCACTCAAGTCTACACACTGTTTAATGTTTTGCATTTTTCTGCTTGATCTATACCAATGAAATTCTTTAATTGTATATGAATATGGCACCTTACCAAAAAATATCAAAATATATACACATGATTCAATTTAAGCTCTATGTTTGTCTTAAATCAGGGGTCATAAACACATCTGAATTATTTATCTTCTTTGATTTTTTTCATGTGAAGTCCAACTAAATTTAGTATCTATACAACTGTTACAAAGCTAAATGGTTTGACTCTCAAGTTTCTAGGTCTCTGAACCATCCTTTAAAGTAATAAACTGTAATTTATACTTAAATATTTAGAATAAAGAAGTAAAGAACTGTTTTGAGTCATATCTAGATTTAGGGTATGATTTGCCTCAAGTGAAAATATTAAAAACAAATTCAGTAAGCTTTGAAGATCATTTTCCCATGGATGTTCATAAGATGATTCTGTAAGCTTTTTATTTTGATGCATTCAAATTTTCATCAAGGAAAACTGCATGCTGGTCTTATTTGTAAGCAGTCAGTGCTGCCTCCTTTATCACGTATGTCATAGATTCTTGTTTTCCATTGCAATAAATTTCAAAGAAAACATAAATAATCAGTAGATACACTTTTTCTATAAGCCTTAAGCATTTACCTAAAAATCTCAAATTTGTATCTTACATCAACAAAGAGAACTCACAGTTCTTCTCAACTCATATTTGCTAGCATTCTTTGGCAAAAACAAAAAAGTAGCTGCCTCTTTCAAAACTCAAATCTTTCCCTTGAGTAACTTTTAGCCTCATGCATACTATGTTCACAGCTTCATTTCCCCCTTTTGCTTCAGTCATAGTATGTTTTGTCATACAAATTACAGCTCTATCATATTCCCTGAACCAATCCATCCAACCCAGAAAATGCAACAACAAATATCTGATACTATTCTTTAAATTCTACAATTTTCACTGCTCCCACTTTGGTCAAGGCCTTTAATGATAAACCAATGAGATTTTAATACTCAGGAGAACATGTTTTACAGCTAATTAAGGCAAGTAATTTTATACTCAGTTTTAAGTTATACTAATCATAAAACTCCACTTCAAGACTCCTATATTGAGGTCTCCTGTTAAATAAAATCAGAGTTGCATTAAGTTAATTATAAATTTCAACAAATCATAGAATCAAATTTCTATAAAAACAATGCCTATCTGTTTAAGTGCACCCAATGAAATATACATTCTCATGAAAATCAGTCCCTTAGTTTAGATGTTACTATAAGTGCCATACATTTATCAGTCAGAAAATCCCAAATTCAAGGATTCAATGGGAAGATGGGAAAATGCTCCAAAAAACGATGTTGAGACAACTGCTAGCCATTTGGAAAACTTTCACTAAATCCTTACCTTCATTCCTTTACAGGACAAATCCCAGGTACACCACAAGGCTAAAGTTACAACATGAGACTACAGAAATACTTGAAGAAAAAACACAGGAAGGACTTCATGATTTTTTTAATTGTAGAAGTCAAAAACAGGTCACAATTGATTTTATAAAAGATAAATCAAACAAAAAATCAATTATAAACAAAAACAAACAATACACCAACGAAAATATTTGCACCAAATATTAATATGCACAGTCTTGACAAATTGCTAAGAAAAAGACAATTCTCTGGGAAATGGGCAATGACTACAGACAATTCACTGAAAAATAAAAATGATCTATAAACATGAAAACATCTTCAAACACTCATAACTTAAGAAATGCAAATTAAAACAGCATACTAACACATGAGCAATGACGATCAAGAATCTGGGGGATGGGGTGCTCAACTGTACCACTAGGAGAGGTATAAACTGATACTAAATGTTTGTGGAACAATGGTAATATCTACAAAAATGTAGAAACCTACATGCTTTTGACCCACAAATTTGACTTCTAGGACCAGGATTCTTTATATTTCTTCTTTCATGTACGCAAAAATATTTGTACAAGGAGACTATAATGACAATATTACAGCTCTAACATTAATGTACAATAATGAAAGAAAAATCTGGAAAATCATCCTAATGTCTGTCAAAAGGAAGCTGGTTTAAAAAAGTCATGTTTCATTTCATCTAGCTGAGGAAAGGTGTCCTAGATAAACACGTTTCACCAACTATCTGAAAGAACAGCAGTCCTATAAAACCTTTCATACGCCAAAACGGAATAAAGCAAAGAAGCAATTACCTTAGGACACATCCTGCTAACGGATGCACAAAATAAATCGAGATAAGCATAGATGCTCACAGAGTTCAAAGCTATGGAAGCTGGACACCGAGATGCTGAGTGTGGTTCCTGGGGAAAGATGTTAGTGGGGCCACTTTCACTGACTGGGATGCACATCGCCTCTGTAATAGCCAGCTGGAAAACAGACACTGAAGGCTATTTTGGCTTTTTCATAAAAGCAAAAATCCTCCTTGGAATTCTTCTGGTTAGAGAAAATAGGCACTAAAGTAGGACTTTCTTTAAAATGAAGTAGAATAAAGAGAACTTTCGAAAAGTAGGGAATACCAGTATCAGTAAGTGCATAAATGACACCACTAAACAGATAGATATACAATATCATTCATTTAAAAAATAATTTTTAAAAAGCATGCAAGAGTGTGAGTAAAAAAAGGAAAAAACATGAAAATTATGAAAAGCTATCCAAGAAACTGTCAAAACATATAAGAATTGGGGGAAGGGCTTTCTACTTATTACTTTATAACTACTGTATATAATTTTTGTTATATATGTAATTATTGTTCTATAACTAAAATGTTTTTCAAGGACGCTTTGCTATTTCAGCATTTCAAGACTATGGACTGATTTCTCAAAATGGAAGAGAATTTACAGCCTTGAGTCACATCTCACGAGCCATCCTCTGAACGTGAGAATTGTTTGAGGACCACAGGGGCACTCAGTGGTCACCCTGATATAAACTGTTGTCATGGCCCTGGGCACTGTGCTTCCTGAAGCTGGCCACCACTAGCTCCTTCATGTTCTTAAATCTGCACCTGCAGGCAAAGTACACTCTCACTCTTATAAACCAGGGGCAGGTTGCAAGGTTTTGAGTTTACGTTTAAGTGCCTAACGGGCTACCCAATAATAGCTCAGCATGTGCCTTGAAGTCAGTCTTCGCTTGTTTACCATACCCTCTGTCCTAGAGACAGGGCCAGTCCAATGAGTGTGCCGTTGCTAGAGATGTCTCCAGTGATCTTAGTCACCAAACCCAACTCCTTCAAATGACAATCTTGCCATTCAATGTGATACCCACTATGATAAACAATACATGAAACTGGCCAGGCTTCCCAGTAAAACACTGCTGAAGAAAATCAGTCTCCTAGAAAGGAGGAAAAAATGAACAAAACAGGCTCCAAAAAAAAAAAAAAAATCTGTCCATTTAAAAATGGTCTTAGCTCTATAAACCTTTTCATGTTTATCCCAAATCAGCACTAAGCAGAGACAGAACTTTTCAATTATTCAGCAGGACAAGGAGGTATATCTCCTCCCCTGGCACTATGAGATGTTGGCACTTGCAGGAGCCCTTCACCCTCAAAAGTTTATGACAAATGGACCTGATAATTACAATGCACCATTTCTCACTGGGAGCCACGGTGCGTAACCACTGGCATGTACACAATTTTGAACATTTTCAACCTGCATTTTTCTTCAGTTATTAGGCCACTATAATTGAAAGTGCTGTGGGACTTATCAGCATATTAATTAATGCTAATTAATTTTACCTGAGCCCTTACTAACATATTGTAATAAATTCCAAACCCTTCTCTCTCTCCTATGTAAGGGTACACAGGGATCTCCTTCCTAAGGCTAACTTTTCCCCTATCACACAGTCCCTGTGGAATTTTATTCCATGAATGAGTCCCTCCTTCATTTACATCTTCCGTTTTCTCTCCAATGGTTCCTTTCCTTTTGTCTACAGACACTTTCAGATTTCCTGATCCAGAGGCTAATCCACAATCCATTTCCTTGAACACACCACTGAGTTTAGCTAATGTCCTTCTTCCTCTTTGTGTTTACTGCCAAGTTTGTAGAGGGTTCTACATTCGTTCATTCACTCAAAAGTATTTTCTGAAAAGTGACTACGTACCAGAGCGTGGGGACACAAATCAGCAAGGCCCCTCCCTTGGGGAGCTTATGATTCCATTACACAGATAAGCAAATACAGTTTACTCCTAAGTACTCCTAAGGCACTCTCTTACAGGCTCCCTGCATACTCCTAACAAACAGCATCTTCTCTCTTCAACTGATAATTCAGTTTCTGAAATGACTTCTATTCTGAGCTTAAAAGCACAAACTGTTACTGATTTTTGTATCTTCCATTTCTCAGTATTTAGCTTAATGTTGTTTTCTATATATAATGTTTTCTATATAGTAGGTATTCAAAATGTGCACAGTGGACAAGTCAGAATGGAAGAAAACAGACTGATAACAAAGCTAATTACAACAGTACAAGAAAGCAAGCATATTTAATAATATTCCCTACTAGTAGGTATATTTCAAATTGCCTTATGGATTTGCCCTACTTTCTCCCATAATGATGAGATATATATGAACTCAAACAAGAAATGTCTTTAAACAAATGCCCTGATACAATCTGATCACTATGTGAACACAATGTTCAGATTACACTGCAATTCATTTGTGCTTAGCACAGTAGCTGTGGGTGGCAGTGGTCTAGTTCTCCCATATTGAAATTACTAAAATTAGATAACAGACATCCAGGTAAACCCTACATTGAAAAAAATGATTACTTTGTTACAAATAATACAAGCCAATGACCACACTAACTACCCCATACTAACTAGCCATTATATCCTGCAAGTTACTAGATGTATGCTTCCTTTTACATGTATGTGTGTATGGGGCTGTTCACTTTGAAACTTTGCAGAATACTGCTATTCTCTCCATTCTTCATAGCTTTGGCAAATGCTAAACATCAGTGTCCACCATATTTATCGATTTTAGCAGCAAATTAACATACTTATGTTCTAGTAAATGAAAATAAGCATCAAGTATTTTCACCTTATTTTGGTAGGTGGAGCAAGATATCAAATTTAAGTTAAACATTTAAGGGTTCTGACTACATTCCATTAGAACTATTAGAACAAATCTAGAAAGATATTTAAGAGTTATTTTAGAAAATAATATATTCACCTAACATAAGCTGTAGATATTTTTAGCTCTTCTCAGGCCTTTTTTTTCTTTTAATTAGAGTATAATTGCTTTACAATATTGTGTTAGTTTCTGCTGAACAACAACGTAAATCAGCCATATGTATACAAGTATCCCCTCCCTCTTGAGCCTCCCTCCCCCTCCATCCCACCCCGCTAGGTCATTACAGAGCACTCTTCTGACTTCCAATAAATTTTATCTTCTTATAACTAACACTTCACATTTTTTAAAAAATGATACAGTACAATACAGAACTCTACACTTGGTTATGCTATATCTCATTTCACTTTTGGCCTATTTTTCCAAACTATCCAGATGTTGAAACTATCTTGATTCTGAAAACTGATATACTTGCCTCTTTCCTGGTTTTCAATTACAGAAATTCAGTTCAGCATAGCTCACTCATGTTTGCTTCTCAGCTTTGCAGAAGCAGGGCTATGATACCTGGAGAAAACATTCTATGTTCCACAAGCCTTCTGGGGTTACATTGCCTAGCTGATTCCAAGATCCAGAACTAATCCTCTGAGGGTCTGCAAAAACAATCAGTTACAGGTATCCAGGAGAGTCCTCTCCCAGGGGTGGACTGATTTCAGTGGACTGACTAAGACCAGAATACTAGTTCAGCAGCGAATAGCTTCAACAGCCAACAGAACCAAGAGAAATGAGAGCCCTCTGGTCAATGATTCCCACACACCCGTGTCCACAAGCACACCATACTGGAAACCAATATATAATCAAAGCGAATCAGATAATTGAATCATTTGCTCACTGAACTCTTTCCATGTAGACATGCCACACAGGAAGCCAAATTATAATCAAGCATTTGTTCAGGGAGCACAGAAATCTAAGCAAAATAATTCATTATCTAACATATTTTAAAACATCAGGGTAAAGTCTCTGCTATCATTCTCTACCACAGGATTATTACTCTAGTAAAACTGAGTATTAAATGGGGTGCTCTGGTATTCGAATTAACAGTATAAAAACCTGCCTGTATTATCTGACTAACCAACTCTGTTCCTGACAGTGCCACTTCTTACCTAGATACCATGTACCCCATCAGGCTATGATCAAGTTCGGCTGGCCTGCAGGTTAGTCTGCCTTACAGACTCTGTAGTCATACTGATACAGCTCAAGGCCAACTCCTGCTTCTGTAGGCTCTGGGGAGCTTCTAGAGACCGCATCACATGCACTGGCAGGCTCAGGACCCCTTCCTCCATCTTCAAGGTCAGCATCAGCAGCAGTGCAGATCTTCAAATCCGTCTGACTCTGACCATCCAGTCCCCTCCTTTCACTTGTCAGGCCCCCTAAGATTATATACCCCACCTAGATAATCCAGGATAATCACACCATCTCCAAATCCTTAACTTAATCATATCCACAAAGTCCCTTCTGCACTGTGAGTTAACATACTTATAGTTTCTGGGGCTTAGAATGTGACATCATTGGAGGATCATGATTCGGGCCTACACAGAGTTACTGCATATAGATATATATATATATATATATATATATAGTCTCACCACTGATTCTATGTCACCCATTTTAAATTTGGTGAAAAAGTTCAATTTATCCGGAAACTTCAATACTATTAACTAAGGAAGACATGGCTATTTCCATGCATAGTTTATACTAGAATTAGACTTCAGTTTTCTATTTCAGTTTTTACACAAGATGACTGATGTTTGATATACCAATGGGGGAAAGAAAAAAATATGAGTTAAGCAATCATTAAAGCCTATACCCTGTACCAATTAATACGGGACCAATTAGCCAGAATGAAGTTAATATATAAGAGAGATCTAAATGTTTTATTGAGTTTGTCCTATTAAAAATGGCAAATATGCAAAGGATGGAAACAAACTACTGAGTTTATTAATCAAACTCTAATTACCAAACAAGTGCAACCTTTCAACTGTCTCAATTTTAAGCATCCTATTCACCCACCACCTAATCTTCCAGAGTAGTCGTCCTGACTGTTGCTTACCTCCTGGAGATGCCAGCTCCAACAATTCCTCAACCATAACGGATCCTTCAACTCATTGATCCTACCACTTTTTTGTTATTCCTTCCCTGTCCTGATCCTCACATCCCAGTCTCACAGTCCACCACTCCCTAAGGATACATTCTTGCCCCTCGCTCCTCTCATCTCATGGTACCACAACTAGCAAAAACCCAACATTCATATCCAACTTGCTGCCTACTTCATGCCAAATCTCCACCACTAACTACAAACAGCCCCTTTCAGCCACCTCCTAATCAAACTACATTTCCTCAGTCCACTGAGTTTCCACTTTCCCAGATAATGATTTCACACCACTCACCCTCTGTAACCCTGAAGATCTTTCTTCCCCAATCCTCACTTTAAGGTGATAACTGTTACTTCCTGTTTCGTTCAGCAAACAGAAACCAACAGATCCATGGGATCTAACCTCATCCTGTACCCACTGACTTGCAGCTTACCCATATATGCTCCTCTGACTCCACTGGTCTGGATTAATTGGCATTTCCTCACTGCAGTCTTTGACCTTTTCCCTTCTTTTAAAAAATCAAGGCTGCAGCTCTAGCTCTAGCTACCCCCCCTCCTGCTTCATCACCTTTTCTCTCTGTGGAGCATGTTTATAAGCAGACAAACAGCCTGGAATTTTCCCCATTACACACACCTATTCAGTCATCCTTCTCCCATCTTCTCCTGGGCCTCCCTTGTGGCTCAGCTGGTAAAGAATCCACCTGCAATGCAGGAGACCTGGGTTCGATCACTGGGTTGGGAAGACCCCCTGGAGAAGGGAATGGCAACCCACTCCAGTATTCTGGCCTGGAGAATTCCATGGACTGTGTAGTTCATGGAATCACAAAGAGTCAGACACGACTGAGGGATTCTCATGCACTCTCCTTAGCCTACACATCAGGTGCTCACCCACAACATACCACAGAAACTTCTCATCAAGGTCATCAATAATCCTTCAGTTCAGTTCAGCTCAGTCGCTCAGTTGTGTCCAATTCTTTGCGACCCCATGAACTGCAGCACGCCAGGCCTCCCTGTCCATCACCAACTCCCAGAGTTTACTCAAACTGATGTCCATCGAGTAGGTGATGGACATCCAACCATCTCATCATCTGTCATCCCCTTTTCCTCCTGCCTTCAATCTTTTCCAGCATCAGGGTCTTTCCAATAACAGTTCTTTGCACCAGGTGGCCAAAGTATTGGAGTTTCAGCGTCAACATCAGTCCTTCCAATGAACACCCAGGACAGATTTCCTTTAGGATTGACTGGTTTGATCTCCTCACAGTCCAAGGGGACTCTCAAGAGTCTTCCTCAACAGCACAGTTAAAAACCATCAATTCTTCAGCGTTCAGCTTTCTTTATACTCCAACTCTCATATCCATACATGACTACCAGAGAAACCTTTGTTGGCAAAGTAATGTCTCTGCTTTTTAGTATGCTGTCTAGGTTCGTCATAACTTTTCTTCCAAGGAGCAAGCATCTTTCAATTTCATGGCTGTAATCACCATCTGCAGTGGTTCTGGAGCCCAAGAAAATAAAGTTTGTCATGGTTTCCATTGTTTCCCCATCTATTTGCCATAAAGTGATGGGACGGGTAGCCATGATCTTTGTTTTTTCAATGTTGAGTTTTAAGCCAACTTTTTCACTCTCCTCTTTCCAAAGGCTCTTAAGTTCCTCTTCACTTTTTGCCATAACGGTGGTATCATCTGCATATCTGAGGTTATTGATATTTCTCCCGGCAATCTCATTCCAGCTTGTGCTTCTTCCAGCCCAGCGTTTCTCATGAGGTACTCTGCATGTAAGTTAAATAAGCAGGGTGACCATATACAGCCTTGACGTACTCTTTTTCCTATTTGGAACCAGTCTGTTGTTCCATGTCTGCTCCTAACTGTTGCTTTTTGACCTGCATACAGATTTCTCAGGAGGCAGGTCAGGTCATTCTTCCATCTCTTGAAGGATTTTCCAGTTTACTGTGATCCACACAGTCAAAGGCTTTGTGTAATCAATAAAACAAAAGTAGATGCTTTTCTGGAACTCTCTTGCTTTTTCACTGATCCAACGGATGTTGGCAATTTGATCTCTGGTTCACTGCCTTTTCTAAATCCAGCTTGAACATCTGGAATTCCTTGGTTCATGTACTGTTGAAACCTGGCTTGGAGAATTTTGAGCATTACTTTGCTAACATGCAAGATGAGTGCAATGTGCGGTAGTTTCAGCATTCTTTGGGATTGAGATGAAGACTGACTTTTCCAGTCCTATGGCCACTGCTGAGTTTTCCAAATTTGCTGACATATTGAGTGTGGCACTTTCACAGCATCATCTTTCAGGATTTGAAATAGCTCAACTGGAATTCCATCACCTCCACTAGCTTTGTTCCTAGTGATGCTTCCTAAGGACAACCTGACTTTGCATTCCAGGATGTCTGGCTCTAGGTGAGGGATCACACCATCATGATTATCAGGGTCATGAGATCTTTTTTGTACAGTTCTTCTGTGTATTCTTGCCACCTCTTCTTAATATCTTCTGCTTCTGTTAGGTCCATACCATTTCTGTCTTTTATTGAATCCATCTTTGCATGAAATGTTCCCTTGGTATCTCTAATTTTTTTGAAGAGATCTCTAGTCTTTCCCATTCTATTGTTTTCCTCTATTTCTTTGCACTGATCGCTGAGGAAGGCTTTCTTAAAAAAATCTCTCCTTGCTATTCTTCGGAACTCTGCATTCAAATGGGAATATCTTTCCTTTTCTCTTCTGTTTTTTGCTTATCTTCTTTTCACAGCTATTTGTAAGGCCTCCTCTGACAACCATTTTGCCTTTTTGCATTCCTTTTTCTTGGGGATGGTTTTGATTGCTGCCTCCTGTACAATGTCACAAACCTCTGTCCATAGTTCTTTAGGCACTCTGTCTATCACATCTAATCCCTTTAATCTATTTGTCACTTCCACTGTGTAACTGTAAGGGATTTGATGTAGGTAGGTGATACCTAAATGGTCTAGCGGTTTTCCCTACTTTCTTCAGTTTAAGTCTGAGTATGGCAGTAAGGAGCTCATGACCTGAGCCATGGTCAGCCTCCAGTCTCACAGTCAGCTCTCAGTAATCCTTACATGACTAAATTTAACAGCCGATTCTTGGTCTTCACATTACTCAACCAAGATGATGAATCTTTACCCATGAACACTTCCCACACTTGACTTTCAAGACACCAGAGTATTCTGGTTTTCCTTCACCCTACTGGCCAGGCCTTCTCACTGCTCACTGCCAGATTCTTCTTGCCCAGTTCAGTTCAGTGGCTAAGTTGTGTCCGACTCTTTGGGAACCCATGGACTGCAGCAGTCCAGGCTATCTCCCAGAATTTGCTCAAACTCATATCTATTGAATCAGTGATGACATCCAGTCATCTCATTCTCTATTGCCCCCCTTTTCCTCCTGCCCTCAATCTTTTCAGCATCAGCGTCTTTTCCAATGAGTCACCTCTTTGCATCAGGTGACCAAAGTATTGGAGCCTCAGCTTCAGCTCAGTCCTTCCAATGAATATTCAGGGTTTATTTCCTTTAGGATTGACTGGCTTAATCCCCTTGCTGACCAAGGGACTCTCAAGAGTCTCCTCCAGCACCACAATTTGAAAGCATCAATTCTTCAGCACTCAGCCTTCTTTATGGTCCAACTCTCACATCCATACATGACATAACCCTAAAAGTTAGAGGTGACCCAGGGTTCAGTACTCAGGCCTCCCTGTCTATATTCCCTTGGGAAAGTCACTCAGTCGCAGGATCTGAACCACCAATTGTGCTGAGAACTCCAAATTTTACATTCAAGCTTGGATCAGAGCCCTGAACTGCTGCTGTCTCCTAGATTATAACTACCTACTCAACAGCTTCTCTTTTAAGTTTCAAGCAGGTACCTCTGCAAGTCCCAAACCATATTTCTGACTTCCCTTTAAGCCTGCTCCTCAGAGTCTTTCTCAGCTCAGTATATAGCAACTTTACCTCATCCAAAACCTCAACACCACCCCTGACAACTTTCTTTTCCTCATATCCACCACTGTATCCATCAGTAGACCCAATTAGCTCTACCTTCAAAATAGATACAGAATCTAAACACCAGCTCCAGTGATACCATCTTGAGCCAAGCCACTGCCAACCAATCTGTTTCCACCTTTGCCCCCCTGTATTAATACAGGCTATGTTTATATCTCCCCAAAATTACATTGAAACTCTAACCCCAAAAAGTGACAGGATCAGTAGACGGGGGCCCTTGGGGCGTGATCAGGTCATCAGCGTGGAGCCCTCATGAATGGGATTGGTACACCCCAGGGAGCCCCCTTGTCCCTTCCATCATGTGAGGACACAAGGATAAAGCTTCCACTATGAACCAAGAGTCTGTGCCCCGACCAGTAATGCTGAAGAAGCTGAAGTTGAACAGTTCTATGAAGACTTACAAGACCTTTTAGAACGAACATCCAAAAAAGATGCCCTTTACATTATAGGGGACTGGAATGCAAAAGTAGGAAGTCAAGAAACACCTGGAGTAACAAGCAAATTTGGCCTTAAGTATAGAATGAAGAAGGGCAAAGGCTAATAAGAGTTTTGCCAAGAGAACGCCCTGGTCATAGCAAACACCCTCTTCCAACAACACAAGAGAAGACTCTACACATTGACCTCACCAGATGGTCAACACCAAAATCAGACTGATTATATTCTTCGCAGCCAAAGATGGAGAAGCTCTATACAGTCAGCAAAAATAAGACGAGGAGCTGACTGTGGCTCAGATCATGAACTCCTTACTGCCAAATTCAGACTTGAAGAAAGTAGGGAAAACCACTAGACCATTCAGGTATGACCAAATCAAATCCCTTCTGAATATACAGTAGAAGTGAGAAATAGATTTAAGGGACTAGATCTGACAGACAGAGTGCCTGATGAACTATGGACAGAGGTTTGTGACCTTGTACAGGAGACAAGGATCAAGACCATCCCCAAGAAAAAGGAATGCAAAAAAGCAAAATGGCTGTCTGAGGAGGCCTTACAAATAGCTGTGAAATGAAGAGAAGTGAAAAGCAAAGGAGAAAAGGAAAGATATTCCCATTTGAATGCAGAGTTCCAAAGAATAGCAAGGAGAGATAAGAAAGCATTCCTCAGCGATCAGTGCAAAGAAATAGAGGAAAACAATAGAATGGGAAAGACTGAGATCTCTCCAAGAAAATTAGAGATACCAAGGGAACATTTCATGCAAAGATGGATTCAATAAAGGACAGAAATGGTATGGACCTAACAGAAGCAGAAGATATTAAGAAGAGGTGGCAAGAATACACAGAAGAACTGTACAAAAAAGATCTCATGACCCTGATAATCACAATGGTGTGATCACTCAGCTAGAGCCAGACATCCTGGAATGCAAAGTCAGGTTGTCCTTAGGAAGCATCACTAGGAACAAAGCTAGTGGAGGTGATGGAATTCCAGTTGAGCTATTTCAAATCCTGAAAGATGATGCTGTGAAAGTGCCACACTCAATATGTCAGCAAATTTGGAAAACTCAGCAGTGGCCATAGGACTGGAAAAGTCAGTCTTCATCTCAATCCCAAAGAAAGGCAATGCCAAAGAATGCTCCAACTACCACACAATTGCACTCATCTCACACACTAGTAAAGTAATGCTCAAAATTCTCCAAGCCAGGATTCAACAGTACGTGAACCGTGAACTTCCAGATGTTCAATCTGGTTTTAGAAAAGGCAGAAGAACCAGAGATCAAATTGCCAACATCCGCTGGATCATCGAAAAAGCAAGAGAGTTCCAGAAAAACATCTATTTCTGCTTTATTGACTACACCAAAGCCTTTGACTGTGTTTATCACAATAAACTGTGGAAAATTCTGAAAGAGATGGGAATACCAGACCACCTGACCTGCCTCTTGAGAAACCTATATGCAGGTCAGGAAGCAACAGTTAGAACTGGACATGGGAACAACAGACTGGTTCCAAATAGGAAAAAGAGTACGTCAAGGCTGTATATGGTCACCCTGCTTATTTAACTTATATGCAGAGTACATCGTGAGAAACGCTGGGCTAGATGAAGCACAAGCTGGAGTCAAGATTGCTGGGAGAAATATCAATAACCTCAGATATGCAGATGACACCACCCTTATGGCAGAAAGTGAAAAAGAACTAAAGAGTCTCTTGATGAAAGTGAAAGAAGAGACTGAAAAAGTTGGCTTAAAGCTCAACATTCAGAAAACGAAGATCATGGCATCCAGTCCCGTCACTTCATGGCAAATATACGGGGAAACAGTGGAAACGCTGACTTTATTTTTGGGAGCTCCAAAATCACTGCAGATGGTGACTGCAGTCATGAAATTAAAAGACACTTATTCCTTGGAAGGAAAGTTAATACCAACCTAGGCAGCATATTAACAAGCAGAGACATTACTTTGCCAACAAAGGTCCGTCTGGTCAAGGCTATGGTTTTTCCAGTGGTCATGTGTGGATGTGAGAGTTGGACAGTGAAGAAAGCTGAGCACCGAAGAATTGATGGTTTTGAACTGTGGTGTTGGAGAAGACTCTTGAGAGTCCCTTGGACTGCAAAGAGATCCAACCAGTCCATCCTAAAGGAGATCAGTCCTGGGTGTTCATTGGAAGGACTGATGTTGAAGCTGAAACTCCAATAGTGTGGCCACCTGATGCAAAGAGCTGACTCATTTGAAAGGACCCTGATGCTGGGAAGGATTGAGGGCAGGAGGAGAAGGGGACGACAGAGGATGAGATGGTTGGATGGCATCACCGACTCAATGGACATGGGTTTGGGTATGCTCCAGGAGTTGGTGATGGACAGGGAGGCCTGGCGTGCTGCAGTTAATGGGGTTGGAGAGTTGGACATGACTGTGCGACTGAACTGAACTGATGAACCTGGAAGAGGACCCTCATTAAAACAGAACCATGCTGGCGCCTTAATCTTGTACTTCCAGCCTCCAGAACTATAACAAATACATTTCTGTTGTTCATAAGCCAGTCTGTGGTACTTTGTTACAGCAGCCAGAATTTATTTTGAAATTAAGGTTCCCAGGTTGCCCCATTTGCTTTCTCTTTAAGAAAAAAAAAAAATGAAATCCATGTATAGTGAAATTAAATAGACTTCATTTCAATGAGTATACATACCATATAACAAAGACCCAGATAAGGATTCGAAATACTTCCAATTTTGGACTATTAAACAAAGCTGTTATAAATAAACATTCTTATACAAATCTTTTCAAGGATGTGAGGTTTGGTTTCCTGGGTAAATACGTAGGAGCATTAATTGCTTTGAAATAGATTAAAAACATGTACATGCATGTTCACGGCAGCACTATTCACTATTTCTACCAAAATGCAGAAATAGCTCCAACATCCATCAACAGATAAATGTTTAAGGAAAAAGTGGCAAATCCATACAATGGAATAGAATTTAGGCATAAAAAGGAATGAAACAATGCTACAATGTGGATGAACCTTGAGAACATTGTTAAGTGAAAGAAACAAGACAAAAAGATCACATTTGAATAAAATATTCAGAAGAGGTAAATGAGACAGTGAAAAGTGATGTCTGTCAGGGACTAGGGGGTGGAAGTGATAGCTTAATGGGTGCAGGTTTTCTTTCAGGGTGATGAAAAAGTTCTGGAACTGGTAGAGGTAACGGTTGCTCAATACTGCTGAATGTACTACATGCTGTTGAACTGATCTCTGAAATGGTTAATTTTATGTGAATTTTCACCCTCCCCACCAAGAAAAAACACCCCCCACACAGGATTTTATTTTACATCATTTGAAACAGAAGCCCTCTCAGGCAGTGTGGACAACACAAAATCTTGTGTCAACACCACTGTATATTGGTGAGCTGGGTCATTCCACTAAACCACGTGGTCTGGAGCAAGTCTCTTCAACTCTGCAGACTTCGGGGGTTTCTTTTCCATGTATGGAAAGAAGATCCTTCACTAGGCTGTTCTAAGGATCAACTGAGATAATGACAATAAAAATACTTAGCAAAGTGCTAGGCATAAAAAAATTAACCATCTTTTATATTAGCACAAAAGGAAATATGCTCAGACTGGAAGGCCAAGGATGAATATCAGGGTGGCAGCTAGAAACATTCTGAATAACTAGTCTTGTAAAGTTGGAGAGAGGAGGATCCAGACCAAGACACACCAGCCAACTATCCTCCTTTGGCTTCTATGATGACCTAACTCATCAAGAGTCATACTTAAGATTACCCCTGCTGCTGCAGTCGATGATTTAACACTACATTCAAGACTAACTTGAAAGTGCTGCTGTTCTGAGAAGGGCTGAAGAAAGATTACTGGAGATAAAAGAGGCCACTTTACCGAAGCTCTAAGCTTAGGATCCCCAAGTACTTGGGTGATGCAACAGGGAGCGAGACAACTATTAAGCCATCTCAAAGTTTAATCCCAATTAACATAGGGTGACAAACTACAGTTTGACTATAAAAATTTGCTTACATCAAGGAAAAGCACTAACATATACAACTAGCCATCCAGAAGTAGCACTAAGTAGATTTAACATGTCTAAATTTAAAACTTCTTAAAACTCAATATGCAACAGCAACACAAATTAACAAAATAACCAATAAAAATTACTATCACTTAAACATCTCTATGGCAGGTAGTATGCAACATAGGTTACAAATATTATCTGCAGTCTTCACAACATCCAAGCAGGACCCCATGATGCCAAGCAACTTGGGCAGAATCAAACTAATCAGAGGCACTTCTGAGACCTGACCTTGGGGGCGCTGACTTCAAAGCTCCATCAACTACTCCCTCCTTCCTCTCAGCCCCGAAAGAACTTCTAGGCTTTTAAGTCCTAGATTCTAAACCCAAGTGAGTGCAACTTCAGAAGGTATTTGACTATTCAAAGGTCAGTCAGAGAAAAATCAGATTGCAACATTGGGGAGCCTTAGCAGACAGAGTGAAGGGATTAATTCTAGAACGGAGTCACATCAGTTGTACTTGGTTGAAATACAATTTCTGGTTCACAGTAGTTTGGGCTTTAGGCCACAATCAGAGCCTGTCTCGGGGAGGCTTAGAGAGCTAAGTTACTGCAGGAAGACGGAGCCCACACCTAGAATAGTGTGTACTCTGCAGATGCCCAGGAGCCTCAGACAAGTAAATAAATAAATATAGAAACACTAGAGCTCTAGTCACTTTAAGGTTTAAGGGGGCTCATGGGTCAATTACCTAATGTAGCTGCATTTTGTCTTCTTTCACATACCCTGCTCTCAATTCAAAAGAAAGAAAAAGACAGGCTATAAATAAAGATCTCCTCAAGCATGTAGGCAGAAAAAGCAAATCCCACAAGAAAGAAAAGGAGTCAGGCTGGCCTCAGACTTTTCCACAGTCACATCCCACGCCAGAAGGCAACAGAGCAACACCTCACTCGTTCCGAGAAGAAAGCAGAACCGGGAACATTAAAGCCTCCCATCTGGGAGCTCCTCCGAAGCCACGGGCCGCAGGCAGCCTGACACACAAGGCGCAGGGAGCCCAGCAGCCATGAGTGAGTGTGCCCGTCACCGTCCTGCGCTGAAAGCCAAACAACTTCTGCGACCTTTCTCAGGGGCTCCAACGCCCACACCGATAGCCCAGCCCAGCCTGAGTCCTCCCTTCGACAGCGACCCTAGCCACCCACTGCGGGGTCTCTGCATAGTCCCCATGGCCAACAACTGCACTCCCTCCAAAACCACTCTTTAAACATAACAATGCCCCCCAACCTCATGAAGGACCCCGACTGACTGCTTTTTATGCTAACCGTCACTCCATTCATTCATTCAACATTCATAAAATGCTCACTGTGTGCCAGGACTCTGTGAGGTGTTTAAGACGGAGATGGGGGTGGAGGGAAGGGACCAAGCATCAGGTCTGCTCTCCTGAAGCCAACTCTCAAAGTGGGAGGCAGACCACAAACCAACCAGCAACACTTGAGTGGTATAAAGGTAAGACGAAACGGGGGGTGAGATGTCAGCAGACTAAAGGGACAGAAGTTGTTACAAGGTCATTAGGCTGGATCTAAGTTTCACTGATGCAAAGAAGTTATGAAGAAGAAAGATATACCAAAAGAAATAGATATATCAGCACTAGTTTCATAGTACAACTTAATGTAAACAAAGCAATAAACAGGACAGAAAGGACTATTTCATAATAAATTAACAATCCACTAAGAAGACAGAAATAATACATTTTATGTATCCACCAACAACAGCTCTGATAAAAATATCACAAAACTTGGCAAATTCACTGAGAGAAGCTTTAACAAATCGTGGTATAGTACGGTTGTTGTAACAAAATACCAATGGGTATTTCTGATCAATGGGCAGCTTATAAACAACAGAAATTTATTCCTCACAGCTTTGGAGGCTGAAGTCAGAAATCAGGGTGCTAGCACTTTCAGGTGAGGACCCTCTTCCCAGGGGCAGACCTTGCATACTCATATGGCAGAAGGGGTCAAAGAAGCTTTCCAGTGTCTCTTTTACAGGGGCACTAATCCCACTCATGGAAGGTTTGCCCTCAGGACCTAATCACCTCCTAATATCATCACCTTGGGGGCTATAGATTTCTATGTAAGAATCTGGGGGTAAGGGAACACATTGAGACCATAGCAAAATCTTTCTGAGAAATCAAAATACGAAGCAGGTAAAAAACAAGAACAAAGCATTTGAAAGACTCATTAATAAGTCGCATTATATATAACAGAAAATGTATATATACACACATTTATATATATAAATTAACAGACAATATACATTCTTTCCAAAGATATATTTGAATATTCACAAACACTAATCATGTATTACTAGACCATGAAGAAAATCTCAACACAGTCCAAAAGAAAAACCAACACAAGCCAAATCTGCTAGCCAAACTGCAAGGGAACTGGAAATTAACAACAAAAAGCTAAAGACAGACATTTACTTGCAAATGTAAAATGTCCTTTTCCTAATTCAAGAGGATCTAAAACTGGGTATTTTTAACTAATTAGGAATGAACAGTGCAAAGATGACTACAGACTAAATAGAGTGAAATGCAGTCAAAGCCACAATGTAGGCAGGTTACCTTTCAGGAGCTTAATGTACAGTGAACATATGAAGTGATTAAAAAACATCATTACATAAAGTTTCTCTTCTTGCCAGCCCTGCTCTATGAGGTAGTAATACAGAGTTAGCAGGTGAAATGCACATAGGTAAATTTGGGAGCGGGCTCCATCCCACCCCTCAAGCACTGCGCAGGGAGGGCTACAAGGAAGGAGCTCTGGCTACAACGCCAGCTTTGCCACTACATAACCAGCCGCGTGGCCTGCATGGGCTATTCAAATGCTCTGCGCCTCCATTTCTGTGGCTACAATATCTCTAAGGTTTCTTCTGATTTTCAGAATTAAATCCCTCTAAATGCAGAAGCTCTCTGAGTTAACCTATTTGAAAGCAAGCTCCTGTGTCAGGCACATTTCCCTGCTCTACAGGAGACAGCACAGCACACATTAACCTTTCCTTAGTGACAGTCACCCGAGTACTTTCTATAGTACCTGTGCTTTAAAACAGACACCACAATTCAAAAGTGGGAATAAGATAAATTCCTGCTTTCAAGGAGCACTTCCTTTTCATTTGCCAAGTGATTTCTCAATTTAGTAAGACAGGTTATTTTGGGGATGGAGGGAGGAAGAAAGAGAAAGAGTCTCTCCTTTTTGTGGAAAATACTGGTGCTAAAAACTAAAAAGATTTATTGCTAAAAAATCAGGTATTTCAATGATTTTTCGTCCACTGATGGGACTTTTAAAAAAGAATCTGATCATCAAACATTTCTTGAATTTAATCCTTGACTTTAAATGTTACCAAGCATATAGATCTGCTTTCCACTTCCACAGGAAGACCACTAGATGCCCAAACAATCTCTTGTTCAAGAGTTAATAACTGATTCTAGAAACTAAACAACCTGGTGGCTCAATGGTAAAGAATCCACCTGACAATATAGGAGATGCAAGTTTGATCCCTGGGCCAGGAAGATCCCTGGAGAAGGAAATGGCAACCCACTCCAGTACTCTTGCCTGAGAAATTCCATGGACAGAGGAATCTGGCAAACAAAAGTCCATGAGGTCGCAAAAGAATCAGACACCACTTAGCGACTAAACAAAAACAAATTCACAGGACACAACCAACCATAAAATACCATTTTTAAGAAGATTACAGACTCAGTGCCCCCAACCCTGCAGAAGGCCACTGCCAACCCACGCCTCCGTCAGAGACTTCTGGACACTCAGAGAAACAAGCACAATCTATGAGATATAGAAGGGAAGTTTGCAATATCCAACATTGTTTCTTCACTGAGGATACGCTCACTTGTGGGAAAGCTGAGAAGATTCTGCAAGTGCATGGACATAAGAGATGATGCAGCTGAGAACAAGATGGTGGAGGAGTTGGTGGACGTGGAGTACATCGCTCTCCATGGATACATCAGGAATACACCTTCAGACACAGAAGTGCATGCAGAACACCAGCTAACAGCGGATAGGAGAACCTGACCAGCGGAAAAGAATATACAGAACCACGCAAAACTCGGTAGGATGAAGGAACTAGGGGGAAAAACAGGAGTGTTACTAGGACTGGACCTGCCTTCGGTGGGTGGGGGAACTGAAGCAGGGGTCCAATCCCCACATTGGGGCAACTGTCTGAGTCAGAGGAGAAATATTTAAGGCTGAGAGTGAAACAGCTGATCTATGGCAGCCTAAATGGAATAAGAATCATACAGTCCTTGCCGCAGCCATACATACCCCAGACAGGGATGCAGGTCCTCTAGAAGGTACAGTGGCTGGGAGCTGAACCTTAGGGATTGTGGAGCAATCCCAGGGGGAGGGCTGCTGTTGACTTTGGCGAGACGGACTGAGTGGATGTGAGGGAGGAGACTGTGGTGGGAAATGCCTGTGGAGGAAAGCCAGGCAGCCATGGAAGCAAAGGGATACTGCTGAGTCACGCGTAGCGGGTGTAGCCATCACCATAGCCTCGCTCTCCCCACATGCCAGCATCAGCAGCTGAACAATAGACAGGCTGGCCTGTCAAGCACCTGATGCACCAAACTACAGAGTAGGACCCCCCCAGGGTGCTGCCTTAAGTGACTGACGCGCTGAACTACAGAGGAGGACCCCAGCCAGGGGGCCCCTCTATGTGCCCGACACGCCAAACAACAGAGGAGCACCCCAGGTAAGGGAGCCCTCTAAGTGCCCGAACAGGAAGAGCTATGGAGAAAGACCAGCCAAAGAGGCCATCTCATCACCAGCTACACGAGGCTCAAGAAAGACTGTGAAAGGGCCATCCCTCCTGCAGCTGAGGAGTCCATGTCCCTCTACACCTGGCGCCGCCGGGGTCCCCACGGCCCAGCAGTTGCGCCACCTTCATGCTTAGGCCTCACTGGGGCAGAGCTGCCACGGGCAAAAAAGGAAGAGTCTTGCATCTACGCATGCAGGGTCACTACAGTCGTGTCCAGCTCTCTGTGACCCTGTGGACTGCCAGGCTTCTCTGTCAGGGAGGGGGGCTCCCCAGGCAAAAATACTGGAGTGTATTGGCCAATATTGGTTGCCATACCCTTCTAGAGCACTGTATTTCCTGCTGCCCTAGCTGCCAACTCCCCTGGTGCTGCCAGAGCCCCTGCGACCCAAGCAGCTGCACCACCTCCACACCTGGCCCTCACAGGGGCGAACCCAAGTCCTCCAGGGCAGCCTCAGGAGCAAACCCCAGTGGAGGACCCGGAGGCAGTGTGCCTAAGGAAGAAGACCCAAAACCTCCCCATGAGCTATACAAGCTGCAGATTAAATCCAGACGATCAACCAGGCAGACCCTGTGTCTGCAGAATACATAAAAGGACACCGGGCACTCCCACAAAAGAAAATGCACTAGTTCTGATCGCTGTGGACACTGGAGGCAAGAACACGCAGGAGGAGGACCAGATGAGAAGCTGAGCTGCCCCACGGCAGGTCCCGAGGCCGGCACAGCGTTTGAGGGCATCCTAGGGAGGCGAGGGGGGCTGAGCCTCCCAGCGAGGGGAAGGGCGCTGACAGCAGTGACTCAAGAGAAACGCTTATTATTCTCATGTTTTGATTTGTTCTGTAGTTTCTTTTGGATTTTTTTTTTCTTTACTTCTTCTCCCACCCCCAACTCTGTTGTAGTTGTCGATTTTATTGGGACTGTGAAATTTAATTAAGCTTTTGAGGTTTGTTTTTTTCCAATCAAACTATTTCTTGTTGTTACAAACCTCTGCCTCTACGTTGTCTTTTGCAGTTCTGTGGAGTTTCCCTTTTCTTTCCTCTTCTTTTTTCTTCTTTTTTTAATTTTAATCCTTAATTTTTAAAACTTATTATTTTTTCTATATTTCTTTGTTTGCTTTTCCTACTGTTCTTCTCCCCTTGCAGTTAATCTTAATGTTATAAAAATCTCCTTTATCTACTTTCATTTAACTTTGCATGTCTATTCTTTCTTTTCTTTCTTTCCTTTCCTCTCATGTGTTAGTTTTGTTCTCACTGCTTTATTCCCCACTTGGCACCTTGCTTTAGTTTTGTTTTCCAGTTTGTGCTTTAGTTACTTTTGTTCTTAACTGGTAGATATAATTTTTGGTTTCCTTTATTTGCCGGGTCAATCTACTGTACCTTATTTTTGTTGGACTGTTTTGATTTTGCTTATGGATGTATATATATACGTGTATATTCCATTATTTTAATTATCATTTGCCTGATTTTGTACCTGCCATTTGTTTGGGGTTCATCTTTGGTTTCTCACTTTTGGGTATTTGTTTTAATCTCAGTGCCATAACTAACCACTTGTGGAATTTTCCTTCCTGACCAGGGATCAAGCCCTGAGCCTTTGGAGTGGGAGCACTGACTCCAAGACCCTAGACCACCAGAGAACTAACCATAGGGAGTATCAAATAGTGAGAACTCACACAAATGAAACCACCTGAACACAAGACCCAGCGTCACCCAACCACCAGTAGCACCCTGTGCAGGACACCTCATCTAAACAACGAACAAAACAAATACAAACCCAGTCATCAGCAGAAAGGATTACCACCTCACTCAGCCTCACCCTTAAGATGAAAAACACAAAAAACTCAGCATAAATCTCACCCTATACGAAGCTTACACAAACTACTGCACCAGTCTTAGGGGGGAAGAAACCAAAAGGAAGAAAGAATTCAACCCTGAAGCCTGGGAAAAGGAGACCTCAGTAAGTTTTAAAAAAAAGAAAAGGCAGAGAAATACTGCACAGATGAAGGAACAAACTAGAAACACAGAAGTCCAAGTAAGTGAAGAGGAAACAGGCAAACTACCCGAAAAAGAGTTCAGAATGATGATAGCAAAGATGGTCAAAAACCTTGAAAGCAAAATGGAGAAAACGCAAGAAATAACAAAGACCTAGAAGATTTAAAAGAATAAACATACACAGACAAACAACACAATTGCTGAAATTAAAAATACTCTAGAAGGAATCAATAGCAGAATATCTGAAGCAGAGGAACAAATCAGTGAATTGGAAGACAAAATGGTGGAAATAACTTCTGAAGAGTTGAATGAAGTAAAAAGAATGAAAAGAACTGAGGATAGTCTCAGAGACCTCTGGGACAATATCAAACAAACCAACATTCAAATTATAAGGGTCCCAGAAGAAGAGAAAAAGAAAGGGTATGAGAAAATTTTTGAAGAGATTATAGTCGAAAATTTCCCCAACATGGAAAAGGAAATAGTCAATCAAGTCCAAAAGGCACAAACAGTCCCATACAGGATAAACCCAAGGAGAAACACGCCAAGACACATACTAATCAATCTAACAAAGATTAAACACAAAGAAAGAATATTAAAAGCAACAAGTAACATCAGAGAAGAGAAAGAAATAAAAGGAATCCGGATCAGAAAAGAAGTAAAGCTCTCACTGTTTGCAGATGACATACTGTATGTAGAAAATCCTAAAGATACAATCAGAAAATTACTAGAGCTAATCAGTGAATTTAGCAAAGTGACAGGATACAAAATCAATACACAGAAATCACTTGCATTTCTATATACTAACAATAAAAAATCAGAAAAAGAAATTAAGGAGTCAATCCCATTCACCATTGCAACAAAAAAGAATAAAATATCTAGGAATAAACTTACCTAAGGAGACAAAAGAATTGTACACAGAAACTTATAAGACACTGATGAAAGAAATCAAAGATGACATAAACAGATGGAGAGATATTCCATGATCCTGGGTAGGAAGAATCAATATTGGGAAAATGACTATACTACCAAACGCAATCTACAGATTCAATGCAATCCCTATCAAACTACCAAAGGCATTTTTCACAGAACTAGGAAAAAAAAATTCACATTTCATATGGAAACACAAAAGACCCTGAATAGCCAAAGCAGTGGTGAGAAAGAAGAATGGAGTTGGAGGAATCAACCTTCCTGACTTCAGATTAGACTACAAAGCTACAGTCATCAAGACAGTGTGGTACTGGCACAAAAACAGAAATATAGACCAATGGAACAAGATAAAAAGCCCAGAAATAAACCCATGCACCTATGGGTAACTTATTTTTGACAAAGGAGGCAAGAATATATCGTGGGGCAAAGACAGCCTTTTCAATAAATGGTGCTGGAAAAACTGGACAGCTACATGTAAAAGAATGAAATTAGAACACTTCCTAACACCATACACAAAGATAAACTCAAAATGGATTAAAGACCTAAATGTAAGGCCAGAAACTAGAAAACTCAGAGGAAAACACAGGCAGAACACTCGATGACATAAATCAAAGCAAGATCCTCTATCACCCACTCCAGTTGCTGCTGCTGTTAAGTCGCTTCAGTCATGTCTGACTCTGTGCAACCCCATAGATGGCAGCCCACCAGGCTCCCCCATCCCTGGGATTCTCCAGGCAAGAATACTGGAGTGGGTTGCCATTTCCTCCTCCAATGCATGAAAGTGAAAAGTGAAAGTGAAGTTGCTCAGCTGTGTCCGACTTTTCGCAACTCCATGGACTGCAGCCTACCAGGCTCCTCCATCCATGGGATTTTCCAGGCAAGAGTACTGGAGTGGGGTGCCACTGCCTTCTCCGATGACCCACTCCTAGAGTAATGGAAATAAAAACAAAGGTAAACAAGTGGGACCTGATTAAACTTAACAGCTTTTGCACAGCAAAGGAAACTATCAGCAAGGTGAAAAGACAACCCTCAGAATGGGAGAAAATAATAGCAAATGAAAAACTGACAAAGGATTAATTTCCAAAATATACAAGCAGCTCATACAATTCAATACTAGAAAAACAAACAACCCAATCAAAAAGTGGGAAAAAGACCTAGGCAGACATTTCTCCAAAGAAGACATACAGACAGATAACAAACACATCGTTCATTGTGAGAGAAATACAAATCAAAACTACAATGAGATATCACCTCACACCAGTCAGAATGGCCATCATCCAAAAGTCTACAAACAATAAATGCTGGAGAGGGTGTGAAGAAAAGGGAACAGTCTTGCACTGTTGGTGGGAATGTAAACTGACACAACCACTATGGAAGATGGTATGGAGATTTTTTTTTTTTTGGTATGGAGATTCTTTAAAAAACTAGGAATAAAAGCACCATATGACCCAGCAATCCCAAACCTAGGCATATACCCTGAGGAAACCAAAATTGCAAAAGACACATGAATCCCATTGTTCACTGCAGCACTATTTATAATAGCTAGAACATGGAAGCAATCTAGATGTCCAGCAACAGATGAATGGATAAAGAAGTTGTGGTACATACACACAATGGAATATTACTCAGCCATCAAAAGGAAGGCATTTGAGTCAGTTCTGATGAGATGGATGAACCTAGAGCCTATTATACAGAGTGAAGTAAGTCAGAAAGAGAAAGATAAATATTGTATACTAATCACATACACAGAATCTGGAAAAAATGGTACTGAACAATTTATTTGCAGGGCAGCAAAGGAGAAACAGACATAGAGAACAGACTTATGGACAGGGGGAGAGGTCAGGAGAGGGTGAGATGTATGGAGGGAGTAACATGGAAACTTACATTATATATATAAAACAGACAGCCAACAGAAATTTGCTGTATGTCTCAGGAAACTCAAACAGCTGCTCTGTATCAACCTAGAAGGGTGGGGTGGGGAGGGAGATGAGAGGCAGGTTCAAAAGGGAGGGGATATATGTATATCTATGGCTGATTCATGTTGAGGTTTGACAGAAAACAAGAAAATTCTGTAAAGCAATTATCATTCAATTAAAAAAATAACTAAAAATTTTAAAAAAGAATTACATACATTTAATGTCAAATGCCATATAACTAAATTACAGTATCTTAATTCAACCAGAATTTTAATTCATCCTAAATTTACTTTTGGACTTTGCACTTGTACCTAGTTTTAAAAATCCAGGTGAAAAGGACAAGGAAGTAAGACAAACAGGAATATTTTCTATCCAGCCAAAGCTAACTGTCTCAAAGAAAGATCCTCTTCATTTTTCTGCCAGTTCACAATAAATGTGAGAAAACAATTCAATCTTCACTTGAAAAAAATCTCATCTATTTGATATATAACAGCAGATAAGGAAAAGGGGTATTTGAGGTACAAAGCTCAAGTGTCAATCTGAATTCTTGTGCCAGATTGCATGGAAAAATCCCTGATCACACTTCTTACATTAAAGGTCTGACAATAAAGTAGTAAAATCAATTCTTCAAAGCCACGGGAAAAGAAATCTCATTACATATTCAAAACATATACTTCTAGAAAGACAAGTCAGTCATTTTCAGTTCTAGAACTAGGCTAGCATTTAGCATTCACATAAAAGTACTGAGCAGCTGGTTTCATGTGTTTGTTGTCGCTGCTGAGACACAGCTGGTCTGCAGTGCTGCGTGAGCTGTAGGCGGGCAGCAGTGACCCGGCTGTGTATTTTCCAGGTTACTCTCCATCCCAGGTCATCACGAGGCACCGCATACGGCTCAGCGTGCTGCGTAGTGAGCCCCCGCTGCTCACCTGCTCTGTGCCGGTAGTTTCTAACGGTTGGGTGGCTTCATGTTTTAATTATTTTGGGGTTGCTGTTAAACTGTTAACTCGGTTTAAAATTTATTAATTTTTAATGATTCCAAAATGATATATTTTTGAGCAAATAGTTAAAAATTCAGTTCCTCTTCACTTTCTAGTCAAGACTTGCACCTTAAGTTTTCAAGTTTTCCAAAGAACAAGCATTTTACAATGGTAAATGTATACTAGACATACTAGAGCAGTGTGTCATTAATAGTATGGTAGATCTCTAAAGGGAAATTCACAGTTTCTTTCTTCTCTCCTCACAGTATCCATCAATGCTCCTTGGATTCATCAGGATTTCAGACAAAAACTAGGATTGGGACGTTACACAGAGAATGCCAAGGGCACTGACATATAGGAAAGGGTCACTCAAAATCTGAACCTAAGCGGTATGGTCTCCTTGGAATTCTTTCAGCTAAGGGGGTAGGATCTCTCGACTATGGCTAATACTTGGCCCTTAAAAAAACAAAATCTTTCTTTGGCCTGCTCTGCATCTTGTTCTCATTATGACCTACTTGGGATCTGCTGTGATCTAGCTCAGCTCTGGGCACTTTGCCTACAGGACAGGCATTGAGAACCTTGTATGAAACACTGTAAGGTAGACTGTGGACCTTCCATCACAGTCACGGGGCATCCAGACAAAGAGAGAAGTAATGTGGAAGGGGCATGATAGTGAGAAGTAAAGTTAGGGGCCTTTATACAGAACGCTGAATCCAAGTATGTACACACCTACTAGAATCACCATAAAACCATTGAAGCCTTCAATCCTTCTTAATATTCCACATAACTGCAGCAATATTAACATTAATCATGTGAAAAATAAATGTGTTTCCAAATAGTAGATTTTATAATCAAACAATGTGAATTCTGAGAAGACCTAGAAATGATGTCATGACATCACACACAATACATCTCTAACTAAACAGGCATTTTATGGTTCCCTAAATCCTCTATCAACCAGCCATTTTCTTTGTGTACTTTCAAACACACCCTCTTTTCCTGGCTTGTCTTCTTCAGCATGCTTCATTTCAAAGTGTCTTCCATCTTCCAAAAACAAAAATCGACCCCAGAGCAAACTTTTCAATTTGGTATCTCTCAGGCTCACAAAATGCTAGAGAGAAGTTCCTCAAAGAATATTGGTTGAGTAAATGAAAAGTTATAGAGGTATATTCAAAAGCTACCAGCAATTCATGGGATGAAAGAAACAGTTAGTCACTCAGTCGTGTACAACTTTTTGAGACCCCATGGACTGTAGCCAGGCTCCTGTGTCCATGGGATTTCCCAGGCAAGAATACTGGAGTCAGTTATCATTCCCTTCTCCAAGGGATCTTTCCAACCCAGGGATCGAACCTGGGTCTCTGGCATTGTGGGCAGATTCTTTACTGTCTGAGCCACCAGACAGAAATTCATGGGAAAGGAAAACAAATAAACAGATGATCAACATGATACGTAATTAAAACTATGCTCAGAAATTACTTTTTACCAACCACACTGGCAAAACTTCAAAATAATTTGTTGGTGCTGTGGAGAAATAAGCACTTACTTGCACTACTGGTGGGAGTTCAAACTGGTGCAGCTTTTACAAAGGGCAATGTGACAACAGCTATCAAAATTGCACAGGCATATACTCCTGGTGACATGGCTAGTAAACTTCTAGAAACTTACGCTATAGATATATTGATACATTAACACATGTGTGAAGGTTAGATGTGTATGTGTATATGTATGCATGTGTGGTGTACATTTACGCTTAATACAGTACAGCAGCACCAGCAAAAGATTTCAAAAATGTAACTGTCCATCATAAAAGGTATGGTATGCCACTCTTTATGGAAAAAAATAAATATACTTTAACAGTAATGTATTTATAAATGTGTGTGTGCGTGCACATGTATATAAAAGGATAGGCAAACAACATTGGCTGACTCGGGGGTAGAGAACCAGTGGCTGAGGGACAAGGATGACAGGTAGACTGTGTATCTTTGATTTTATAGTTTATATCACTAAACCACTCAAAAATAATTTTTAAATATTAACTTTAGTTAGATCATGAAATCTATGTTTCTAAGGAATTTTCCCTTCTCATATCACAAATTCAAAAGAAAACCTCAATAAAATGTTTTCCATCAATTCTCTATTTCAATTACTATTAAGACTCTCTTCTTTGTATATCTTTCAAGTAAATTTCAATTCCTAAAACCACACACACATTTCCATATGGAAATCTAAAGAGGCATAATCCTGATTAAAAACCTAAAGAAAGAGAAAGAGGGTATACTTACCCTGTCCATCTAAAAACTACAGAGAAAGGCTGAGAGCTGTAAAGCTATAGAAAATGCAAGCTGCTCACTGAGTGGAACCTGAACACGTAACACTCAATACAACATCAAGTCTTTGGAATTTTTTTTTTTCATTGACATTATAGCTACAAATAAGGATTACCAGAGCAAAAAAGAAGAGAAAAGATCTCTAAAACAAAGTACTCAATTACACTGTTGTTGTTCAGTCGCTCAGTTCTGTCCAATACTTTGCGACCCCATGAACTGCAGCACGCCAGGCTTCCCTGTCCTTCACTATCTCCCAGCATGCCAGGGTTCCCTGTCCTTCACCATCTCCCAGAATTTGCTCAGTCTCATGTCCACTGAGTCAGTGATGCCATCCGACCATCTTATCCTCTGTTGCCTCTTCCTCCTCTAGGCCTCAATCTTTCCCACCAGCTTCCAATGAGTCAGCTCTTTGCATCAGGTGGCCAAAATACTGAAGCTTCAGCAACAGCCCTTCCAATGAATATTCAGGGTTGGTTTCCTTTAGCATTGACTTGTTTGATCTCTTTGCTATTCATGGAATTCTCAAATGTCTTCTCCAGCACCACAGTATTTAACTAGCATAATTTCCTAGCACTACTGACCCAGAGCCATATCTTCTCTAACATTTGGGCCTTAAACTTCAGGGCTACGGGGCTCACCACCAGAGATTCTGGTTCAAGTCTGGGGTGGGCTCAATAATTTGTGCTCTTAACAAGTACCAGTGATGGGATGCTGCTATGCCAGGACCACACTTTGAAAAGCACTCACCCAATAATTCCAAATAATTTCTTTTCCATAAAGAAAACTGAGCACAGAAGAATTGATGCTTTTGAGCCGTGGTGTTGGAGAAGACTCTTGAGAGTCCCTTGGACTGCAAGGAGATCCAACCAGTCCATCCTAAAGGAGATCAGTCCTGAATATTCATTGGAAGGACTGATGCTGAAGCTGAAAACCCAATACTCTGGCCACTGATGCGAAGAACTGACTCATTGGAAAAGACCCTGATGCTGGGAAAGATGGAAGGTGGGAGGAGAAGGGGATGATAGAGGATGGCACCTCTACTGAGTAGGCACCACCTACTCGATGGACATGAGTTTGAGCAAGCTCTGGGAGCTGGTGATGGACAGGGAAGTCTGGTATGCTGCAATCCATGGGGTCACAGAGAGTCGGACACGACTGAGCGACTGAACTGAACCAAATAATCTATTACAGACATTAAATGTCTTCAAAGTCTAAGTCAGTGCATCACAGCCACAGGTGGTGGTTCTAAGAGGCACTGTCTAAGCAACTCTATTCTATAGTCATAATAATCACCTCTCAACTAAACCTCTTATTCAAACCTCTGTCTTACTTGCTAATCACCTAATGTTCAACTTTTACTTTCTTCACACTATTCTCCTATGTACATGTACTTTTCATTAGTTTTGGCCATTTACATTCCTTTCCACCTGTAATGTGATGTGTCCTCATCTCCAGCCCTGGAAAAAAACTTCCAGTGGAAATGCCCAAAATATAAGTGCCAGGGACAGAAGTTTGCTTGAGTCAAGTCAAATAGATCAAGTCAAAAAGAAGGGTTATAAGAAAATTTACACATTTCTGAGATAAAAAACCATCTGTAAGGAAAATAAGGAAAAATTTCATTTGACATCTAGTGTTATGTTGAAGAGAAATACTGAACGGCAAGTTACACTGCAAACCTAGGAACGTAACTGGCTTTAAACACAAGCACGCAAGGGGGAGGGTGCACACGGGCACCAGGGCTGGAATTTAAACGCACGTTTACTGAAAGCTTTATTGCTTTTAGGCGTCAGAACTAAAGTATTATCATTGTTATGTTTATAACCAGCCAGGATCACATTTTGACAGATCTACAGAAAGGTGGTACCAACTTCATACAAAACACCTCCTTGTGAGAGGCAAATTGAAGGTGGACTGGAGCGATAAATCATCATTCTGAACCCTGGAACTAAACACAGATCTTTGGGCCAAATGTCCTTCAGGTTCCCTTCCTGGAGAAGGGGCAAGAACTGAGGATCCCAGTTTTATTTTGTGAAAGTATAAGGCAGCGCAGACCCCAAGGAAAGAATGCAGCCAAGAACTCTCCAGGGAGATCTGGAAAGGAACAAATACTAACATATTAAAGTCTAAGACTTAGCTGACTCCTGGAAGAACTGTATGCAGAAGAACAGACTAACCTTTGCTGGGAAAAGCATTACTAGCAGGGCTTTTAAAGTCCTCCTTCAGAAGCAGGGAGGCAGCTCAAACACTTTGCGCAAACTCCCACCGTTCCCAATAGCCTGGTTCCTTTTAAAACCTATGTTTATTTCCCAAGGATATGTCAAGATCTCACAACCAGCCCACACCCAAAACAGAATTAACTCGGTGCCTACCATTACACCACAGACCCAACCAGAACATGTCACCTCCTATTTTAAAACCTAGCAATGACTTCCCCTCACTAACAGAATGAAGTCTAAACACTTTACTTGCTTATGAATGAGGTCATTCACTGGTGTGCTGCAATTCATGGGGTAGCAAAGAGTCTGACATGACAGCAACTGAACAACGAGGTCATTCATGACCTGGCTTCCTACTTTTGGTCCTGATCGTCCATCAAAAAGCCTCATCCTCCAATCACCTGTATTTCCTCAAAAGCATCCTTTGGACTCATACTTATATAAAAAAAACATAAATGTCTCCACATTCCTCTCTGATATTTCCGAAGCCTGGGCAGGGGAGCAGCAGCAGCAAAGAGCCACCATTCTACCACGAAGCTTCCTCGAGAGCTATATGCAGTGAGGAGATGTCGACTGAAATTATGTTTTAATTCTTCCAAGAAACCAACACATACTAGATAATAAAACAGAAAAACAACAACAACTGCAAAGACTACAGGGGGAACAAGGTCAATGGAAATCTTTCTTCATTCCCGTATTCTAACCAGAAGAGTTAGGAGATGTTCTCTTTCAAACCTAGACGGTAGCCTTTGCATCTCAACGATACATGAGGATCTCCTTAAAGTCATTATCTGAGTCATTATCTGGGGTAGTAGGTTCTCTACTGCCCCACTCTAGGGGAAGGTCACACAAACTGCCACCACATCTCAGCAGCCCCTAGTTTTCTGGAAGAAAAAGGAGAGCAGGGAGAAGGTCTAAAATCTGCTCTTTTGGGTCAAATGGAATAAGGAAGCAAAATACTTTTCCTAAATGGAAAAATACCATTCCACAATATGAACAATATGAAGCACAAGCAGGGAGATTTTGCTGAACAGAAATAAAAGTAAGAAAACAGGTTAGTTCTGAATCTTTTCAGTCCTTTTTTTCTCTTTATCATCTCCTCTTAAATCTCGGGCTTTCTGAATTGTACATGAGTCCTAAGATCTTTAGAATTAAGACAAACAAACAAATACTGGAACAAAACTGACAAATAAAACATACCCCAAAATAAGACTTAAGTCTGAAATCCTATTTCTTGAAACCACTCTCCCCTGACCCACAGTAAATGCCCTAAGCCCCTTCTCTCTAACTGCCCTACCTGAAGCAGGCATCAACCCCTTTTCCTCCCTGAAGACAGAAGAGCAGTAAGGTAGGGTCTTCTCATCACTGTACTCAATGTAAACCACATTCTTAAAACATGTGCCTCTACCTTAGAAGATGATTACCTGCTAAAACTCTGCCCTTAAAATCCATCCCATAAAAATAAATGAAAAAAAATTCATAAAATCCATTCCAGAAAGATTGTTATGAATGCAGGGAACATAGGGAGATCCTACAGGTACTTCCCACAATGAATCATCCATACTTAGGACATATCACATGTCAAAACACTGGCAGGTACAGCTTTCCCACCATTTTCTCTGACTAGTATGAATAATCAAGGATTAGAATCAGAATTTATTTTATTTGAGGAACAGAACACTGGTTACAAATCTAATATAAGAAAAGAAACTATATTTTTCAGACAAGTTTCTACTATTAAAAAGAGCCAGAACAACTTTCAGGAAGAAGAGTATTTGAAGACTTAGAGTAAGAGGCTTCAAGACTAATTTTTAAAGTTACAGTAATTCAAGAGAACGTGATATTTGCATTAAGATACACAAAAAGGTCAATGGCACAGAACAGAGCTCAGAAATAGAATCACACATTTATGGGCAACTGATTTTCAGCGAAGGTGCAGAGGCAATTCAGTAAAGAATAACTTGTCAACAAATGAACTAGAATAATTGGATGCTGATAAGCAAAAAAAAAACAAAAAACCCTGATCTATACTTCATATTATACACCCAAAAAAGGCAACAAAGTGGATCACAGCATAGACCTAGATATAACCCATAAAACTGTAAAACTTCTATAAGATAACACAGAAGACAATCTTTGTGTACCTGGGTTTGTCAAAGATGTCTAATATACAACACCAGAAGCACAATCCATAAAAGAATAAATTAATAAAACAGATTTCATCAAACTTTTGCACTACAAAGGAAACTATAAGTAAGGTGAAAAGACAGCCCTCAGATTGGGAGAAAATAATAGCAAACGAAGAAACAGACAAAGGATTAATCTCAAAAATATACAAGCAACTCTTGAAGCTCAATTCCAGAAAAATAAATGACCCAATCAAAAAATGGGCCAAAGAACTAAACAGACATTTCTCCAAAGAAGACATACAGATGGCTAACAAACACATGAAAAGATGCTCAACATCACTCATTATCAGAGAAATGCAAATCAAAACCACAATGAGGTACCATTACACGCCAGTCAGATGGCTGCTATCCAAAAGTCTACAAGCAATAAATGCTGGAGAGGGTGTGGAGAAAAGGGAACCCTCTTACACTGTTGGTGGGAATGCAAACTAGTACAGCCACTATGGAGAACAGTGTGGAGATTTCTTTAACAAACTGGAAATAGAACTGCCATATGACCCAGCAACCACTTCTGGGCATACACACTGAGGAAACCAGATCTGAAAGAGACACGTGCACCCCAATGTTCATCGCAGCACTGTTTATAATAGCCAGGACATGGAAGCAACCTAGATGCCCATCAGCAGATGAATGGATAAGGAAGCTGTGGTACATATACACCATGGAATATTACTCAGCCGTTAAAAAGAATTCATTTGAACCAGTTCTAATGAGATGGATGAAACTGGAGCCCATTATACAGAGTGAAGTAAGCCAGAAAGAAAAGAACATTACAGCATACTAACACATATATATGGAATTTAGAAAGATGGTAACGACAACCCTAATGCAAAACAGAAAAAGAGACACAGAAGTACAGAACAGACTTTTGAACTCTGTGGGAGAAGGTGAGGGTGGGATGTTTCGAAAGAACAGCATGTATATTATCTATGGTGAAACAGGTCACCAGCCCAGGTGGGATGCATGAGACAAAGTGCTCCGGCCTGGTGCACTGGGAAGACCCAGAGGAATCGGGTGGAGAGGGAGGGGGGAGGGGGGGATCGGGATGGGGAATACGTGTAAATCTATTGCTGATTCATATCAATGTATGACAAAACCCACTGAAAAAATAAATAAATTAATTTAAAAAAATAAAATAAAACAGATTTCATCAAAATTTAAAACTTCTGCTCATTAGAAGATATTGTTACAAGAATAAAAACACAAACCAGAGACTGGCAGAAAATATTTTCAAAGCATGTATGTGATAAAGAACTTGTATCCAAAATAAACATTTCTCAGTACTCAACAGTAAGAAACCAAACCGTCCTAATTTTAAAATGAGCATGAAATTTTAACAGATACCTTGCCAAAGAAGATATATGGATGGCAACAAGCAGATGAAAATATGCTCAACAATATTAGTCATTTAGAGAAATGTCAACTGATACCACGATGCATCTCTTTAGTTCAGTTCAGCCACTCAATCATGTTTGACTCTTTGCAACCCCATGGACTGCAGCACACCAGGCTTCCCAACTCCTGGAGAATGCTCAAACCCATGTGCCATCCAAGCGTCTCATCCTCTGTTGTCCCCTTCTCCCCCTGTCTTCAATCTTTCCCAGCATCAGGATCTTTTCCAGTGAGTCAGTTCTTTGCATCAGATGGCCAAAGTACTGGGGCTTCAGCTTCAAGCCTTCCAATGAATATCAGGACTGATTTCTTTTAGGATTGACTGGTTTGATCTCCTTGCAGTCCAAGGGACTCTCAAGTCTTCTCCAACACCACAGTTCAAAAGCATCAGTTCTCTGGTGCTCAGCTGTCTTCTCACATCCATACAGGACTATTAGAAAAACCATAGCTTTGACTAGACAGACATTTGTCAGCAAAGTAATCTCTCTGCTTTTTAATATGCTGTCTAGGTTGGTCATAACTTTTCTTCCAAGGAGCAAGTGTCTTTTAATTTCATGGCTGCAATCACCATCTGCAGTGATTTTGGAGCTCAAGAAAATAAAGTCTCTCACTGTTTCCATTGTTTCCCCATCTATTTGTCATGAAGTGATAGGACCAGATGCCATGATCTTAGTTTGCTGAATGCTGAGTTTTAAGCCAACTTTTTCACTCTCCTCGTTCACTTCCATCAAGAAGCTCTTTAGTTCCTCTTTGCTTTTTGCCATTAGGGTGGTATCATCTGCATACCTGAGGACACTGATATTTCTCCCTGCAGTCTTGATTCCAGCTTGTGCTTCCTCCAGCCCAGCATTCTGCATGATGTACTCTGCACAGAAGTTAAATAAGCAAGGTGACAATATACAGCCTTGATGTACTCCCTTCCCAATTTGGAACCAGTCTGTTATTCCATGTCTGGTTCTAACTGTTGCTTCTTGACCTGCATACAGATTTCTCAGGAGGCAGGTCAGGTGGTCTGGTATTTCCATCTATTGAAGAATTTTCCAGTTTGCTGTGATCCACACAAAGGCTAAAATCACAACTGATTCCACTGAACAAGTGTTGGTCTGAACTGTGTGCCCCAAACTTCAGGGGCTGAAGCCCTAACCCCCAGTACCTCAGAATATGTGGATCTTTAAAGAGATGATTAAACTAAAACAAAGTTAGAGCGGGGCCCTAATCCAATCTGACCCTACAAGAAGAGGAAATTTATTTATTTATTTATTTACTTATCTTTAAGAAGAGGAAATTTAGACACAGAACAAGACTATAAAGAAAAGACTGTGTGACAGGCAACAACAGAGCAGCAATCATTTACAAAACAAGGAAAGTGGCCTCAGGAGAAAGCAACTCTGCTAACACCTCCATCTTGGACTTCCACCCTCAGGAATCACAAGGAAATTCATTTCTGTTGTTTAAGCCCCTCAGTCTATGGTGTTTGGTTATGGTAGCCCTAGCAAACTGACTTAGCAAGGATCTGAAGCAACAGTAAATAACTCTCACGCAGCTCATGGAAATACCAAATGGTAAAACCACTTTGGAAAACAGTAACAATGTCTTAAAACCTTAAACATATACCTCCCATTTGATCTAGCCATTCCACAACTAGGTACTTACCACCTAAAGAAAAAGCTCAAAGATTTGTACACAAATGTTCATGGCATATTTATTTATAATAGCTCCAAACTGGAAACAACCCAAGTATACATTAACAGATGAATGGATAGACAAACTAGTGTCTCTACAATGGAATAATTCCAGCCAAAAAAAGGAATGAACTATTAATACATCCACCAGCATGGTTGAGTCTAAAAATAATTATGATGAGTTAAGGAAAAAAAAAAAAGAGGACATAGTATATAATTTCATTAGCATAAAATTCTAGAAAAGGTAAACCAATCTATAGTGAAAAAGCAAATGAATAGCTGCCTAGGGAAGGGATAATAAAGAGTTATAAAGGTGCACAAGGAAACTTTGAACAGTGATATATATGTTAATTATCTTAACTTTGACTCTCAAGGGTGATAAACATTCCAAAACATACCAAATTATATGCTTCAAATGTGCATAGTGTTCTGTAAGCCAATTATATTTCAATGAAACTTAAAAATCTAAATATGTGCATATTACATATTTAATACCACAAAGGAAAAACAGACATAAAATCATCCATCAATAAAAGTTACTAATAAACTTATTTCAGGCCACGACAGATGGAGTAAGTAAAAAGTTAAGAATATAGAAAAATATTAAGCTGAGACACACAGGCGCATACTCATATCTATGCACTCACATCTAACTCTACATCATAAAAAGAGAACTGTTCTTCTATTCAAGGAGTCACAACACTACACAAAGAGTGAAATATTAGACCAGTAGAGAACATCTTAACAAATTACAAAAAGAAGAAATAACTCAAACACTCTAATCATGATAAAATAAAACTGGAGATTTATGACAACAGCAAAGCCAACCAAAAATCCACTAACCTACCAGAATTTAAAATACTCTCTCAAAAATAAATATTAGACCAAAGGGGAAATCAAATACATAATTATAGATTATCTCAAAAATTATAATTAAACTTAAAACCATGTCAGAATCTACAGGTCACTACCAAATCTTTAATATGAGAAAGTTCACAGTTTAAATGTCTATGTTACTGAATAAGAATGAAATAAAATCAGTGCTCACTTCAGCAGCACATATACTAAAATTGGAACGATACAGAGAAGATTAGCATGGCCCCTGCGCAAGGATGACATGCAAATTCGTGAAGCATTCCATATTTTTAGGAGTATATCTACCTAAAGAAACAAAAGACCTAAACATAGAAAACTATAAAACACTGATGAAAGAAATCAAAGAGGACACACATAGATGGAGAAACATACCGTATTCATGGATTGGAAGAATCAATATTGTGAAAATGAGTATACTACCCAAAGCAATCTACAGATTCAATGCAATCCCTATCAAGCTACCAACAGTATTCTTCACAGAACTAGAACAAATAATTTCACAATTTATATGGAAATACAAAAAACCTCAAATAGCCAAAGCAATCTTGAGAAAGAAGAATGGAACTGGAGGAATCAACCTGCCTGACTTCAGGCTCTACTACAAAGCCACAATCATCAAGACAGTATGGTACTGGCACAAAGACAGGAATATAGATCAATGGAACAGAATAGAAAGCCCAGAGATATATCCACATACCTACGGACACCTTATCTTTGACAAAAGAGGCAAGAATATACAATGGAAAAAAGACAACCTCTTTAACAAGTGGTGCTGGGAAAACTGGTCATTTTTCCAGACATTTCTCCAAAGAAGACATACAGATGGCTAACAAACACATGAAAAGATGCTCAACATCACTCATTATCAGAGAAATGCAAATCAAAACCACAATGAGGTACCACTACATGCCAGTCAGAATGGCTGCTATCCAAAAGTCTACAAGCAATAAACGCTGGAGAGGGTGTGGAGAAAAGGGAACCCTCTTACACTGTTGGTGGGAATGCAAACTAGTACAGCCACTATGGAGAACAGTGTGGAGATTCCTTAAAAAACTGGAAATAGACCTGCCATATGACCCAGCAATCCCACTCCTGGGCATACACACCGAGAAACCAGATCTGAAAGAGACACGTGCACCCCAATGTTCATCGCAGCACTGTTTATAATAGCCAGGACATGGAAGCAACCTAGATGCCCATCAGCAGACGAATGGATAAGGAAGCTGTGGTACATATACACCATGGAATATTACTCAGCCATTAAAAAGAATTCATTTGAATCAGTTCTAATGAGATGGATGAAACTGGAGCCCATTATACAGAGTGAAGTAAGCCAGAAAGATAAACACCAATACAGTATACTAACACATATATATGGAATTTAAAAGATGGTAACGATAACCCTATATGCAAAACAGAAAAAGAGACACAGATGTACAGAACAGACTTTTAGACTCTGTGGGAGAAGGCGAGGGTGGGATGTTCTGAGAGAACAGCATCGAAACAAGTATACCATCAAGGGTGAAACAGATCACCAGCCCAGGTTGGATGCATGAGACAAGTGCTCGGGGCTGGTGCACTGGGATGACCCAGAGGGATGGGATGGGGAGGGAGGTGGGAGGGGGGTTCAGGATGGGAAACACATGTAAATCCATGGCTGATTCATGTCAATGTATGGCAAAAACCACTACAATACTGTAAAGTAATTAGCCTCCAACTAATAAAAATAAATGGGAAAAAAAAAGAATGAAATAAATTAAGTATACAAATGAAGAAGTCAGAAAAACAAAACAAAACAAAACATGAATTTAGGAAACCAGAGAAGAGGCATTATGAATGCCATCAATTGAAATCCACACACAAAAAAGGGCTGTGTCTTAGAAATAAAATTCAATATAACCTATAAGTCACTAATCAGCCTACTCAAAAGTTAAAGAGAGGTCATAGATAAATACACATAACTAAAAATGAGAAGAAGAAAAGTGAAAAAAATTATAGGTGACTAATTTCTTAACTCAATGCTGATTATGAGAATAAGGTCCAATGAATAAAGAGTCAGCAAAACTGATTCAAAGAACAATAACCATAAATGGCTAATATCTTGCATGGAACAAAGAAAGCAAAAAAGCTACATTCCAAGTATCAAATCCAGGTATTTCATGCATGATTTGTTACACAGTCAAGGAATAGGGTGTTCTAAGGCTATTTAAAGTGTCCCTATGAACAGATGAAAGAAAAATTTCCAATTCCTTTAAAAAAGGAAAATAATAAAACACACAAATACACGTACCACACATGAAAAGGCATGTTAATTTAACTTACTAAAACTGAGGAATATAATAATATCAATAGAAAAAATACAGCTAAACATTAAAGAAATAATATACCTTATCAAGGTTTGTATTCCAATTAGAAAATTTAAAAATATCATATTCAGACTTTTAAAAACTCATAACAATGAGGTATCCACTTAGTAAGAAATGTGCATGATCTGTATAAAGAATCCATATCACTCAACTGGAGAACATAAAAGAAGCCTCAAATTAACTGGGAAGTGTCTGGTTTTGAATTGGAAGACTCAATATGGCAAGCTGCCAATTCACTTCAAAGTAACTTATAAATCAGTAACATTCTAAATAAAAATTCCAACATACTTTGTAAACTGCAAAATGATCCTAAAGTTCACCTTGACTGAAAGGTAAGACTGTGGCTGATTCATATCAATGTATGACAAAACCCACTGAAATGTTGTGAAGTAATTAGCCTCCAACTAATAAAAAAAAAAAAAAAGGTAAGACTGACCAGAAAATTCTGAAATAAGAAAAGTATCAGCTATAAAATTAAACATAAAAGTATACTAACACTGAATGGAGTTTTATATACCCAATAGACTAAAATAAGCAATACTAGGAGTTAACAAGGATGTAAAGCAAAATGCTACTAGGAGTACAAATTATAAAGAGAAACCATCATTTTATAAAAATGTTTGTCAGTATCTACTAAAACTGATCATAAGACAATGTGCAGAAAGAAAAAACAAAATAAAAAACCAAATAAAAAATAAAAGAAATAACACGACAGAAAGCTAAAATAAACACAAAGTATTAAAACCAACAAAGAAATTTACTCTTAGAGACATACCCAATAGAGATGTGTGCATCAAAAGACAAGGGGCAAACATGTTCATAGTATCATTATTCCTAATATCCAAAAACCAAGACAATCCAAATGCCCATGAATATTAGTACAAATAAGCAAATTATATATTCAGACAATGGAACACTATACAGCAAGGCAAAAGAGCAATCTGCAACTATACCCAACAACAGAGCTGAATCTCCAAAACAACGCTGAGCTAAAGAAGTCACACACCAAGGAATCTATATGATTTGTATATGGAACCATTCATATAAAATTTTCACACAGGTAAAAAGTTCATATTTATCTGAGCTGCATGAAAGAGGAGGAAAACAATTAAGAAACTTCTGGCCAGGCCCATGGTTTCATCCTGAGTCCCCCAACCACTGGTACCTGCTTCTCCTGTCTTCATATGACATATTCCCTGGAATTGCGCTCATTTAACAAGCCTATTTTGTTACTCAGAACAAGTCTGCTTGGCTTGGATGTGGTCACCTCAGCCTGTTTTGCTTTGGGCTTCCAATTTTAAATGGCACTGTTTAACATTTGGGCAGATTGAATTCTGTGCCTTAGGAGTTAATTAAGGGTCAAATAATCCAGAGAGGAGGTCAGGTATGTTTCAAACTGAAAAGAAAGTCTGTTTTCAAATCAGTAAGGCCAAAAGACTTTATAATTTGAATATTAAAGTTTGATTAAAAATTAAAACAAACAAGGGACATCCCCTCCCCAGAGTGGGGAAAAATGATTAGTTTTCATAATAGCCTTGTACCGTCTTTAGGATACAGATCCTCAGTGTAATTCAGGATCCTTAAATGAGATTCAAGAACTATATACACTATACAAAGCTTTACACGTAAAAGAGGCACGTGCTATTTGTTTTATACAAGTATCCAGCTTTTCACCTATTTCAGATCTCTCAAAATAGTTTATTACTGAATTCTCATAAAGCATCCATCATCACCCACTGCAGACTGTGATCACACAAGGCTAACTGGCCTTGCCATATTTGCTCAAACCTCTCATCAACCTCTGTTCCCCTCTGCTCTACTCCAGAGTGACCTCCCCAATATTTAAAAAGAGAATCTGATCTTTGCCCACAGTGGCTTTCTGGACCCTTTAGGATACAGTCAGAAGCCTTAAATTACAAGACCCTCACCGGTGGGCTAGTCACCACATCCTGCACTCCTCCTGCTTACATACACTTCACCTTCTGGGTCTGCTTGTGCAGGACCCCACTCTCCACAGGCACACTCCCTTCCTCATAACTGTGCCCACCGCCTCATACATCCTTCCCCCACTCTTCTATCGATGCTACTCATCTCTCTGCTGCAGATTTCAGAATACTAAAGAGGTCTCTGCTGGTGCAAATGAGGTAATAAGCACCTACATATACCCACATCAAATAACAGCATCAACTACTCTTGTTCAATTTGTTTCCACTAGACTGGAAGCTTGACACAGAAACCATGACTTTCTTATCCTCCGCTATATACATGATGCTCTTGCACATGCTTGCTGATTGAACGAGTCTAGAAGCACAAAATCTACTGACCTTACAGTCTTCAGTCAATTATTAGTACAAATGATATAACCTTATTAAAATTTCTCTTCAAACACTCCTCACACCTTTATTTGTCATTAAAATACTACACGGGTTTTCAACAATAAAACCAGTATACAAGGTTTGTATATAAATATATAGATTAAACATACATATAAAAAAATATATATCTAAAGAGTGTATGTTTTCTCAGTAAGGATTCAGAGCAGAAAGAATATTAATGCAAGAATAATGGCTGCCTAATGAAGTTTCATTTTAATTTCTAAAGTCAATTAATACCATGCCCAAAGGGCATTATAACAATGACCAAAAACCTCCTTTTTTCAAGCACAGGGTCAAGTCTATGTTCAAACATGTGCTAAATTTTAAAGCTTTATTTAGGAATAATTTTCCTCGTAAGAGGGTGATTCTTTTATTATGAGTATCTATCAGATAAGAAATTAGCAATTAACACTGTGGCTTAACTTAAAAGAAAGAAAAGAGGTCACCATAAAAATTAACCCTCTTCACAGTTTACAGTTAAAATTATCTAAGAATAAAAGAAAAATGCCCAGTAAGGATTACTAAGTGTGCAACCATCTGAATTCACTTCTAAACGAGAAACTAGAACAGGGTAAATTACCACAGACCCTAACTTCGTTTTCCCCATAGCCTGAAAAGAAATGAAGAGTGCCTGCTCTGGCCAAAGCCTGCAGCCACAGGCATGAGAACAAACTGTTAAAATTCTCCCTTTATATTTATTTTTGATCCTTTCATATACCTATCCTGTATCCTTAACGACCTCAACTCAGTTCATCAAAAGCATGAACTCTGATACATTCTCCTATCACCAGAACTTAGCAAAGACCTTAAACATATTTATAAAAGGAATTAAATATGCACAATGAATACAGTAGCAGTAAGGCTGAAGGTCAGGCCACAGCCCAATTTACCCATAAGCCAACTGTAAGCCTTACATAAGTCTGATAATTCTAAATACAATGTACAGGAGTCATTCATTATATATTAGATTTTTCCTCATTCTTTCCTGAGGCAGAGTATCAATTCATTATTGTTGGACCAACCTTCCCACCTTTTTAGTAGGTTTATTTCAATTACCCTCTTTCCTTCTCTACTGGGTCCTTCCTTTTATTTAAATACATGCAAGTCTGCCCCAACTTGAATAAACTTCTCTGAACCCCACAATCTCTTCCAGTTCTCTACTGCCTCAAGTCCCTTCATGTCCAAAAGTCTTGAGAAAGTGGTCGACATCTCCTCACCTCCTACTCACTCTTTAACTATACATGCAAGTGAAGTAGTAAATTACAGAGCTGTGAAACTAAGGATGAAAATAATTTGCAGGCAAAATCATCACATAGTCATTTAAACATTTCAAAACTTATAAACTGAGAAAGTTACTCAATCCTCTTGGGTAGACCTTCTCTTACCACTCCAATTTTATATCTAGCCCACCTCCCACTTCAGCAATACCATGGCAAGACCTAAATCTTCACCATGCCTTTTTTAATAGGTCTTATTCCTTGTGTTCCCTCTGCTTAGAATGTTTTTCCAACCTTTAGTTGATTTAACTTTCTCATTCTTCAAGGCCAAATTCAAATGGCACCGCCTCTCCATAACTTTCCGTAGTGTTTCACCCAAAACAAAACTACTCCTTTATCTATGTTTTCAAAACACTAAACTCAAGCTTCCCTGACAGCAGGCAACATGTATTTTATTTTCTTGCCGTCTCCTTGGTTGAACTGAATTACTGGAAGGCAGAGATGATCTTAAATGAAGTCAAAGACCTGTGAGGCCCCTAAAGTCTACAGCAATTATCAGTTTCTCAAAGAGGCATGTGACTCCAAAGAATTTTAAAATATGCCCCCTAAATCAGCACGGTACCTGTGAGACCCGTTAAGTGTCTATTAAATTGTCATCAATATGCCTGCAGAGTGACTGCAGAGCGATGAATCTAAACATTTACTTTGCGGGAGAGAAGGAACACACCGTGCTTGTAGACTTCTAAGTAACATGCTGCCAACGCCCCTCCAGGAGGTAGAGCTCAGACCCCTCACACACATGCGCTCAGAGTCCTGGAGGGTGGGCCACTGAGTGACTCGCTTCCAAAGAAGAGAAAGGCAAGAGAAAAAGACTAAAGTGAAGAAACCTGGTAAACACCACCTTACCCCAGTGATGAAGGTTAACCTCACCCATGATGTCATGGAGGCATCATGAGCCCCTTGACAGCAATATATCAAGAAGGGCAAAATCCATGACCTCAGTATAACCATGAAAAAAACATTGGAGAAATCCAAACTGAGTAACGTTCTACAAAATGCCTGACCAGTACTCCCCAAAACTGTCAGGGTCATGAAAACAAAGAAATACTGAAACTGTCACAGCCGAAAGGAGACCGAGGAGATATGACAACAAAATGCAGTTTGGCTCCCTGGACTGGATCCTGGAACAGAGAGAAGATACAAATAGGAAAACTGGTGAAATTCAAACAAAGAACTTGGATTTTAGCTAATAGTAATGCATCAATATTGGCGTCCTGGTTTGGACAAACGTACCATGATAATGTAGGGCTTCCCTGGTGGCTCAGAGGATAAAGCGTCTGCCTACAATGCGGGAGACCCGGGTTTGATCCCTGGGTCAGGAAGATCCCCTGGAGAAGGAAATGGCAACCCACTCCAGTACTCTTGCCTGGAAAATCCCATGGACGGAGAAGCCTGGTGGGCTGCAGTCCACGGGGTCGCAAAGGGTCGGACACGACTGAGCCGCTTCACTTTGCTTCGCTTCACCGTGGTAACGTAAGATTTAGCAGTGGAGGAACTCTCTATGCTGTCTTTACAACTTTTCTGAAAACACAGAACTGTTCAAAAATTTAAAAAGTTCATTTTTAAAAGTCTAGTTTCATCTAGACTTCTCAGATTCAGTTTCCAAACTTCAAAGAACCATTAGCTTACAAACCAGTTTTCCAATCTCCATTAAGTTACATTAGACATGCCATAAAGGGTATTTTACTCAAACCAAAGCAAAAATCTATCAATTACAATTAAGAAAATTATAAATTACAACTTAGAAGTTTGTGATTGGCATCTGTTTCTTGGTAATGAAACTCCAAATGTGTAATTAGTGATTTTTAAAATTTGAGCCATTCAACTCCCTACATTCAAGCACTGTAATGTGCTACCATGCAATGAGTGGGGACAAACAGACCAACAAACAATAACAAACATCTAGGTACCACAACAGGGAAGCATGGAGCAGGAGCATCAGCTGTCTGAGGAGAGTAAGATGGAAGGATCAAAAAAAATGAAAACTTTAGAAGGAGATCTAGGATGGGAAGCATCTGTCAGAGGCGGTGGGTTGGGTGTATCAGGCAGAGGGAGCAGCCTGCGAGAGAGAGGACACGGCCAGGTCATCAGTGCGGCGAGAGCCTGACGTGCTAAGCAGGGCATGGCAAGAAAAGAGGCAGATCAGCTCTTCATTCTGCTTTTGGAAGTCGTGCTTGGAAGCTTGGTCAGAGCTTCTTTAGCTTTCCCAACCACTCTGGAGCAGCTAAAAACCTTTGTGTTTAGTTCATTATTTGCCATAAAGACTGACTGACAGAACTGCTCTTATGAAGATGCCACCTCCATACCATCATATTCAACAACAACAAAAACTTAAGTGTTTAACCATAGGTCTCTGTGCTCGATCCTATCTACACAATTTTCTTTCTCCCCAGTAGGTGCAAAACAACATGGAAGGCAGGTTTATAAAATGCATAGGTTGCAAAAAGTAAGCAGACATTGCAAACACAATGCTCTAAGTTCCACATGTACGTTCAAATGCATCCATTACAAACAGGCAGAGATGAAGGAGGGAGGGACTGGAGGGAGAGAAGAATTCCCACCACATTAACCCTACCATACTGACACAAGCCAAAAATATAAACTGAAACCTCTCAAGGCCTGCAACATATTCAGCCCCAAATGACAGTAGAACATACAGTTAAAAGTAGGAGCTGTGAGGCCAAACTGCAGGGTTTTGAAGCCCAGCTCTACCACTTCCTGACTCCATGACACCAGGCAAATTCCTTAGCCTCTCTGTGCCTCAGTTTTCTGCCTCGTGAAATGTGGATGTTACCAGACCCTATCTAATGAATGAGTCTGATGTTTTAACGTAATTAGTACACTATGAACTACCACTGTCAGCTATTATTAATAGGCACTATATACCACTGGAAGAGTATATTCTCTGCGCCTTCACTGAACGGCAATCATTTTCTCTCCTCACTCAAGAAAGCATGTCAGAGAGTAACAACCATGTTCTTGTAATCTACTTGATCTACTCCTATGATTTACAAAAGTCATTCTCAAGTCATTAGTTCAGTCGCTCAGTCGTGTCCGACTCTTTGCAACCCCATGAATCGCAGCACGCCAGGCCTCCCTGTCCACCACCTCCTGGAGTTTACTCAAACTTGTGCCCATTGAGTTGGTGATGCCATCCAGAAGTCTCATCCTCTGTCATCCCCTTCTCCTCCCACCTTCAATCTTTCCCAGCATCAGGGTCTTTTCAATTGAGTCAGCTCTTCGAATCAGGTCAAAGTATTGGAGCTTCAGCTTCAGCATCAGTCTTTTCAAAGGATATTCCAGACTGATTTTCTTTAGGATGGACTGGTTAGATCTTCTGGCAGTCCAAGCGACTCTCAAGAGTCTTCTCCAACATCACAGTTCAAAAGCATCAATTCTTTGGTACCCAGCTTTCTTTATAATCTCACATCCATACATGACTACTGGAAAAACCATAGCTTTGACTAGACGGACCTTTGTTGGCAAAGTAATGTCTCTGCTTTTTAATATGCTGTCTAGGTTGGTCATAACTTTTCTTCCAAGGAGCAAGTGTCTTTTAATTTCATGGCTGCATTCACCATCTACAGTGATTTTGGAGCCCAAAAAAATAAAGTCTGCCACTGTTTCCACTGTTTCCCCATCTATTTGCCATGAAGTGATGGGACCAGACGCCATGATCTTAGTTTTCTGAATGTTGAGCTTTAAGCCAACTTCTTCACTCTCCTCTATCACTTTCATCAAGAGGCTCTTTAGTGCTTCTTCACTTTGTGCCATAAGGGTGGTACCATCTGCATATAACTTACTACTAAATTCTGTACAACTTACAGTAACAACCACACTTTGGTGTGTCAGAACATCTAGGAGAAATGCTGGTCTATATGATAGAAATGGACAGCAGCTTACCTCACACTGCCCCCACACACCTCATCTCTTGCTTTGTCTGGATATCCGTTTGGCCACGCACTTTAAGGGAAGACTGAGCCCATCTCCAGTAGCAGTGGCATCGCCCACAACTTGTGAAGAAAGCAAATCCTCAGTCCCCGATTCAAAGTAGTAAATCAAAAACTCTAGAGGTAAGGGCCACCAATCTGTGTTTTAAGAAGTTCTCCAGGTTATTCTGGTACACACAGTCTGAGAATCATTGACTAAGAATCACTGAGCTAATAATGGTAAATTCCCCCTAATCTTGTCAGTGATTGGTGTAGGAATGGGCATGTGACAACTCTGACCTAGAAAGAGTACTCCTGGAAATTTTGCTTATTCTTAAAAATGAACACAAAGAAGGGATCTTCTCTCTTCCTGCCTCTAGACGTTGCTGACTGGAGAGCTGATGCTTAGAACTGCTGCAGCCATCTTGTAGCTGAGAGGATAAGCCAAGTCTATCTGCCATACTGGATCCTTGGTATAATCAAGGTGAAAAATAACCAATTGTGAATCTACACTTCCATGAGACCTCCTGCTATTTGAGATATCATGTTTCATCAAATATACAGCAATGCTAGAAAGCATCCTTATTTCATAAGTCATCAAGGAAGGGAGATGCAGGCAACTGCACTGACGAGCTATCCACCTAAATGTGTAAAGTGTCTCAGTGTCAGGAATGTTCAGATATGAAGAAAAGGTACATCTCGCAACTGAAAACAGTAAATTCTTTATTGTTTAACCCTCTTATTGAGAAGGGGTTTTCTACTGCTTGTTGTTTAGTCATTAAGTCGTGTCTGACTCTTTTGCAACCCCATGGACTATAGCCTATCAGGATTCTTCCATCCACAGGATTTTCCAGGCAAGAATACTAGAGTGGGTTGCCACTTCCTTCTCTAGGGGATCTTCTCAACCCAGGGATCAAACCTGCATCTTCTGCATCGGCAGGTGGATTCTTAACCACTAAGCCACCAGAGAAGCTCTTTTGTTGCTTACTGCTTAAAAAAATAAAAAATCATAATCAATTATTTGAAAGGATATTAGTTTCAATTCTGGGTCTTCACTAAGACACAGACTACAAAAGATGAGCAGGGATAATGGTGAGGAGTCTTGAAATACAAAGTAAGACAAAGGAAAATATTTAGACTGAAGAAAGAAAGTTTAGAAGAGGGCATTATAACTGGTCTCAAATATCTGAAGGGCTGGAGTAATAAAAGGGGATTAGACTTTATCTAGCTCCAGATAAAGCTGGGAAAGGCAGATTTTAACCTAAAGAATGAAATCTACCAATGGAAGAGTTGTCTTAAAAAATGGTTCATGCGTTCCAGCAGAACATAATGATCACTTCAAAACCATACCAAAGGTATGATTCACGTACTTGAGAACATAGATCTGACTATCTCCAAGGATCCTTTCAACTTTAAGAACTTTTAATATTTGTAATATTAATTTTAATTTTCTAATTTTAATATTTTCTAACCAACTTTTAATATTTTCTAAAATATCTGAATACAGCAAAGGAAAGAAGACTCATTAAAACATACAATTGAATCAAAACTCTCAAGAGGACGTGATCTCAGCAGAGTGCCTAGGAGAAACTAACTTTAAGAAATCAAGGTATCTTTGAGGAGTGAAACTCATAGCCCACACAGAGTTATGACTGTAGCAGCTCTAAGCATCAAATCAGCAAGCAATAGCAACTGCAGGCTACAAGAAAAAAGGTCCCTTCTTAATTATAAAAAACAAACACTTTCAAAGGTCTACCCACCTCTAAACTCCTGTGGTTGGGATAAAGCTAACTCTCCACCACCACTACCTACCTGGATATAGCTTCCAGTCTATAAGAAGTCTACTCAATCCATATCCCAAAGCTAGCCAGGACCTTCCTCTCCCCCATCCCAGACTAATTACTGTCAGTGCCTTTGTTCATGATGTCCCAACAAACCTAAGATGTCACTAACCACTTGCCCACCTGAAATCAGAAAACCTTGAGAAGTACAACCAAAATACCCAGTCCCACAGTTAGGATGAACGCCATGATTCTTCTGCCAGTAAGCGCCAACAACTACCATAATGCACAGCACAGATCTCCCTCTATACTGAGATTGCACTTACTCAAGAGAGCAAGATTTAGTACTTGACTGTTCTCTCAGATGCTTTTACTTTTCCAGTTATAATGTAAACACATTCAGGGGCCCCCACAGTTCTTTACAATGTTGGGGTCATTTTAAGCCCTTAATAAATCTAACTGATTAGTCAATCACTTTAAAAGCTATCAAAAATCTTTTAAGAGTTTAATACCTAATATATTTATATAATGGTAAAATATTTATTAAACTATATCAGCAAGTACCTGCAGATCAAAATTTTGGTTGACTTAACTAACAAAGAAGGAAAACTAAAGTTCCCTCTGTAAAAGGGAACTCTACTTAGTTATCCAGGTCATGGCAAATATATGAAGCTGAATAAAAGAAAAAGAAAGCAGAAGGAAGATCAACAGAAGGATCAATGTCACCCTACTCCACAGAATGTCTTATCTGGAAAATAGTCTAACTCCATCACATTTTATATATTTTAAAAACAGTGGCCCAGAAAAATAAGTGATAATCTCAAGGTTTTGTTTTTTTTTAAAAAAAAAGCTCCTTTTAAATTTTCCAAGACAGGAACCTTCCTAATTGTAAAATGAAACTAAAAAAGAAAGCCTTCAGAATGTTTTAAAAGAATGAACAGAGAAACAAATCCAAGAGTTAAGGGCATAAAAAGTTGAGGGAAGGAGGGAAAAGCAGATAATGCACATGGGCTGTATTAAATAGGAATATATATGCTACCACATAGTAAATCCAGAAACGTCTTCTTTTCCTAGTCCAAAAGATGCTCTGAACTCTGCTGCTGCTGCTGCTAAGTCGCTTCAGTCATGTCCAACTCTGTGCGACCCCACAGACGGCAGTCCACCAGGCTCCCCCATTCCTGGGATTCTCCAGGCAAGAACACTGGAGTGGGTTGCCATTTCCTTCTCCAATGCATGAAAGTGAAAAGTGAAAGTGAAGCAGCTCAATCGTGTCCGACTCTTCGTGACCCCATGGACTACAGCCCACCAGGTTCCTCCATCCACGGGATTTTCCAGGCAAGAGAACTGGAGTGGGGTGCCATTGCCTTCTCCAGCTCTGAATTCACTGCATCTTTATGGCCTTAATTTTGTAAATGGTGAATGAAGACTCACCAAGGTCACAACCTAGAGTGCTCCTAACCAATTGTGGAAGAGGAAAAAATCTTAATTTTTTATTACAATCATGTTTTACCTCAAATTTCATTTTAAGTTGGCTAGCTAAACTAGAATCTAAAAATGGTTGGATACTGACACTGTGACAGTGAAAAAGTACAGTACATACTTTGTTCTCCAAAAACTACAAAAAATAAACTTTTTTTGGCTTGTTTTTGGCTTACATAAAAGTGTGACCTTAGACTTTCTAAAATTTTGAAGACATTATTTATTACAAAATGCCTACTGATTAACCCAGTGCAGCACTGAACTTCAAAGTTTTAAGATGGTCTGTCTGGCTGATATTTGGGATCTAGAAAAAGAACTCTGTAATGAACCACAAACCACTATCCATTTACTTAGATGTCACATCCAATGGCTAAGACCTAGCCGAACTACGTAGGACAAGCATTTGAGACCTCACAGACATTTTCATGCACTGGTCAGTGATCCACTCTCAGTCCAGCTAAGCTTTCTGGACCATGGACCACCAGAAATATCACTTCGAGGAAAGAGGAAACAGCTGTTGTTTAAAGAGATGGTTTGTTTTACCCGATTTGTTCCCCCTTTCATGAAAGCAAGGAAAATAGAACCCTTTACTAATACCGTATCATACCAAAACCAAGTGATTACAGACTAAAATCATTTTCTAATAAAATCAGGCCATTTATGGTGATCACAAATCAACAAATAACAAATAATTGTTAGAAAACATTAAATCATACTCTGTGTGGGTCCAGTTCTAATAATTATCATTTTTTCAAACTTTTTAAAAAATTCAGTTGCATGTGAAGTATAAGCACTGCACAGCATTTATTACCCAGGACAAGGTATTACCAAGCCTATTTCCATACGCACTTAATTCTAATAAATAATCACTGTTGCAGGAAAAATTTATCAGAGAGTTTGTCTTTTGATGTTTCCACTGTCAGATTTTCTGTGTTCTCAAAAGAGCTCAAAAAATCCACCCAAATCTGCAAGTACCATGTCTTCACTTGGTCACACACCTATGTTCTGCATTTGCTAGAGACAGACATCGACGATAAAATTAAACCCCGTAATAAAATCTGAGGGTGAAACTCTAGAGAAAAGAACACTGAGTGACAAAATACACACTGAATCTGGTAGAAGTACTTTTCTAGGTAGGGTAAAATACGTATCCATTTTGTTGTCTGCATGGTCTGTCACTGGTTTCAGGGTCTCACACTCCCACCACCACTTCTGTAGTACTTACTCTGTGCTAGGCACTGCCTCAGCACCTCAGATACATTCACTCACTTATTTTACCTCTGTCACTCATTTCACAGCTGAGAAACTGAGGCAGAGCTGAGTTCACTGACATGCCCAAGGTACCCACAGTCACAGCAAGCGCTAAATGAAAAGTTTAAGTTTTACTTCTTTCTAAATCTCTGCTGTTCCTGGCCCCATCCTCTCTGACAAATGCATGCAAAACAAAAGGTCAAACAGACATCAAAAAGACAACCCTTCCTCAGCCCAGCTTCTGGTAAGTTATAGCCTTGGTGCTTCTGAATGGTAACGTGAAAAGAAGTGTCTGGAGGAGTCCCTCGCATCTTCGCTCCACCCTTACAATCTTCCCTCTACAGAGGGAAGGAGGAGAGTGACCAGGCCAGCACTACTTCCTACTTGCTTCCCTACTGAGCTGGCCTATTCACAGCCAGAAAGCCAATCATCCCACAGGCCTCCGCTTCGATTCAGGTACTGGAGTGAGGTTTGAAAGTGCCTCAAGCAGAGCCAACAGTCCTCTGATCCTTTACAGTGTGGAACTCTGCAATTGTGTCTCATAGCAGCCATGCTGGAATGAGGTCAATTACTCTAGGCACCCGCTAGACTTTTGCCTTTTCTCCACCCCTGGGGTTCATGCTCTGTTCCCAGCACTTACTCAGAGCTGTGCTTAGCCTTTCCCCCTTGGTTTTACTGCTCCTACATTTATGTTATTCTAGTCTTCTCCCCTATGGATTCCTGTGGGGAAAATGAAAGGTCTGAGAGGAAAAGTAAAAATAATGAAATGAAAATTCAGGAGTCCTGTTTTAAGTCACTGTTTTAACAGGTATATGGTTTGGTTCCTTTCAGATAAACCAAGCATTAAAACATAGGAATAAATGGCTCAAGTATAGTAAATAAATATACACATCTATGCCATAATAGTCAAGGTCTCTCGTTCTTAGGATTCCCCCTTTTTTTCTATCCACTAGTTTCCAACTACACTGCTCTTCCCTAATCACACACTCAACTATTTCTCAAAATCCACTTGCCAGACATGAAATATCAGAAAGAATATCAGACCTGGACACGTGTGATGTGGCTCCTAGTACACTGCCATCACTTACTTATGAAGCATTTCAAAGTCCTTAAGGTTTTGTTCACCTTTCCAATGAGGGGTTCAAAGGAGATAATGTGTCACCAAAGAACGAAAGATGTCAAAAGGGTTAAGACACATTTTCAGTCCAAGAAAACCTCCTGAAGCAACATGTCAACAGCAAGTCACCCAACCTTTTCCTTGGTAACTACTCTTTTAATCTGAGAAGGGCAGATTTACTAATTCCTAAGGTTTTGTGGAGACTCTGAACCAAATTATGTTTCGAGTTGAAGCCTGGACAAGCAAGATGAGGGGCAATGATGTACAGCTGGGAAGATGGCACGCTGTCTACGGTCACAGCGGCTTCGGGCTCACTTCGCACAAACCGTAACTTCTTAGTACCTGTTTCCTATTTTTGCCCCAACTAAGTCTTCAGAATAAAGGTTATGTGTTAACTCCTAGGTCACGCTCCTGAAAAAATTAACAATGAGTTCGAATCCAGTATTAACATAACTGAACAGGGACAAAAGTAGCCGAAGAACAGCACAAAAACACTATATGTTCTTGCATCCAAGGGCCTCAAATTTTTGTCCAAATGGTCACTAAATTTGGTCATGTATAATGCTAGAATTTGTCTTCTCCTGAATACACTCTGTGTTATACTGTCTCATGTTACATAAGAGAACAGTAAGGTCTTAAAAAGCAACATGCAGTAGTCACTATCTAATGTTTTGCCAAATGATCCCAACTTTCCATACCTGCAAACTGATTATAACGCATACTATCCATCAACTAGATAAAACAGAACCATTCTAACTGTACTTCAGTTTTGCCGGTAAGTGTGTAACTGTAAAAGAGTAAATCAAATCACATCTACCACTGTCTCGGGTTATTTCAGAAGTGCATTTACCCAGAGGGGAAAATAATCCAAAAATGTGGCCTTATGCTATAAGGCACCAAACCTTATTAAAATCTTAGATTTTTATTTAATTAATTATTTATTTTTATTATTAATATTTATTAATCTATTTATTTAATCTTAGATAGGAAAAATATTAACACTACTACTCAGTCAATAACAGTACTGAAAACAGCATAACAGAACCATGATGGCTGCCAGGTAAACAAGCAAGCCAATTAAACAAGTGAAGGACTTGAATAGCTATTTCCCCAAAGATGACATAAAGACCTACGAATAGCCAACAAGAATGCTCAGTATCATCAGCCATTAAGGAAATGTAAATCAAAACCACAGTGAGATACCTTCACACCTACCAGGATGAATGTAACGAAAAAAACAAGCAAAGTAAGATGTGTTGGGGAAGATGTGGAGAAACTGGAACACTTGTTCATCAGCTGCTGAGGAAAACAGCTGGCAGTTTTAACTCAAAAAGTTAAACACAAAATTATCATATAATCCTGCAATTCCACACCTATTTGTACACCCAAAAGTGAGAGACGGGACTCAACAAGATATCTGTATAACAGTGTTCACAGCAGTTTTATTCGCAAAAGCCAAACAGTGGAAACAATCCAAACGCCCACCAAACTATGAACAGATAAAGAAAATGCTGTATATATCTGTATGACAGAATATTTTCCAGTTTTAAAAAGGAATGAAGTTCTGATACATGCTACAAGATAAATGAACCTATGAACCACACTAAGTGAAATAAGCCAGACACAAAAGGACCAATGTATGACCCCCGTGTAGGAGGTTATTAGATCCTGACAACAGAAGGTGGGACAGAGGGAACAAGGGGCTTGGGAAGGAGGCAATGGGGAATAAGCATTGAATTGGCACAGAATTTCTGTCTGGGAAGATTAAGAAGTTCTGGAGATGGATGGTGATGATTATTATACAACATTGTGAATGTACTTAATGTCACCAAACTGCACACTGGTTAAAATGATACATTTCCCTATGCATATTTTACCACAATGATAAAAATCTTAAATGTTAAAATGGTATATTTTATGCTTAACATGTTACCACTATAAATATTTTTTCAATACAGAAACAAAGAGGAAGCAAAAAATAAAAGTCCATGTGATCTCAACAGGTGTAGGAAATAACATTACTCCTGTGCAGTCATGAAAACGAACACTGCAACTTCTAGCTGGATCTGATGTTAGCTCTGGGTCAGTAACAAGTACCCCAGGAGAGCTCTAAATGAAGATGACTTAAACAAGGTCCTGATTATCAGATAAGGTCTCATACTAAACAAAAGATAAATTACAGTGCTAAGTTGCAACCCTACTCAGCACCTCAAAATGTTAAACAGAGAATTATTACAGGACCCAGCAAGTCCACCCCGAGGTATATGTTGAAGAGAAATAAAAACAGCTCACACAAAAACCTGCACACGAATTTTAGCAGCACTGTTAACAGTCAGAGAGTAGAAACAACCCAAATGGACAAACAAAATGTAGTGTTATCAATACAGCTGGATTTTATTCAGCCATAAAAAGCAACGAAGCACTGATACAGGCTGCCCTACGGATGAAGCTTGAAACATTACGTAAAAGTCAAAGCAGCCAATCAGAAACGACATGATGTATGATTCCACTTAAAGGAGATGTCCAAGAGGCAACTGTTCTACAGATGGTTCCCAGGAGCTGCAGGCAAGGGGCAAGGAGGAGTGACCACAATGGGTTTAGGGTCCCCTTCTGGAGGGATGAAAATGTTCTAAAATGAGATTGCAGTGACTGTGAATATACTAAAAACACAGAATTATACACTTTAAATGGGTAAATTTTATGATGTCAATTATATCTTAAGCTGCTGAAAATAATTGCTGCCTGTGATCATCTCAAGTGCTAAAGCAGAATCTCAGAAAGGAAAACAAGAGCATCTGAACACAAAGTACATTGAACTCATTTGTTTTTTAGGTCTTAGCAACGTTAGAAAATATCCTTAGATTTGGACAATTAAAATGATATTCTATTCTATCACCCACTACAATGGTTACTCCAACCTAAGGATTTAGATGAGCAACAATGAACTTTTGACTCTTTACTAGTTTAGAAATTACGACAGAAACAAAAGGCAAAATATTTTGCCCTTTTTACATACATTGTTCTTGAGTTCCTGAAGTCTGTTTTATCATAAATGTCACAGGCTTTGCCAGATGAGGGGACAGAATGACATAAAGAAGAAAGGATTTGCTGGAGTTGTTGTTGTTCAGTTGCTAAGTCGTGTCCAACTCTCTGTCACCCCGTGGACTGTAGTCTGCCAGGCTCCCCTGTCCAAAACTACCTCCTGAAGTTTGCTTAAATTCATGTCCACTGAGTCAGTGATGCCATCCAACCCTCTCATCCTCTGCCCCACGCTTCTCCTTTCACCTTCAACCTTACCCAGCATTAGGATCTTTTCCAGTGAGCTGGCTCTTTGCATCAGGTGGCCAAAGTATTGGAACTTCAGTATCAGTCCTTCTAATGAATATTCAAGGTTGATTTTCTTTAGGACTGACTGGTTTGATCTCCTTGCAGTCCAAGGGACTCTCAAGACTCTTCTCCAGCACCACAATTCAAAAGCATCAATTCTTTATTGCTCAGCCTTCCTTATGGTCAAACTGTCACATCCACACATGACTACTGGAGAAAACATAGTTTTGACTTTACGGACTTTTGTCAGCAAAGAGATATCTCTGCTTTTCAATATGCTGTCTAGGTTTTCCCTCCAAGGAGCAAGCATCTTTTAATTTCAAGATTGCAGTCACTATTTGTAATGATTTTGGAGCCCATGAAGAGAAAATCTGTCACTGCTTCCACTTTTTCCCCTTCTACTTGCCATGAAGTGAAGGGACCAGATGCCAGGATCTTAGTTTTTTTTTTTGAATGTTGAGTTTCAAGCCAGCTTTTTCACTCTCCTCTTTCATCCTCAAAGAGGCTCTTTAGTTCCTCTTCACTTTCTGCCATTAGGGTGGTATCATATGCGTATCTGAGGTTGTTGATATTTCTTCCAGCAATTTTAATTCCAGCTTGTGATTTATCCAGCCCAGCATTCTGCATGATATACTCTGCATAGAAGTTAATTAAGTAGGATGACTATATACAGCCCTGTTGTACTCATTTCCCAACTTGGAACCAGTCAGTTGTTCTACGTCTGGTTCTAACTGCTGCTTCTTAACTGGCATGCAGGTTTCTTAGGACACAGGTAAGGTGGTCTACTACTCCCATCTCTTGAAGAATTTTCCACTGTTTGCTGTGATCCACACAGTTAAAGACTTTAGCACAGTCAATGAAGCAGGTTTTTTGGCTTTTTTTTTTTTTTTTTAATTCTCTTGCTTTCTCTATGATCCAATGAATGTTGACAATTTGATCGCTGGTTTCTCTGCCTTTTCTAAACCCAGTTTGTTCATCTGGAAGTGCTCTGCTGACACACTGCTAAAGCCTATCTTGAAGGATTTTAAACACAATCTTAATAGCATGTGAAACGAGCCCATTTGTATGGGAGTTTGAGCATTCTTTGGCATTGCCCTTCTTTGAGATTGGAATGAAAACTGACAGTTTCCAGTCCTGTGGCCACTGCTCAGTTTTCCAAATTTGCTAGCATATTGAGTGCTGCACTTTAACAGCATTATCTTTCAGGATTTTATAAATAGCTCAGCTGGAATTCCATCACCTCCACTAGCTTTGTTAGTAGTAATGCTTCCTAAGGCTTACTTGACTTCACACTTCAGGATATCTGGCTCTAGGTGAGTTATCACCTAGATAACCACGATTGTGGTTATCCGGGTCATTGAGATCTTTTTTGTATAGTTCCTCTGTGTATTCTCATCCTTTATCATGCCCATCCTTGCATGAAATATTCCCTTGATATCTCCAATTTTCTTGAAGAGATCTCTAATCTTTTCCATTCTATTGTTTTCCTCTATTTCTTTGCATTGTTCATTTAAGAAGGCCTTATTTCTCCTTGCTATTCTCTGAAACTCTGCATTCAGTTGGGTATATCTTTTTCCCTGTCCCCCTTCCCTTTTGCTTCTCTTCTTTCCTCAGCTATTTGTAAAGTCTCCAAAGACAATCACTTTGTTTTCCTGCATTTCTTTTTCTTTGGGATGGTTTTGGTCACCACCTCCTGTACAAAGTTACAAACCTCTGTCCATAGTTCTTCAGGCACTCTGTCTACCAGATCTAATCCCTTGAATCTATTTGTTGCCTCCACTGTATAATAAGGGATTTAGGTCATACCTGAATGCCCTGGTGGTTTTCCCTACTTTCTGCAATTTAAGCCTGAATTTTGCTATAAGCAACTTGTGATCTGAGCCACAGTCAGCTCCAGGTTTTGTAATCACTGACTATACAGAGCTTCTCCATCTATGGCTGCAAACAATATAATCAATCTTATTTTGATACTGACCATTTGGTTATGTCCATGTGCGGAGTCCTTTCTTGTGTTGTTGGAAGAGTGTTTGCTATGACCAGTGTGTTCTCCTGACAAAACTCCATTAGCCTTTGCTGCACTTCATTTTGTACTCCAAGAGCAAACTTGCCTGTTACTCCAGGTATCTCCTGATTTCCTACTTTTGCATTCCAATCCCCTATGATGAAAAGGACACCTTTTCTTGGTGTTAGTTCTAGAAGATCTTATAGATCTTCAAACAGAACCGGTCAACTTCAGCTTCTTCGGCATTAATTAGTGGTGGGGCACAGACTTGGATTACTGCTATGCTGAACAGTTTGCCTTCAAAACAAACCGAGATCATTCTGTTTTTGACACTGCACCCAAGAACTGCATTTCAGACTCTGGTTGACTATGAGGGCTACTCTACTTCTTTTGAGGGATTCTTGCCCACAGTAGGAGATATAACAGTTAACTGAACTAAATTTGCCCATTCCCGTCCATTTTAGTTCACTGATTCCTAGAATGTCGATGTTCACTCTTCCCATGTCCTATGTGATCACATTCAATTTACCTTGATTCATGGACCTAACATCCCAGGTTCCTATGCAATAGTGTTCTTTACATCATCGGACTTAACTTTCACCAGCAGACACATCCATACCTGACTGCCATTTCTGATTTGGCCCAGCCGCTTCATTCTTTTGGAGCTATCAGTAATTGCCCTCTGCTCTTCCCGAGGAACATACTGAACACCTTCCAACCTAGGGGGCTCATCTTCCAGCGTCCTATCTTTTTGCCTTTTCATACTGTTCATGGGGTTCTCACGGCAAGAATACTGGAGTGGTTTGCCATTCCCTCCTCAAGTGGACCACGTTTTGTCAGAGCTCTTCACTATGACCTGTCTGTCTCGGGTTGCCCTGCGTGGGCTGGCTCATAGCTTCACTGAGTCACGTAAGCCCCCTCACCACCACAAGGCTGTGATCCATGGAAGGGGTTTGCTGCAGTATGGGCCACCAAAGAAACCGACTGTACACAGAGCACCTCAGAACAAAAAAAGCTCATCAGGAATTCTGCTGGTGCTAGAATTAGGGGCATGTAGACACACAGAAATGTGCACACACACATACACACAGCTAATTAAAAAACTGACAGGGAAAAAAACCAGCCCAGGAGATGTTGCCTGTTACACTACTAATTACCAGAGGTTAACAGCAACATCCCTCAAAATACCATCCCTTCACTAAGGCACAGGCTTTAGGTCAGTTTACCCATCTTCAGGGGGGGGTTTCCTACACATTCTGTATCCACACAAGTACACTTTCTCAACAATAACTTCTCAAGGCAGTCACATGAATATCACAGTGGCAGTGACCTCTGACACATTCATGCCTGCCTCCCCCTCATATAAAACACGTTTGGTTTACTCTAACAGGGTGTGATTAATGCCTAAAGGAGGGTAGAGCTTCCCCCCCACCTTTTTTTTTGAACCACAGCAGCACCTTCCACATAAATCAATTCTAAACTGCAGAGCTTTTCTTTCCTGTACTCCATGGTTGTCTCCAGATATGTCTGCCTACTCCGCAGGAGCAAAAGCCAGAAAGCACGCAGGCCCAAAGAAAATCACCAAGAGTAAAACACTACAGAAGACTCACGGGGAAAAACATTTACTTTAACAAGCGAAACCAGGAGGAGGATTCCTGCAAGTCTTTGCAACAGTGGGATTGTTTCAAGTCACAGATTTAATTAATTATACCAACTTTCTCATCTGCTATTTAAGTCATTAATGTATCTACAATTTCCATTTGCCTCATTTGGGGACCAAAAGGTATGATTTTAAAATATAACGGCTTCCAGAGAACCGGCGTGTGTTTCCAAAAGATGGTGTAACACTGTGGGAATGTGATTCTGGGGCCAGACTAGCTAAATTCAAGCCCGTCACTAAGCCATCTGATGCTGGGCAACTCACTTCTCTGTGCTTCCATTTCCATGTCCGTAAATGGGAACAACAGTACTAGTCTCAAAGGATAGCTGCATGGACTCATGTATGTATGTAAGACATACGTACAGTGCTTAATGCCTTGCCCCCAGGAGACGCTCAACGTGAGTCAGTCGTTGCGATGGTGGTTATTCCAAATATGAGTAAGTGCCTCGATGATGACTCTTCCTGCCCATGTCCCTGTTGAGGCAGAATTTTCCTTTATTCAACCCACCTCCACCAGTCCCTGTGGCCCCCACAGAACTAATATCTGATTGCGCTTATCAATAGCCATCAATGTGGTTATGACACAACCACAAATCAGTTCTTTATGAACTCCACACAAAATCATTCTGATATTCACTTAGCTGATGGGACATAGAAAAAAACACTGGCACCTTTCTGCTGTTTGTGATTTGGGAGGAGGGCAGCTCTTTTTTTACATATATCAGTATTTTTGTCTGACTTGTTGACAATGTATTTATTTGTCTAAAATCTACTAAGTTTCAATAAACACTAGAAAAAACATCTGCTTTCAAATTAAAACTACTACTGACAAGGTGCAATTCAAAATATTTCTTTCTATAAATTCTATCCTACATATAGTTCTTCCTAAGGATCTAAGAGAACAAAATAATGACAACTGTCAATTATTTCCTCTTACTGAATGAAGAATGAAAAGGGGACCTGAAATTGCATTAGGAACACATGCAGAGACTCCAGACATTTCCTCTCTACAAGTAAGCCACTCCTCTCTCTACCAGATGGCAAGTGACACTCCAACAAAACCCACATATTTAAAACAAGTGTAGAAATGTTTATTGTACATTCCTTTCCAAAGCAGCTGCTCAAGAGAATGTACTTGTGCAGCAATAAGGAAATCAAAGTGTATGTCCAACTAATGAAATCTTTTACGAGCTGAGCACTGCACAGACTCCAACACTGGTAGCTGCCAGCTGCTGCCTAAATACTATTTTCCAACATCTTCTGAAGGCTAGTAGTTACTCAAATAGATTTTTAAAAGAAAATGAATGCAAAATATTGTAATTATTAGAAGATTATTATAATTAGACATTCTGTTCTTTCCTTTGATTCAAAGAACAAAGTGGCTGTGACTGTAGCAAAGAACACACATGCCTTCCTTTAGTGGTTCATTAATCAAGTGAGAGGTTACACTGCCTGCCGTTGTAGAGTCCCTAACTTGAGATTCCTCCAAGTCCAGCTCCCACCTGAGGTCCCCTGACAAGCCCTACAGCTCTCTTCAGTAACCCGTTCCTCAAGACACTGGGGAGCAAAAGGGAAATGACAACCAAGGACCTTTTCACCTTCTGAAATACCCCTAAGCCACATTCTGAATAGGAGAATATTTAACCAAAATCCCAAAGTAATTTGGAATTATCAGGATCCTGCTTGCTCCTATACAAAATACAGGAGGGAAAAAAGGAAGATCTATAGCAAGATCTATTCCTCAGATTCCTATTGGAGTAAATACTAAAAAAATAATAATAATAATAATTCTGATTATCTACTTGAAAATCATTATTTCAGTCTGAAAGCAATGTAGGATTTTTAAACCCTGTTCACTATGCTTCCCTCTCCTACCAGACCAATGACACCTCAGCATCATGACTAGACCTCCCACAGTCTGTCAACAGTATCAACAGGGCTACTCAGCATTTTTGGTGATCTTTTTTTGACTGTACAAAGAGCGTGATTCAAGCACAAAAATACAGCTGTGCAAGTTTATCCTTAAAAGAATCAGAAGGAGGCTGATGTGCATTTAAAGCTGGACAAAGTAATATTAATTTCTGACTTTCAAGAGAGACTGCCTCACAAACGATTCTGTGAGTATAAAATAAATGACCTTATAAAAACTGATTTTACAAGTTCCCAACTTGAGTACCAAGTGTTTCCAAATTGATATTATCATCATTGTCCTACACAATTAGCATCTTTAAAGCACTTTTACAAGTTATCCATCTTCAAAAAACTGAATAATGTCACAACTGAAGTAAACCTGAGAAATGATCTAGTCCAATTGACCAAGATATTAGTGTATCCTGTTGTGATGCTTATAATCGTGTAAGATTGGTATAGAGGTACTATCATTCCCAATTTACAGAACCAGAAACTGAGAGTCAGCTGAGTAAATGGCCTATTGTAAAAGATTAGCAAGGATTGACTGCATTTACTATGTCAAGAATAAATTCCCCCCAAAGAAAACTTAAGCATATTATTGACACTTCAAAGGACAAAAAATGATTTCAAATATACCAGTAAACTGGTGTTTTTATTATAATGTCCCTTTATTTCTGAAACAAATGTATATACTTAAAAAAATTATGTTGAACTAAATTTCACATTAGGCTGTCTTCCAAAGCATTAAGGTACTGCCCCACAGTACCTCCCGCCACCCAAAACCCAAGGATACTGAAACAGCTGGGTGAGAAGGCAGATGAGGTGTACTTGGGGCTCACAGTGTTGACACCCCCAGCACTGCACCACGGGGACCCAGGCCCACAGCCACCAGTGCGCCTTAATGAAGTGGGGTGTCTCTCTCAGAGAAAACCCCCACAAAGCCTCTAGGAAGGAGCGAGAGACCGCCTCTGGCGGTCTTCCTGGTTACTATTCTTAGTTCCACATCGGGCAAAGTCTGGCACCACTGGCAGCAAGATGTTACTGCTGGCAGCAAGGCGGACTCCAGCTGCTCCGCTGACAGCCACTTCCAGTGTGGCCAAGACTACGAGAAGACGGAGAGGGCGACTCCCACAGAGCAAGCGCGCCACGTGTGCCAGACGCTCTGCCAGCGTCAACTCATCCAGACCTTGAATAACCCAACCTAGGAGGCAGAGTTCTCACTCCACTTGGGGGCAAACCAAGGCTTTGAGAACTCAGCAATCTGTTCCAGAGCCTAAGCCTACAGCACTACAAAACCTGATGAAAATGCACTATCTGTAGGGTTTACAGTAGTGGGTAAGGGAGCCCCACCATATTCCCATTTGTTACAGTATGAAGTTAGTGGTGGTGGTGGTGGTTGCTCAGTTGCTCAGTCGTGTCTGACTCTCTGTGACCCCATTCACTGCAGCACGCCAGGCTTCCCTGTCCTTCACCATCTCCCGGAGCTTGTTCAAACTCATGTCCATTGAGTTGGTGATGCCATCCAACCATCTTACCCTCTGTCATTCCCTTCTCCTGCCCTCAATCTTTCCCATCATTAGGGTCTTTTTCCAATGAGTCAGCTCTTCACATTAGGTGACCAAAGTATTTGAGCTTCAGCCTTTCCAATGAGTATTCAGGGCTGATTTCCTTTAGGATGGACTGGTTTGATCTCCTTGCTGTCCAAGGGACTCTCAAGAGTCTTCTCCAACACCACAGTTCAAAAGCATTAATTCTTCAGTGTTCAGCCTTCTTTACAGTCCAACTCTCACATCCATACATGACTGCTGGGAAAACCACAGTTTTGACTATAAGGAAGTTAGGTGGAACAGGTTGTATTACATCATATAGCCCAGCTCAAAGACCCTTGCTTATCCTACAGTGAAGCTCTAGTTTTACCTCTTTCATAACCTTTATTATAGTCTGTTTTCATAACCACATAATTTTCTTGTTTGAAAGGTTACTACTATACCCAAACTGCCCTTATTTTTAGTCAGACTGACATTGGGTCAAAAGAGAATTTCCAAATCTGCAATGTTTAAGAAAAAATCATGTATGTTAAAGGTTGCACCCTGTCTCTCAAAAAGACATGTGAAGTCCTAACCCCCAGGATATCAGATTGAGATCTTATTTAGAAACAGGGTAAGCTGCAGAGGTAATAAATGAAGATGGAGTCATACTAGAGTAGGCTGGGCTTTAGTCCAACATGACTGGTGTAAGAAAAGGAAAATTTGGACATAGATACAGAGAGAAGGATTTCACGCGACATCAGAGGCAGATAATGAAGCTTTGCAGCTACAAGCCAAGGAATGCCACGGACTGACGGCCATCATCAACAGCTAGGAGGCGGCGAGGAAGGATTCTGCCCAGGGACTCAGAGAGAACACGGCCCTTCTGGCACCTTGGTTTTAGACTCCCAGTCTTCAGAACTGTGAGAATAAATCTCTGTAGCTGTAAGCCACACCATTCACGACATTCTGTCACAAGAGCCTTAGAAGGAAGCTAATACAGTGGGATAATGTACACTGCAAGACCTCTCTGACATACAAAGCCTGAAGTCCGAGGTCCTTCTTAACTGTAAGCAACACAGCACTGATCCCGTTACACCTGGTCTTATAAGAGGCCAGAGGTGACTATAGCACAGAGGGCCTGGTACCACAGAGGCCACGTGGGACCCAGGTCTTCCACCCAACAGGCAGAAGCAGCAGGAAAGTATCCTATGGAGAGAGAGGTTATCCTAGAGAACACCATCACCGGCAAAAATTACCAAAGACCACAGGTACATTTTCCAGTCACACCCAGTAACCTCACATGCTCAACAATGAATTAGCCTACTCTAATCTTTCGAAAGTCTGACAGCTCTGGGGTCAACCTGCAGCAACCTCAGGAATTAATACTAATACTATGAAACTCTGAAAATTACAAATGGACCCCCAAAATCACTGTATTGAAGTCTTATTTATGCAGCTTCAGGTGGTCATGAGGCAGTTCTGAAAGAGTACAATTTGAATTCCAATCAAAAAGGAACTTTCTTATACATACACATTAAAGCTGACAAAAACAGGATATAAAATAGCCCAACAATGGAGAAATCACTTTAAAAAGTACCAAGTTTTTAAGAATAAACACCTGATAGCTTAAAAAAAAGAAATGGGCAAGGAGCTTAGATCAAACCAAAAACTTCTAATTTTACTGTAATTTTGGCTATAAATAGAACTAAGACAAAACTTAAAGATATCTGATAAAGAACCAGGTAAACTCTTCCTCTGCTCTTTAATTCTCCATTTTTCTCTTTTTTTTTTTTTTAACTGGTTTGGGTTCTGCCTGAGCCTATAGGAGTCCAGTGGCCCACAGAACAGGCATCTAGCTAGAGAAGATCCGTCTAAGTCAGACAATTGAACTACAAGTTGACAGATGCTTCCTTTATGAAAAGCAAGTAATTGATTATTAATTTACTAATTCCTACCAGGACTTTAGCCACCATTCGTAGAGAACAGACTAAACTAAACTTCTTCAGTTTGTCTAACGTTTCCAAGGCAAGAAATTAAAATCACCACCTGAAACAACCAGACCCTGCGCAACTGTCACTGGCAACCCCGCCCCATCCCCATCACGAGTTGGCTAAGGCTGTTTTCAAGGTTCCATGAGAGACTAGGATGCACAGAGACAAACAGTATGAGGGATGAGAATGGTCTGGTTAAATACGGAGTGTTGGAAGAATGTTTCATCATGAAAACCGAGTAGTAGGGTAACGAGGTAATGAAATATAGGCCCTAGCCTTCTGGAAGCACAGACTTCATACTTTGGGTTTAAAAGTTTGGGTTACCTTCTGTGAACAAAGAGAGACCACTGAAGGTCTTTGATCTGGTGAGAGGTTCAGAGAATTAAGATCTGTCAATGTTATTAGAAGAGAGTATAAAATGGCTGGTTAACATCTATCTTGGCTGAGGGGATTTTAAAGAACGGTTGCATAGTTAAACCATTTGTATGAAGTATTTTCTCTATCAACTGAAGGGTGGTGAACTCTTTATCCATCAGAAGTTTATACATGCAGGACAATATTTCATATTTTTTTTCCTTAAAAAACTCATATAAACATAGTATGTTTTGACTTTTAGACAAGAATGTATGTCAAAAGGGAGAAGGCAATGGCACCCCACTTCAGTTCTCTTGCCTGGAAAATCCAATGGACGAAGGAGCCTGGTAGGCTGAGGTCCATGGGGTGGTGAAGAGGCGCACACAACTGAGCAACTTCACTTTCACTTTTCACTTTCATGCATTGGAGAAGGAAATGGCAACCCACTCCAGTGTTCTTGCCTGGAGAATCCCAGGGATGGGGGAGCCTGGTGGGCTGCCGTCTATGGGGTCGCAGAGTCGGACACAACTGAAGTGACTTAGCAGCAGCAGCAGTATGTCAAAAGACTGCCTGCCAGGGCACCTGAAGCCGGTGCTCTGGGACAACCCAAAGGGATGGGGTGGGGAGGGGGAGGCAGGAGGGGAGTTCAGGATGGGGGGACACATATGCACCTATGGCTGATCCATGTCGATGTACGGCAAGAGCCATCACAATATTTAATTATCCTCTAATTAAAATAAATAAATTAAAAAAAAACATAAAACAGAAGCAATATTGTAACAAATTCAATGAAGACTTTAAAAAAAATAAAAGACTGACTGTTAAATCTATTCTTGAATATGGACAACTCATTTTTTATACAAGCATTTATCAATATGTAAATAAATTACAAAGTGAATATAGTTTTCTTCTTGGTTTCACTTACAATGAGAACACACATTTAACAGATACGTATTTCTAACTGCTTTAACAATATCACATCCTTAGTTGAAGAATTTACTTTGAACACCTAAGCAAGGCATATTTCTACATGTAGAAAGAGGGTTTGATAACAGTCAAATAAAGGAAGAAAATTTGGTCTGGCAAGAACCTTATCAATGCCAGGTACAATTTTCAGGTAGAAAAAGCTGTTCATATCTAACATTTAGTAAGTGTTTAGTAAGTATCAAAGCATTATTCTTAGACTTTACATGTATTAACTCCTCGTTCTCAAAACAACCCTGTAAGGTAGTAATATCCTCCTCCACAAAGCTGTTCTGGATCTTTCTACCCCAAATAAGTACTATTTTACCTATGAGGAAACCCAAAACAGGAGAGGTTAGATAACAATACAAGTTAACAGCTTCAGACTAAGCGCTCAGGCTCCAGACGTGCTCTGGGGGCCTCAGCTCCCTTGGGCCTCCTCACAAGCAGTGTCTCGTCACCACAGGCCAGGCGATAGGAGGGAGAACTTGGATGTCAGATACCATCCATCCTTTATTGGGGTCAGCTCAGATTTAATAACACTTCGTTGTCTTTTTCAAAGTTGAGACCCTGGGTATCGCTGTGGTGACCAACACTAGGCCTTTTTAACCTAAGAGCGGTAGAAGCAGACGAGACCAATTTCAAAACATTATTTTTTAGGTAACACAGTTGAGGCCGGTTCCCAGTGGGACACTGTGACCGGAACACTGGTAAGAGGTGTGCCCTGATCCCAATGATTGGCTGTGGGGAAATAATTAGCGTTGCTTTTGCTTTTTAAACTGACAACAGTACTGGGCAAGGAAGAGAAAATGATATTGCTTGTTCATTGGTTTTCTGTGTTTAAGTTGTGAGCAGGACTATGAAGAAATAAAACTATCTGAAGGGTTTGTCTGTTGATTTTTTCAAATTTTCATAAAATACACGTGACATAAAATTTACTATCTTAACCATTTTTCAGTGTACAGTGAGTCCAGAGGCATTAGGCACAACCATCACCAGTACCCATCCACAGAACTCTTTCACCTTCCTGAACTGAAACTATGTAACCTGCCATTCCCCACCCCCAGCCCCTGGCAACCACCATTCTTTCTGTTCCTCTATGAGGCTGGCTACTCTAGTTAACTCATAAAAGTGGAATTATACAGTATCTGTCCTTTTTTTTGTTAACTGGCTTATGTCACTCAGCATCAAGGTTCCTCCAATGCTGTATCATGTGTCAGAATATCCATCTGCTTTAAGGCTGAGTAATGTTCCATTATACATACACATTATATTTTGTTTACCCACTCATCCATCCATGGACAGTGAGGCTGCTTCCATCTTTTGGCTATTATGAATGATGCTGTTATGAACATGTGGTACTGACATCTCTTCATGTTCCCGTTTCCAGTTCTTTAGGGTATACACCCAAGAGTCAAATTGCTGGATCATATATATATTTTTAAAAAAATCACCATTCTTCTTTCACAATGTCTACATAATTTTACATTACCAGCAACAGTGCATGAAGGTCCCAATTTCTCTACAACCTCACCAATACTTGTTATACTGGTTTTCTGACCGGAGCCATCTTTTTCTTTAAATTCTAGTATAGATGATTTACAGTATCATGCTAGTTTCAAATGTAGTTAGGAGTCGTCTAAAGAGTATGAAGTATTATTTACTGGATTTTTAAAAACATTATTATTTAAAGCTGTATCTACATCAACCAAGAGTGATTAATCATGTGAAATTTAGTGATTCATTCTTCCTTTGGTCTGGAGAAGTCCTATAATCTGTGTTGATTAATATTGCTACAGTGTCACTAAGATTTCAGAGAGTGCACCCACATGGGCTTATGAATGGAAAACTGAAAAGGCTTGTGAATAAGGTTGTAAACACAGTGTACAGCATTTCAACATCTGCAGCAGTATTAAGTTCCGGAATCCCTGAATGTAACAGTATTTGCTTTGATCAAGCTCAGACAGGGTCGCCCAGAGGCTTCTCACAACACGAGGGAGTCAGGTCTGCTTGCAGACTGGGCAGTGTCCTCTGGATACAACTGATGCAACGCTGGGAGTGAAAGACTATGCCAGCACCAGATAATATAAGTAAACACATTAAAAGTATGAAAAGTTATATTAATAAGATCAACCAGACAAAAAATGTTATCTCAAGTAGTGTGTATTTGACCTGTAACACCATACAGCTCCTATTAAGGATTTCGGTGTCTAGATTTTATTCTAATTATTATTTGCAGTTTTCTCTCTCAAGCACAATAGTCTGAGAAGATATTAATTATGTATTACCTATACAGGTCACAGATTTTGGCTTTGTAAGAAAAAAAAAAAGATCCTCATCTAGACCCTGGTACAGTCTCAACTGGTGGTGATATTATGTAGAGAAACTTTAATTATTAAATAACCTCTAAATAAATACATATATGTCTTAAAGCTTTAGTAACGTAATTTTTAAAAGCCAATTAAGAATACCAGAAAATGTAACCTAAGTCACATTTGAAATTAACAAACAAGTATCTTAAAACAAGTTAACTGTTAAATTTTCACTATTAAACAAACAGGCCTCTACCTTTAAATATTTTCTGAATTCCAGAAAGATTTATAAAACATATCAACATGTTCTGATGAAAATTTTCAGTTTCATTTTTACATTAAATCATACTTAGATGCTTTAACACCTTTATAAGGAATTTTTAGATAATTTTAATCCATTCCCAGTGGTTATTAACACACAAAACAAAATCCAATTAGTTTCAGTATAAAGTTTTAGTGTAAATTTCTTAGGTATTTTAAATTTAAATTTCTTAGAATTTTGCACACATATTTAGGTTATACATTTGGTGGCCTGTACAATTAACAGATAAAAACAAGGAGTGACTTTTGAGAGCAGTTATTTGGAGAATAGCAGTCAACAAGTTCCCTAAGTACGGGATATAGTTTTGTTAAAGTTACAACAATTTATCAAGATTCCAAAGTGTCCTAAACACAGATGAACTATTTCTTTTAAGACCTGAAACACTGACAAGGCACAGGTATAGAGCACTTTCTTTTTAAGTACTTTTTATTTAGTCTATGAAGGTCACTTTAATCTCAATGAAGTTTCTTCTAAAGAAAAATTATTCAAAACTCTAGTTGTATATTTTAGCTTGGTGTATTTAGCATAGATCACACAAAATTATTAAACACAGCTGCTACCTTTAAAAGCTAATTTAAATTGCTACCTGTCTTACCTGACCAGTTAAAATAAAGTCGATCTAATTTTTATGACCCACAGGCTAAGAACGGTTTTAACATTTTTAAGTGTAAAATAAGGCACCTGACATGGCTAGCAAATCCTAAAATATTAAATTAAAATATAAATCAAAGTTTTAAAAATAACTGTCTCTTTTATTTTCCAAGTAATAGCAATTTACATTACATACACACACACGCACATACAACCTCTTTTAACCTAATTTGTAGGGTACCTGATCTAAGTACAGGATTCTTTCTCAGTCTCTGGTCACCAAAACCACAAGCTCCCTCTTCTGTTGCACAAAGCTGTCCCCCAGCAGGACCACATTCCCAGGCTTTCTTTTATGTGGGCATGGTCACAGGGCAGTTCTCCCTATGGGATGTTATTAGCATCAGTGATGTGAGTCGCTTCAAGTCAGGGCACTTGAGAAGCAGTTATGCTTTCTTCATATTCTCTTTCTCTGGCTGAATGATGAGGGAGTAGAGTCCCTAAAGAAAGCCAAAACCATGGTCAGCCAGGACTGCCCACTGTAGGCAATGCGTTTCCCGTGTTGAGCCATGGAGATGTTTATTATATTACAGTTACTTAAGAAAAACAATGCAATATCAACATACACATCGTATGTTTGCTGCCTTTCACATTTAACTAACTTCTACTTAATGTGGAAGTTCTCCCAATCCTAAAACAAAACCAAACCCTATGAAAACAGACTGTTTACATTGCTGAAAGCCGTCTGTTCTACCCATCAGTCTTTATCTTGACAACTGGCTACTGTTGCTCTTTTTTCCCATTTACTGTATGCTCAGACGACTTTTAATTTAAAACCCCACTATAAATACATTTCAAATGAGTCGAAACTTAAAGCCATTCCTGCTTCATATATGTAGCTCAAGTGCTAACACAGCACTGAGACATGAACTCATTCCATTCAAGGACTATGTTACAGAGCAGAAATGTGTAAGTCGATTGAAATAGTCCCTCTTCACTTCTTTATTGTATATAAAGTCCAAAAAAACTCGAGAAGAATAATAAATTTCACTTAACCTTGACACACTGTAGGATCTCTAAACTAGAGAGACTTTCTAAAACAGAACTTTCTAAAACAACAGAACCTGGACAACTCCAAACTCTGCATCTTGACACCATCACAGATTCAAAAGCATGTCAGTTATGCCACAACACGTGCTTCTGTAACATGGAGTCTTTCACACATGACTGGCAAAATGGGAACGACAGCAGTGTAATGCTGGTTTCTAAGTGATCCTTCCCAGCATGCTCGTGTTTCAAAGCTATCAAGGACAATATTTTTCACAAATAATAAAGAATCAGTGGGGGGTGGGATGGGGGGTAGAAAATCGGTGAGATTCTTACCAAAGCACCTTCCTTTAGTACAAGCAGTGGTGGCTGACTTAGCGTCTTCCGTATCTGTTGCACTTTGCACTACCTGGTGATGCTTGTGGGCACACAGGAAGGCTAAATCCCGGACCAGAGCTTTAATTTTGGTGAAAACTGGTCACCAATAGAAGCTAATACCTGCAAGAATCTACAGATCAAAGAAGGAAAAACATGTCCCAGGATAAAACAAGGTCTTGAACCATCTAGATATGAAGCTGAGCACAAATGTCCCCAATGCTACAATGCTATTATTTTTATTTGGATTGTCACTGTTTTTGTTAGTGCTCTGGTTATAAAGTCACATGGTTTTAAGCAGTCTAGCCTTAATCCTATTTTTCCCACAGTCCTGTAAGCTTCATTGTTTGATTTGACAGAAGAGAGGGTTTTCAGGAATATCACATTATGGTAGATATGTCTGTACCACGAATTGAGACTGTAAACTACAAATGCCAAATAGGTAGAATGACACATTCCAACCTTACAGGACCCCACTCAAAATCTTGTAAAATATCTGACAAATACCATCTTATTTCATCCTAGACCACTACATCTTGAAAACTACCTCAAAATTCTGTGGTCCCTATTAAATAATGGAAATAACAAATATGACCCACAAATGGCACAAAGATGTTCCAATTCTCTATGTTTCCAAATTTATGTTATAGTTGCTTTTAACTTCAGCTGCATTTTGACATTTGCGAATAGAGTAGTAAGTCCTTAATGTAGCTTCTCTTTTCTTCCAACCCCAAAACGTGCCATTACCCACTAGGTTTAAGCAAAATCACTTGAGACTGCTTAAATTTTGAATATATAACTTCTTTATTGGAAGGTACAACCTCTTCCTTCAGAGTCAGCTTTGATGAAAACCGCCTTACAGAAGGCAAAATGACAGTATCTTAAATATATAAGGCTATGTACAACTACTAACTATTTAGTTCACTACTCAAAAGCTGCATTCCTTAAAACCAAGCAAAATGACAGATTTGGAGTTCTCTTCATTTTTATCCAGAATCACAGAGAATACAACCAGCATACGGTGTGCTTGCCCCTACATCCTGTGTCCCTCTCTGCCAGCTATTGACCCTCTTGGGGTTTCTGATCCTGAGCTTCCCAGTTACAAGGAACTCGGGTTTTCTCACCACTACCACAGGACCTTTCGAGATGGAGCTCAACGGGGTGTTATTTTGGTGTGCATAGATTTTAGGGGACCCTGTTGATCCCTGTACTAGTATCTTACCAGCAGGGAACAGCACAGTTAAAGACTGTACAACCCCTTCCTGACCCCTCCTCGAGCCATTCCTGCCTGTGAATCCATCAAGCCAAATGTTAGGTTATTTTTCTTCTCTGCTGCCTTCATTCCTGTCTCTAATGACACCTATTTAACACCTATTAGGATACTTCTCCCCTTTCATTCACCAGTTTCTTTTTAGGAAGCCTATCCTTGGCACCAATTTCAACAAATATAACATTTCTGAAAATCTGAGACATGAAATTCACTCTGGATTGAATATCAATTTACCTGACATAACAAAATGCCTCTAACCTGGCACTTCTGGAGCACCAACAGTGATCATTCGTGCTAATAATGACCTTGAAGTACTTCAAACTTCCAAAGAAGCTTCTGAATCAAAAGAAGATTCAATTATATGCTGTACAGTTTTAATGTGAAATTCTTTGACAGTATTCTCAATCTTAAGTATAACTGGTATGCCATAGCATATGGGAAATATACCCACTGGATTAATATACATGTTCACCAACCATTCCAGCTAAGAGTAAGGTCTGACTAGAGATTGCTTAAATACTGGTGTTCCATTAAATCATCATCAGAGCTTCCTTTATTCACTCCACCCCTTTATATATCTGATACACCTAGTGCTCAAGTTTACAAGAAAAAAAAATTTCCAAGTGATTCTAATGTAAACTCCTTCTCCTTGAGAACTACTGCTGTAAATACTAATAGAAATCAGTCGATGCGAAAGTGAAAGTCGCTCAGTTGTGTCAGACTCTTTGCGACCTCATGGTCTATACAGTCCATGGAATTCTTCAGGCCAGAATACTGGAGTGGGTAGCCTTTCCCTTCTCCAGGGGATCTTCCCAACCCAGAAATCGAACCCAGGTCTCCCACACAGCAGGCGGATTCTTTACCAGCTGAGCATAAGGGAAGCCCAGAAATCAGCTATAGATATGTGGTTTTCATCCTTGCACTGCTTGGGGAACATTCTGAAAACATAGGTTTTTAAAATATATAGATTCCAAGGCCCATCCCAGGCCCTGCTAGGTCATAACCTCTTATGGCAGAACCCAAATATCTGACTCTCCAGGTGATCCTGACACAAAGTCAAGGTCTGAAAACAACTGCTTTATAACCTTAAGAGCTATTTTACTCCTGGTGTTTACAACAGGTAGACAGAGAATCAACATATGGATATATCCCCTCAGCAGAGTTTAACACATTAGACTAAAAATCAGAGGTCTCCAAGAACCTCAGCATGTACGTCCAGCGAACCCAGTGGTTCAAGAATATTATTCCTCCACTTTCAATAAGCCAGAAGAGCAAAACCCCAAAGTAAAACAAAGTTTTTTGGTGGGAAGAGTCTCCTGATCATTATAAGAAAAATAGGATGTAGAAACTGCATATATTTTGCCATCAGTGAGATCTGCTTCAAAACTTTCCTCCACCAGTTACCAATGACTTATTACTCAATCTCTCTAAACCCATTTCTTCACCTGTAAAATGGGCACAAAAACCTTAACAGAAAGTTAAATGAGACAATATTTGTAAAAACGGAATTTCTATATGCCATCTCCACTCTCCTTTGAGTCATACACTCTAACCTATTATACATACTTTTATTAGCCCTTACCTCAGGTTACTGCTATTACAGACAAGAGAACACATGAGACAGATTTCAATTTTGTTCCTCCAAAACTAGCATGAAGCATAAACTCTGTCTACTGACAACCGGCTGAAAACCCACCAGTGCCTAGATTCACAGTAACTTCAGGATGGAATTCTTCCTTACCTCTCAGGTTCTGATTCCAGTATAGCAACAGCCCTCCAACTTTAGAGAGGTAAGAAGGACTGGGGAGCTTGTTTAAAATACAAACCCCACCTCCCACCAGCAAAGTCATAATTGATTCAGGCAAGGACAGCAAAAATACACATTCCCAGACTTCCCTGGAGGTCCAGGGGTTAAGACTCCAAAATCCCAATGGGGAGGGGTTAACGAGTTTGGTCTCTGGTCAGGGACTAGGATCCCCCAGGCATCACAATGCAGTCTCCCCTCCAAAATTACACATTCCCTGGTCCAACTCCCTAAGGTTCTGATTCTTTAAGCCCTTAGTAGACCTAAAGTCCCAGGCCTACCCTAACAAGATAACAGAGAACAAGAAGTTCTCTGACCGCCCTAAGAAACACAGCCAAAGAGAGAAAGCAGAACATGCGTACTGTCTGGAAGGGTCTGGGTGCCTAATTCCCTGCCAGCTGTTTTCTCACTGGCCTTTCCAAGCCATGGATTTGGTATCTTCCTCACCTTTGCCACCTTTCTTCATGTGAGCAGTATGTTTAAGATAGGATGAAAAGGGGGCATAAGGGGAAAGAGAAACTTTTTATTTCAAGTACCTACGATTCTTTGGGAGCATCTAGCCAGAGTAAACAGTAACTATCAACTCTTCCTCCCTTCCAAGGGTGCTATGAAGAAAACTGATGTGTTTCCTTTTCTGTGAACTGAATATTCAAATCTCTTCCTGGAAATGAGTTGATGAACATACAATCCACATTCTGTAAATTCATGACCAAGATAAAACAGAAATAGCTTCCTCACAACTAAAAAGAAAAACAACCAAAATATGCATTCAAAACAAGTTACTTTAAAAACCACTTGTTTGATATTTCATGATGAAAGCAATATACATAAAGGACACTTTTTGTTAGCAATATGCAAAATTTTGCCTTTAGGATACTGTCATTTTGCTTTAAAGTATATTAAAATAATGCAATATACTAAGATCAACAGATTTACCTACATTAGACATGCAGAAAAGAAAAATCTAAGGTTGAATTTTATCTAATAAAATACAAAACACAAAAAGATTCACTTAGAATCATTTCCAAAAATCGCTTACAACTAACAAGAAAGCTAAAATATTTTTCTAAAAAAAATTTTTTTTTTTTTTTTACTGACACTAACTTTTCAAAGTTAGAGAATACATATCAAACGATTAATTGCAGTTGGTGACTTTAAGGTTCTTCCCAATTAGAAATTAATCTTGGTAATCAATTCAGAAAAACCCCAAAAATGTATGTTAGACATGTACATCACTTTAGCTAAACCTAACAGTAAAATATGTTAAACAGAAGATTATAAAAGGACACTTTAATTTTAGCTGAAATTGCAAATTCCATAAAAGTTGCTAATAAACCAGGAAAACAACTATCTGCTATAAATTTTAACCTTAGCTAGTAATATATTAATATATATAATGCTTCTATAGGTAGCAAAATGATTACAAGTAATGAAAAATTTTAAATTAAGTCAAAATAAATGATACTACTTCAAAGTAGTTCCTGGGAAATCCACACTTAAAAATATTTTAATTGTTCAAACTAGGGTCTGAAATTTCTTGTTTAAAACTTCAGAGTGTTAATACCTATAGCACAATGGACGCCAAAATGGAGGGACCTGAAAAATCAATGAATCTAAGTCTTTATTTGACAAACATGAGGAAATTGAGTCCAGAGTTTTTTGGCAACTTGCAGAATGATAGACCTGATTCCTTAACTCCAATGTCCCCTTTATATTATTGATGTGTCCTGTGGTATTTTTTTTTCCCTTCTTTTTTGAGTATCTCCAATAGGGATAAATAGTGGATTGTCTTAGGCAAAAATCAAGTCAGTGAACTTTCTAAATGAGGCTACACTTTCATTATTTTCTGAAAAAAATGAATGCTTTCGGAGCCAAATAAGAAATTCAGAATTTCTGTGTAGAATAAACAGGGTACAGAGAGTATCACAAGGAGTAAACTGAAGTTTTACCCACAATGGTGTTTGCAGAAAGCACACTGTAAATCAAACCAGCCCATGGCGAAAACAGCAACAACAGAAACACTTTCTTTCTTTCTGCATCCCACCTAATTTTTGCAATGGCTTCCCAGGTAGCTCAGTGGTAAAGAACCCGCCTGCCACTGCAGGAGACACACAAGAGACGGGTTCAATCCCTAGGTCAGGAAGATCCCCTGGAGGAGGAACTGGCAGATCCACTCCAGTATTTATTCTTGCCTGGAAAATCCCAGGGACAGAGGAGCCTGGAGGGCTACAACGCATGGGGTCACAAACACTCGGATGTGACTGAGGGACTGAGCATGCAAACATAATCACTTCAGTACTCCAGAATCTAACCATTACATAACCCTAACTGACGGACCTTATGGAAGTTTGCAAAATCAAAGCAAATGATGTTAAAAAGCAGAAATGAACTGCCCATGATTTATGACACGTGCCTACTAGGTTTCGGGCAATATGAATTTGGTGTTTTGTTTCTGGATCATTCTGAAAATACTAGCCTTCCTTCAACACTTTACAATTTTACTAAAAGTGTGCCATTTTTTCATCACCTTCCTTTGAAAATTCACCATAGATGTCTAGTTTGTTCTGTTTCTGTCCACTCAAAAATAAGAAATAATCTTCAGAGAGTCTCTCCTCATACTCTCCTTTAGGTACATAGCTCTTTGTCCAAATATAACTCTTCTACTCTCACAACTAATCATGTATTTCTATGATTTTTCAAGTGGTGAGAGGAGGAAGACAATAACAAGAAGGGACTGTCTTTGTTAAATTTGTCCCTTTTTTTCTTGATGGTATCAAAGCTTCTTGCCCATTAAAAGATGATAAGTTATCTTACATCTTCTTTTAGTGCTTTTATAATTTAAAATTTCCTATGTTTACTTTTAATTCTTTTAGAATTTTTGTTTATGTAGAGAGCAATTTTCCCCCTAACTAGGTAGTCAATTGACTATCATTTGCTAAATAATCTTCTTCTCCCTTCACTGATTAGAAATGCCACCTTCACTATCTACTAAATTCCCAGAAACCTGTCAATTTCTCTTTATCCTACTTCAACACCTATTTGCTTTATTCCTCTGCCAGTGGCACATTGATCTAATTATTGACACTTTATAGTACATTCACTTTTTGACAGAGGAACATTTTTCTTTTTCAAGATTTTTTTTGACTATATACATGCATCATTTTCTCAGATCAATTTTTCTCGGGTTTACCGTCCAAAAAAAAAAAAAAAAAACACCCACTGACTTTCTTTTGAACCAGAATTCTATTAAATATATACACAAAAATGGGGGGAAAAGATTCTTACAATATTGAGATTCCCATCCAGTAATAAACAGATACTACAGAAAGTCCCCCTACACACACACAGACATAGACACAAACTCACATATACAATCTTTTATGGTGACTCTGACTAGGATTCTGGCCCCAAATGAATGATTTTCCTTATTTGTAAAATAACACTTCCATTCCTAAATCACAACATTTTAGAGCTAGAGGGACATTACAGACCACTTAGTCCAACACCTCTTGTAATCCCAGTCATATTTACCTCAAGTCTACTTAGGAGAATCATTTAAAAATTAATTTCCCTTCAACATGCAACACAATCATAAAAGTGCTATTTGAATCACATTAAAAGGCAAAGAAGAATACTTTGAGTTTAGGAATCCTTTTAGAATGAGATCCATGCTTAGGTTCAAAGAAAAAAACCCTGAGTATGATAAGTGCATACACTTAAGATAATCCCAAGTACTGTGTTTAGACACTCATGTTTCCAAGGTAAAGTTGTTTTGTTATGGTATTGTCCAGGAACCAAGTTTCACATTATCAAAGCATTCCATTCCCAATTGTTCCAACATATTAAGAACACAAATCCAATAACAATCTCCAAATGGAATAAGGCTGAAACCCAATTCTAAAAGCGCTTCTCAAGCCTGGCTGACCATCTGATTACCTGTGGAGCTTCTAAAAATAAGATTGCTTGGGTCTCACCTTGGGATTCTTCCTCAGCAGGTCCAGCAATGCTCAGGCATTTTTTTTTTTTTTTAATGTTGTAGTAGGTTCTATTCTCAGCCTGAATTAAGAACCACTATTCTAAAATATTCAACAAGAACAAACCTCCATAATTTTCTAAGTATCCCTACACTTGGGGGTAAGGGGAAGTGGATAATTTATAGAAGCATCTTCACCAATACTTGCTGCTGATTACAGAGAGCTATGTCCTATGTCCTTATGTTATACCACAGTCTTGAAGTGAAAAAAAAAAGCTAAAATAAAGCTTTAGATTGTTCACAGGTTGATGACCCCATTATGGTAGGTGAACCATTTTTCCCTTTTTTTGGTCCCTTGAAGGCAACCCTTTACTCCACCTCATCTCCCAAGGTAAAGACCAACTGAAGTTCACTTTTAAAGTGGCAGAAAGAATTAATATTTTAAGAAAAATCTTTAAAACATACCCATAAAAATAAGTACATAAAAAGAAAAATTAATGATTGGATTGCAACATCATGACATTCCACGACATTTTAGTCAAAGAAACTGTGCTCCTTGACTGCAGTGAACTACCAGCACACCAAGCACTCTCTAAAAGTAGCACAAAAGCAAAGAAAGGCTGATACACTGAAGGAAAAAACTTAACACACAAAAATGCAATATGCAAACCTATTCCTAAGCTTCAACCTTCCAAGAAAATGATCTCACTTTCTAATAACAACACATTGTCCTAAACTGTGAAGCCTGGTATAACTCCTGTTCCTGGTATGAGTGACTCACAGACCTGCTATCCCTGGGAAAACACCTGAAAAATAGAGCACATAAAGCTAGACAGAAAGCTCCACATTAAGTAATTAGTGATGGTAAAGCATGCATTAAACAGACTTCAATCACAAGGTTCATGAAACAGTCATCCTACAGGTAACTATCCTTCCATGCTTCCATGTTTTGGCCCAACCAAAAACATTTTTCGACATTCTAGGGAGTCATCTGATGAAAGAGATGTCAAATGTTTTCCATCTTGACAGGAAAGGCAACATGCACAGAAATTCACCACTTTACTGTCAAAAAAACCTAATTTTTCTTAAATAAGCACTGTGCTTTGGTCCAAGCAAAGAGTCAAATAATTTTACATTAAAAAAAAAAAAAAAGGCAAGTGAAGAGACAAGTTTCATGGTTTAATGCAATCAGTTTTGACAACCTCACCAACATCTTTTCTTGGGAATTTAGCCCAAAACAAATACTTAGATCTTAGCCTTTAAGTCACATGACCACGTGAAGTACATAAAATTTAAGGAGCAAACATGACTCAGAGAACTTCTGTAACCCAAAAGATCTGCAAAAAAGCTGAGATGATGTATGTTTATAAACAATGACAAGCTTGCCAAGAGATTAAAGCTAAAAAAGAATAAACACTTTTCTCCAAAGCTTTTACTTATGAATGATTTCCATGGAAGCCACGTGCCTAGCATGTGTTAAAGAAAGACCCTGCTCCTGGAGTATTTCAAGCAAAACAAGAAAAAAAAAATTTAGAAAAATCCTTCCTCAGTAAGTATTTCAATTGAAGTACAGTATTAATACATTAGAATAAATAACATAGCTCCATTACCATGTCTTTTAGTATCAACTTTATAAACCATTCAGACATATATCCTAATCTTGAAAAAAGAACAAAAAACTCAGACATGGTAAATCACAGATACCTTTCAAAAAAAAGTCCACAACCTGAACTTTTACTCTGTCAAATACAATTAAGGTTTAGGTAAATGGGTCGGGTTGGGGGGATTATTCTGGCTAAAATATTTGTGAAACAGAACTCCAATTTTAGTATGTTCCAAAAGCTTACTACTAAGAAATACCTAGGATGGATTACATTAGAAACAATTTTCTCAGGAATCTGAACCTGACACCAAGGTTTTGATTGCCCACATCTCCATGTCTAAAACCTGGAGAGATAGGTAACTTAGGCTTATTCGATACAAGCCTACTTATTAATTACATGCTGTTAAACTTTACTACTATTTCAAAAACCTCTCCCTATATTTTTTGTCTCTCTTGCCTTCATTCCTTCGCCTGTCACCAACCTACAAGAAACCAAAAACAGTATCCCCCATACCAAACATACTCTTCGATTCAGTACGGATTGGGATGTTTTCAGAGCTAGACTTCCAATTTAAAACATACTTCAAAATTTCCCTTGACCCCCAAATTTGGCTCATAATAGCTAAAAGTTAATCAGCATCCCCCCCCCCCATTTTTACCCCCTTTTTCTATAGACCTATCAGCAGGAAACAAATTATCTGCAAACACGGCTGGGAAAAAAAGTTGCTTGTTCAACCTAGGAACACAAGACCAGGAAAACCACTCACAAGATCAGGAAAACTCCAATCCTGAATTTGCATGTAAATTCTGGAGGACAAAAGTCTCACATTGTGATTCTACTTAATTCAATTCCATGCTTTCTGAAACATTTGTATTTAAAATTCTGAATAGCCACCTAGACAATACAAAAGACAACGAACTTTATTTCAGTTAACCTAGGTACATCTCAGTAAACAGAAAAATCTGAGCACCTAAAATCTCCTCCTAGGCATAGGAGCCTGAGCAATCTAGGCAAAATGTCTTCTCACAGAAGCAACGTACCTGAAGAGCTTCCTATAATTTCTCTTCAGGAAGGTTTTTTTTTTTCTTGTAAACACTCTCATCCACACCTCAGTGTCTCCAAAATACATTCAAACTGATTTAAGTTGGAGGACGCAGATTTACCAAGGTTTTTATAAGATCATTGCCTTAGTTTAGCCAGTTAACGCTGTCAAAAAAAGGGGGGGGGGGGGATCTGCAAGTGGTTTTTGAAGGATTTACCTGGCACACGGGAAATGTACAAGGGGGTAAGGCCCCCAGAGCCAAGCTTGGGGCTTGTGCAAACATATATCACCTACGTACTGCCCTGGCTACCAAAACCAACATTCCACCAGGGTGTGTATCCAGGTGGCTGAGTGATTTTCTGCAAGTGAGAATTAAAAACGCTTACACCCATCACATACTATACAATTTTACCTGTTATTAAAAAAAAAAGGCACGTCTAATTCAGCCCAAAACACCCCCCAAAAAAAGTCCTTTTTCCTTCAAGGAGAGCAGCAGTTTGTAGTCATTTGCAAGGCACGGGATTGCAGGAAAGGAGGAGGGGGCGTGGAATGGAGGGGGGCCAAAAGAAGAGCCAGCCAGGGGGTTTGCACAGGGCCCCCACACAGGCCACTGCGGAGAGAAGACGGGGAAAAGAGGGGAGGATGTCTCACCGGGGGACAAAACCGAGTGCAAACTGGCTGGAAGAAGGAAGGTTCCCCCCCAGGAGGCGAGCTGGGGTGCAGATAAAAAGCGCTAGCGGCTGGTTACCTTGGGATACAGGGCAAAGGGACCCCGGGAATATGAGAGGTCTACGGAGATAAGAGGGGAGAGAAAGGGTGAGGCAGGGTCTGCGCTAAGTGCGAACCAGGGATGGAGACAAACAGCCGGACTTGGGCCTCCCCGGGCCAAAAGGCGTGGCCAGGGATCCAGACCGAACGATGGTCTACTTGAGACGCCAGGGGAAGTGCGTGGCAAACCCTCCTTCAAGACCCCCGGGCCAAGGCCCGTCCGAGGAGCCCACCTGCAGGGCACCTCGGGGGCAGAGCGCACTCTGGAGGGCTCGGCCTCGCCCGCGGGGCCCTCTGCAGGGCTGGCTGGCCAGGCCCCCGCCCCCACCCCCGCAGTGTTCTTACCTCCACACCTGCCCCATCTGCAGCAGGTGGATGACCGACTGCCAGATCCACACGGAGAGGCGGCAGAGGCGCTGCGCCCCCGGCGTGGCCGTGGCCCCCGCGCCGTGGCCGTAGCCGGCCCCCATCATGGGGGGGCCCCGGCTGCTGAGCCCCTCCACGGCGCCCAGCCCGCCGCCCGTGTAGTCCTGCACGAACCAGCGGAAGCTTAGGCTCTGCACCAGCAGCGACGGCACCAGCACGAAGAATAGGGTCAGCCCGAAGTAGCCGTAGTCCCCCTTGCGGTAGTAGTCGAGGGCCAGCCACAGGTCGGTGCCCACGTCCCCGAAGAAGACCAGTAGCGCCAGCACGATCCACAGGCAGTCGAGCCACGGCCGCTCCACCTGCGGCGGCTGCGGCCGCTCGGCCGAGGGCGTCGGGGGTTGGCGACCGGCGGCCGCGGGCGGCTGCAGCGGCTGGTCCCCCCCGTCGGCGGCGGCGGCGCTGCGGCGCGGCTTCTTGCCCAGGAGGGAGCGCAGGCAGGCGGAGCGGCAGCCCCAGTAGCACGAGGAGGTGTTGCAGCAGTGGCAGATGTGCAGAGAGCTGCTCTCGCCGGGTTCGCTGCCGTCGCCGCCGCCGCCGCCACAGCCGCCTCCCCCGGGCTCCCCGTCCTCCTCGCCGCCGCTGCCCACCGCCTCGTCCAGGTTGTGCAACTGGGCGAAGCCCACCCCCACGCCACCGCCATCGGATTTCGCCGCCATCTTGACTCTCTTCCCAGCTCCGGAGGTTGGGGGGGGAGGGACGGGGGGGGTAAGAAGGCAGGGAACGGGGAGGGGGGGGAAAACGAATGGAGAGGAAGGGGGGCGGGGAGGAAGCGGGGGAGCAAACGAACGAGGGGGGAGTGGGCCAGGGAACCCCCTCCGCTTCCGGGTAGTTGGCGTCACTTCCGGGCGAGCCCCCCAATCGCACGGCGCCCGCAGCTCCCCAGCCCTACCCTCCCGGCCAAGATGGCCGCCCTCCTGTGCCTCAGCTGCTTGGCGGGGGACCGGGGGGTTCACCCCGCCAGGGCTCCCCTTCCCCTCTTCCGTTGACCCCGAAACCCATCAGGTTGACCCCTCGGCGTTTCTGAATCCCGCTGGGCCGAGTAAGGCGGTCCAAAGTGATCCCTGGAGGGGGCAGTGCCAGACGTTTTGGGGTCCCCTTCCTCAGCGTCGCAGCTCTCAGCTTTCCTCCTGGAGAAACGCCCCCTAACACCCTCCCGGCTGCTGGCGGAGGGGCGGGACCTCTGAGGGAAGGGGCGGAGCTAGTGCAAAGCAGGTGATTACGTGTCACTTCCGGGAGATAGGATGACCTCATTGTGTAGTTAGACAACCCACCCCCCATCAAAATGGCTGTGTCTCACCTCTTTGGCTGTTCCCCCCCCCCCCTTTTTGATGTTTTTCTTTTAAATTTATTTCCTGTTCTTTTCTTATTTTGAGGGTCTTTAGAAATTGTATGTCAGTTTAGGTTCCCACTCACAACTTATTAACTCTCACTTCCATATAGACAACTCCCTCCTCTTTTACCTCTGTTGACCCCCTGACTTCCTTGTCTCTGATAACTTCCATCTTTTGCAATAAACTTCCCACCATTCCCTCAAGAAAAATGCAGGCAAAATCCAGTTAAAAATCAGCTTAATTGCATCTTTAAAAGTAGAGCATAGAGACTGGATTGGCATATTGTGACCTTGAGTGTATTTTCTTCACTATTAAAATGTGTTTCTACCAACTTTTTTTAAAAGTATGCAGTTTTTTCAATTTTGTGACCTTAATTTGGAAAATTCAAAACTAGCCAGGGTTTAAGCTGTTTCAAGTACTTGTTCAAGGTTTTGGATGTGTGAAAATTGCCTCCTAGAATTTTGGGGGTGCTAAGCCTCTGGTCAATAAACATGGCTTTAAATAAATGAAAATATTATCAATGTGCTAAATCATTAAAATAGGTGCAGGGTACACTACTTAATCTTAACAATTTACAAAAGTGAAGCAGCACTGAATGGGTTTGAATTACAGTGATCTTCTAGTGAAAGTATATTGGAAGCCAGATAGAGCAAGCTGCATGGTCACAGCTGTTACTGGTCAGGTGAGAGGAACATTTTGGAGTTACAAGAAAAAAAATTTCAAACTGAATTTTCTCCTTGATGTCTCTGGATTTTTGTGGTCATTTTTCTGATTCTACATCTCCCTTCAGAAAAACCTAATGATGCCAATAATTTTCTTTGGAATATAGAGGACAAACTAGGTAATATTTATATGGCATTGAGGTTTTATGGAAGAAAAATGCCTTTGAAATTTTCAGTACCCTTATTTTGAGATAGTGTTTAACACCAAAGTTCCTACTTCAGTTTTGGAGGTGACAGAGCAAGGTGAGTGTTCTGTATGTTAGTTCACAATTTTTCATGGATATTTATGCAAAGGTAAAACCTGTAAGGACTTTACAGAAAGTAGTCATAGAGAATTTTTACATCTGCCATTTGGGGAGAAGTAATACAAAATCTGCTTTTGGAAACAAGTCACATAAGGGTATCCTTTTATTTCACACTATGATTTAAGCCTCCTTGTTCCTAGGGGAGTGAAACTTATAGACAATGGGTAAGGATTATTTCTTTATATAGTTGAGATTTTGTTTCTTTACTGAATTTTATTTAATAATACTTTTAAAAGATGGCATGGGTATAGAATAGGACTGCCCAGGGTTGGATCCCAGTTCCACTAAAATAATACATGAATAATGTGAGCAAGATAGCTAACCTTTTTAAACCCCAGTTTCCTCCATTATATAATGGGAATGTAACAGTGCCCTCTTTGAAAAGTTGTTGGGCAGTTTAAAGATGGTAATCTATTTAAAGCTCTCAACACAATATACCTGATGAGTAGTAAGCATTGGATGAATGGTAACTATTTGTTATGTTCACATATACCAACATATAGTTACTTGAATTCTATGAGCCAGTAGATTTAGTATCTCTAATATAAATGAAGACATTTTCAAATGCTTCTAGGAAATAGATGCAATTGATTTGTTTTTAAATATATTTTCTCTATTTGAGCCTGTGAGGCTGTGAAATGAGATACAAAAGCAAGAAGCAATGACATATTTATGATTTCTACTTCTCTGTGCCCTGGAAGAACATCATCTACTAGTGAAATTAGCTAAGTAAATTACATTCACTATATTAAGCTGACAAATAGGGCTAAGTCAAAAGGGCTTATCACAGTTGAAGTTTCAAATAGATACTTAAAGATCCACGGACTGTCAAGTGATTTCAACTTTACATTTGCTGTTTCAACAATTTTATCATTCTGCCTTCTTTGGAGAGGATACTATGTAGAACCCAGGAGGTTCTAAAATTAAAATCTGTGATAAGAAACCTATCATGAAGACTCACTAAAAGGTTAACATAAATTTGGACTGTGCTATGAATGGTGCTTTTTTATGTAGGATTTTGGGGCAATTAGGTGTCCAAGCAAATTCAACAGCCAGCACAGTGATGAACACATAGTGAGCACTCAATAAATATTGGTTAAATGAGTAAATTATTTTTCAGATAACTGAAATTTACCCTTTCAAGTGTTTCCCATTGTATTATTTTACATTTTAAGATGTAAATCTTCATAAAACTCAATTGATATATTACAACGATACCTCAATTTTTCAGTAAACAAGAGATAGGGAAGAGAATAAAAGAATTAAATAAAAGAAATATATTGTCCACTGATCTGCTTTCCTACCAGCACAAGTTAACTCTTTCTTGATGACTTAACCTTAAGGCAGCCTTATGCTAAGAGGCTCTGACTATTTGTGGACTTACCAAGGAGCCACCCTCCTACTGGTAAGCCACCAGACCTACTGATCACTTTTGTTGTTATTGTTGTTTCCAAATAATTTTTTAAGCTCTACTGTTCATCCTTCAGTCAGTTAACAAGTGTAGCCCCTGTTCTATCCACTCTGATATAGGCTGGGAAGCCAAACCACAAAGGGTGTTGGAATAACACATGAATAATAATAAATAGATTTTTAGAGACTCTTCTATAAGTAAAGTAAGACAGATATAGTATATAGAAATTGTGGCATACGTTTTGGGCTGTTCAGAGAGAACTTTGGGGATTTTTGTCCCAACTCTCTTATTTTCAGAAAGGCAAAGAGGGGAAAGTTAGTGTTGAATGCTATTGTGTATCAGTCACTGTCCCAAAAGTAATTCCATTTAATCTCACAACAGTCCAAAATGGCATGGCCATTAGTATCACCATTTTAATGGCCTAGAAGACAGCCTTGAATCAGCCTAATGACATCCAGAATCACACCTGTGGGAGGTAGGGGGGCCTAGATTAGAATCCAAAACCTATTAATAAATTACTTGAAAGTGAAAGTCAGTCGTGTCCAACTTTTTGCGACCCCATGGACTATACAGTCCATGGAACTCTCTAGGCCAGAATACTGGAGTGGGTAGCTGTCCCCTTCTCCAGGGGATCTTCCCACCCCAGGGGTTGAACCCAGATCTTCCACATTGCAGGCAGATTCTTTACCAGCTGAGCCACCAGGGAAGCCCAAGAATACTGGAGTGGGGAGCCTATCTCTTCTCCAGCAGATCTTCTTGACTCAGGAATCAAACCAGGGTCTTCTGCATTGCAGGAGGATTTTTTACTGTTTCCCTGGGCCAGGCAGCATTTGGCCCCTCAAAATGAAGTCAGTGTTACTGTATTAGTCAATGGAGGTTCTCTGTTATGTTGCTGATACCTCTCTAGGGAACAGGACACTTGAATTCCAACATGAGAATTTGCCCTAGCAAAAGTATTCCAGAGAAGCTTCCTCACATGTGCTTCACAAGATTTTCCTAATTTGAGACCGGGTAAAGCCTCACAACCAGTAGGCAGATGTCATCCTTATCAATTCTATTCCCTGTAGCGTGTTGTCTTCTATAGAAATAGGACTTCTCTGAGCACTGCAGAGTGAGTGCAGAGAACCCATTATCCTGAGAAGCTTCATATCTACGTTTGATATTAAGAACTGAAATCTTAATGAGCTTGTGTACATTCCTGCTGGTGTTATAAAATGGTACAATCTCTATGGAAGGCACATCTGTACTTCTGGATAATAACTCCACAGAGGAGTATTTTGTAAGTGTTTCTGTCTCAAGAACTCTGACACCTGTGAATTGACTTCTTCAGCGACCTTTTATTTTTATCCACTATATTGTCTGAATAAGAATAATGAGTTTCATGAGTTAACACCCCACAGAGCAGAGGACAGTATAAGCTCATCATACATATCCTTGTTGTGTTCAGTTATGTCCAACTCTTTGCAACCCTAAGGACTGTAGCCCACCAAGGTCCTCTGTCTATGGAATTTTCCAGGCAAGAATACTGGAGTGGGTTGCCATTTCCTTCTCCAGAGGATCTTCCTGACCCGGGATTCAACTCATGTCTCCTGTATCAGCAGGTAGATTCTTTACCACTGTTGTCACGTGGGAAGCCATACATACCCTTAACTTATGTGAAATCAAGTATTCATGCTCCACTAAAGGAAAATGAAGAGCAAGTAATAAATCAGAATCATATAGGCCATTTCAGAGAAGAAGCCTACGCAGTCCCCAGGTTGAGTGTGAGATGGGAAATGGAAATATGCTATTTTCACAATAGACCTTCATTCCAATCATATGATTGTCTTACCAGGCCAAGTATGAGTCTAGAATTTAAAGATTTATGTATGTCCTGCACCATGGCCCCTGAAAGCGAGCCAGGTCTCTTCTGTGGTCTTCAACCAAAGGTACAAGACTTGATCTGATACTGGAAGACAATCTGACTGGGTCGGTCTTTTCGGCAAACTGATAATGATGTCTTCAAAACAAAGAAAAATGTGAGCATACGCAGCTCTTATGCTCAGTGCTAACTGCAGAGGCTAACCATTACCAACAGTACTTTCAAGTAATATGTAACCCCACAGTTGTGTCTCTCTCAAGTTTTAGACATATTTCCTGATTGTAGCATTTCAGTATGTGACAGACAATAAGTTAAGTCTAAGTTAATTTAGCAACTGTTTATTGAAAACCTACAATGTATCTAATTTCCTTTGGTGCAAAGAAATAGATGTAATTTCTACAAACTGCAGTCCATTGATGATGGAAAATAAACACCTACAAACATCAGTTAACAAAACAGCATTATGAATAAGTCATGAAGTGATGCAGAAATTCATAAAACTATTATTAATTAGAGAGTACAATATAGGATATTAATTTACCAACAAATATTAAAGTGCCTGGTTCATGTCAGACACCCCCCGAGGCACTGAGAACAAAACAGGCCTGGTTCTGGCCCCCATAGAGCTTACAGTTACATAGAAGTGACAGAGAATAACTGAATAATTCTAAAGATGAAGAAGGCAAGAGAATATTTATAAAAGCTTTAAGAAATACCCAATGAGTGGAGTTTCACTTGTTTTTGTTTTAAGCAGAGAACTTACTTAAATGTAAGAGATCAGGATGCCAATTCTAAGGTGACATTTAAATTGAGATTGAAGGGTGAGGAGGGACCAGTCTTTGCTGGAGGGACCATGTGGCGTGGTGCTGAAAAATGCCTTCCAGATGAAGAAAATCATCTTGTCAGGGCCTGAGCTGTGAACTGCTTGGCCTGTTGGAGAAACTGACATGAGGCCAGCCTGCAGGTACCTAGCATTGCAAAGGGGAGAGTGGATCTGAGGAAGACTGTGATGCAGAGTCTCAGCTTTGCAAGACGAGTTCCGGAGACGGATGGTGGTGCTGGCTGCTCACCACTGTGGATGTACTTCCCACTGCCGAGCTGTACCCTTAACCTAGATCATGGTGGTAAATCTTAAAGAGATTCAGGGGCTTCCCTGGTGGCTCAGACAGTAAAGAATCTGCCTGCAACGCGGGAGACCTGGGTCCAACCCCTGAGTTAGGAAGAGCCGCTGGAGAACAGAACAGCCACCCACTCCAGTGTGCTGGCCTAGAGAGGTCCATGGACAGAGGAGCCTGGCAGGCTGCAGTCCGTGGAGTTGCAAAGAGTCAGATATAACTGAGCAGCTTTTGCTTTTGCGTTAAAGAGGAGCTATATGTATACGTAAAGCTAATTCATTTTGCTGTACAATAGAAACTAATACAATATTGTAAAGGAACTATACTCTAATAAAAATTATTAACCTGGGGGCTTCCCTGGTGACTCAATGGTAAAGAATCTGACTGCCAATGCAGGAGACACGGGTTCAATCCCTGGGCTGGGAAGATCCGTATGCAGGGGAGCTTGCGGTGGAGCAGGTGGTGGAGCAACTACGCCCTTGCACCACAACTATTGACCCTGTGACCTAGAGCTCAGAAGCCTTAGCCACTTAACCAGCATGAGCCCTCATGCTGCAGCCTCTAAAGCCGGTGTGCCACAGAGCCCATGTCCTCCAACAAGAGAAGCCCCCGCAACGAGGAGCCTACGCACCACAACTAGAGTGCAGCCCCCCGCTCACCCCAACTAGAGAAAAAGCCGGTGCAGCAACGAAGACCCATCACAGCTAAAAAGAAACAGACAAATAAAAACATTTAAAAATTAATTTAAAAAATAAAAACTGCAGGGAAAAAAATAAAAAACCTTCTCAACAAATTAGGAATGAGAAAGAACTTCCTTAAACTAATAAAGGATATCTTTAAGAAATACCTAGAGCTAAGAACATATTTTAGAGTGAACAATGAAAACTTCCTTAAGGTTGGACACAAGCAAAGATGTCTGCTCTCACCATGTCTGTTCACTGAACTGGAGGTTTTAGCCAATGCAATAATATAGGGAAGAAATTTTGAATTGAAGGCATGCAGATTGGAAAAAGAAGTGAAATCCTCTATTTGGAAATTTTATTGGATTGTCTATGTAGAAAATCCCAAGATTCTATAAACATGAAACTGGAACTAATATACTAATTTAACAGTATTTAATGGTACAAGGTCAATATACAAAAATCAATTTATTTTCATATAGTAGCAAAGAAAAATTAGAAAATAAAATTACTGAAAGAAAAAGATGGTAAATCTTATGTGTATTTTACCACAGTTGAATGATTAGGTGGGGGGAAGGAAACTGTAAAATTGAAGAAGGAGGCATTTAAATCACACTAGAGAATTTTGTTTTATTTGAAGTGTTAATTACATGGTACAGGCAACACTAACAAAAGGATTAGAGGAAGTGGAGGATACAACTGGGAGAGTTAAAAGAAGGTGTTGTGGGGGAAGGGAAAATTAATCCCCAAAGTTGTGGCAATGGACAAGGAGAACCTAGATAAAGGTTGGAGTGAGGCAGGGTTTCCACCGGCTCCAGTCGTCAGGCAGACCAGGGACAAGGATTTGCATAGACAAAGGATCAGGCTGGAGAGGAAAGATGAGAGAGGGGTGGGGAGACTAGAAAGTTAGGCTTGATGCAAGAGGCAGGGGGCGCTCTTGCTATCACTGTAGCGGGACGCCGCGCAGAACAGTGATCACGTGCTCAAGAGCTTGGGGCAATCAGGAAGGAGAAAGAAAATTAGGAGTGGATGGAGTCCTGGGGAAAAGGTTTAAGGGGGAGTGGGGACTCTGTTACGTTTAGGTTCCATCAGATCTCAGCCTTCATCCTTCCAGACTGTGGGTTCCAGGCTTTTCAGTCAACCTTATACAAAAGCCCCTCTATCCTGCTGACAGACTCTATCTAGTGAGTATATATTGGGAGCCTACAGTCTGTTCTAAAGTGATTGATTGTAAGCACGCTGAGAACAAGTAATGACATAAACATCCTTAACCTCAAGCCAATTACAATCTTTCGTGTGAGTCTGGTCGTGGGGGGAAGGGGGTGTCATATATTTCCAAATGATAATTAAATTATGTCTTTCTCTGGCTCTTCCTTTTTAAAGAAATAAAAGTTGGGGGGGGTTGGTTTGTTTTGTTTGGGGTGTGTTTTGGGGGGTCATAAAGGTAAGCTTTGTATTTAAACCCCAGCTCTGTCATTAGCTATAGCAGTGGTCCCCAACCTTTCAGCACCAGGGTCGGGTTTCGTGAGGACAGTTGTTCCATGGATTGGGAGATAGGGAGCATGGTTTGGGGATGATTTAATCACATGACATTTGTTATGGACTTTATTTCTAACCTAATGCTGCCACTGATCTGACAGGAGGTATTTGTCCTTGGCCCAGAGGTTGAGGACCCCTGATTTGAGGCAAGGTACTTTCTTATTCAAGCCTCAGTTCCTCAGCCATAAAAATAGGGAGAATAAAATCTACCTCACAGTGTGGTTTGTGATGGTTTATGGAAATAGCGTGTGTATAATGTACCTACTGTGGAGTATTAATACGTGTTGCTGGCCCTCCCCTGCTTCATGTAGCCAGATCTTAATGAATGTCTTCTCTGGTTCCCAAGCTCCTGGTTCACTGATTTTTTAAATCACATTTCCTCTGGTTTTCCAGCACTGTGAGGTTAAGGAACTGTCAAGCTTCTTGTGGACTTTGCCTTTCATACTAGAAACTGGGTGATAGATCCCAGAGTCACACGGCCCCAAGTCTGAATTCCCAGCCCAGCCCCTTACTCTGTCACCCAGGCAAGTCACTTCCACTCTCAGATCTACTTTCCTGATGGATAAAACAGTAAGCATACCAATGCCTGAGGGATAGTCGATGCTAAGTGAATAATATTAGTCCTCCTTCCCTAGTCACCCCCCTGCCCCACCTCTGTACTTGTTTTCTATTGAGGACAAATTACCACAAACTTAGTGGGTTAAACCAACACAGATTTATTACCTCACAGTTTTGAAAGTCACAAGTCCAGAGTGGGTCTCAGTGGGTGTCGAGGGGGTAGCAGGGTTGTGTTTCTTCTGGAGGCTCTGGGGAGAGACCATGTCCTTGCCTTTTTGAGATCCAGAGGCTCCTTGCATTCCTCAGCTCCTATCCCTCCTCCATATTCAAAACCAGCAATCACGTCACCTCTATAGCGCGTTAGTCACTCAATCATATCTGACTCTTTGTGACCCCATAGGCTGTAGCCCACCAGGCTCCTCTGTCTGTGGGATTCTCCAGGCAAGAATATTAGACTGGGTAGCCATTCCCTTTCCCAGGGGATCTTCCCAACCCAGGGATCAAACCTGAGACTCCTGCATTGTAGGCAGATTCTCTACCATCTGAGCCACCTGGGAAGCCCAAAACCACTAAACTGTCTCCTTAAAACGTTTTTTATTTTAAAAAATAAAAAAGAAGTCATCCTGTTATGACTCTCTCACAAACCCCAAGGTCACTGAGCCAGAATGAATTTAAAGAGCGCTGTGTATACAGCTCCTATGTTACAGATGCAGAAGGTGAAGTGGACAATAGAAGACAATTATTTAAGGTCACACTTGATCACATTAATTCAAAGATTAGGATTTAAGGTTTCCTGATGTTCGGGCCAGAACTCTTTCTGCTATACAATATGGATTATACCTTACAAAGTTGTTCAGATTTTTCAGCTTTCAATATCTGATGTCTCCTCTTTCATTTCTATTTCCTAATGACAGAAATAGTGGACTTAGAGATTAAAAACACACAAAGTAGGTGTGAGTTCCAGGGACACCCTTTGCCAGATCTACATCTTCAGACAAATCCAGATTGAATCTCAATTCTCATATAGGATAAGAATATTAGCATCTGCCCCACCTTCCTCTGAGGCTTGTTGAGAGAAGCTCTCTTGTAGGTTTAGGTTTAGTGGATGCATAAAATACATAAGGAATGACTTTTTTCCAAGTTGAGACCCCCTACCTAGTCACCATGACTTTATTCTCTTGCTTTTCCACAAAGCCTGCCCACCGTCCCCAGACAAACAAACCTAAAATCCTATCACAGTACTGTGAAAACAGGTAATAGCTCGCTATTTACTATAACACCAAATCCACCTGCACCCCATAGTTTTCGGATCTTCCATAATTTTGTTCCCAACCTATATAGTCAAAATCTTCAATGTTGAATAGAACACACCCATATCAGGAAAATTTTCTCATTTTCCAGACATACCTGGCTCATTCCTGCACTCGAGCTTCTGATCTTGTTGGTTTCCATTCACAAAATCTATTTACCTCCTCTTTGTTTATCATTCAGTTCAAACATTCAAATCAATAAATGTAATGAAGGTCTACTATGAAGAAGGTGTCACACTAGCAATGGCTCAAAATCACTCTCATCTTTCAATATCTGTTTCAAATCCCACTTTCTTCAGTAAATTACGTCCTTGATTATTCCAACACAGAATGATAACTTCCTCCTCTGAATTGCTGTAGCATTTAAAATTTCAACCACAAATCTTACTTTATCTATATGTAGTCTTAAATTCTCTAATTTTGTGTAATGATTAAAAAAGAGAAATAGAGGGCTTTGCTGGTAGCTCAGTGGTAAAGAATCTGTCTGGCCATTGCAGGGAACATGGGTTCAATCACTGGTCCAGGAAGATCCCACATGGCTCAAAACAACTAAGTCCATGGGCACAACTACTGAGCCAGCGATCTACAGTCCATAAACTGCAACTGCTGAACCCATGCACCACAACTACTAAAGCCTATGTGCCTAGAGCATGCGCCACAACAGGAGAAACCACTGTAATGAGAAGCCCACACACAGCAACGAAGAGTAGCCCCCGGTTACCACAACTGGAGAAAGACCGCACCAAGTGAAGCCATAAATAAATAAAAAATTTTTAAAAATAGAAATAGAGCAGTAAGGAGCCATCATTTCATCCAATCTCATTGAAATAAGAACAATCTGAGACCCGTTTATTCAAGCAATGTTTATTGAGTACTTACTATGTATTAAGGCTCCCCAGGTGGATTAGTGGGTAAAGAATCTGCCTCCACTGCAGTGACACAAGAAACATGGGTTTGATCCCTGGGTCAGGAAGATCCCCTGGAGGAGGGAATGGCAACCCACTCCAGAATTCTTGCCTTGAGAATCCCATGGACAGAGAGGCCGGGTGGGCTACAGTCTGTGGGGTCGCAATGAGTTAGATATGACTGAAATGACTGAGCATGCATGCATACTCTCTATTAAGCACTTTGCCCAAGGAAATCTAGTGGTGAACAAAGCAAAGTCTCTAGAACTCCCAGAAAAGAGGATGGACATGTGTCAAGTTGAGGATATAGCAGATGCAGAGGCAGTGACATGAAGGAGCTCTGGGGCTCACGAGACTGTTCAGTGTGTCTATAGCATCAGATGCAGGGAGATGTGTGAAGGGAGAGGAAGATGGTGAACGTAGACTGGGACCAATTTTTGAAGACACATAAAAATCAGGTTTAAGACTCTAAAGTTGATTGTATAGGAAGTAGAAAATCATCAGAGGCTTTGATTCAGAGAAATGACAAAATTAAGTTTTTGTTTTAGGCAAACAGCTTTGATGAAAATGGAAAAGTTAGAGCAGACACTAACAACATGTAGATATCCTAAGATGACTAATTCTTTGGCATCCCTATAAACCAGAATTTTTTTTGGCTCAACGTTTATTAGTGCAGATGGGTAGAAACTAATATTCTTTTTGATAAAAATCGTATACAGAAATGGATGAAATGTTCCTCAGTTCGGTTCGGTTCAGTCACTCAGTCATGTCCGACTCTTTGCGACCCCATGAATCCCAGCACGCCAGGCCTCCCTGTCCATCACAAACTCCCGGAGTTTACTCAAACTCATGCCCATTGAGTCAGTGATGCCATCCAGCCATCTCATCCTCTGTCATCCCCTTCTCCTCCTGCCTCCAATCCCTCCCAGCATCAGGGTCTTTTCCAGTGAGTCAACCCTTCGCATGAGGTGGCCAAAGTATTGGAGTTTCAGCTTCAGCATCAGTCCTTCCAATGAACACCCAGGACTTATCTCCTTCAAGATGGACTGGTTACATCTCGTTGCAGTCCAAGGGACTCTCAAGAGTCTTCTCCAACACCACAGTTCAAAAGCATCAATTTTCCGGCACTCAGCTTTCCTCACAGTCCAACTCTCACATCCATATATGACCATTGGAAAAACCATAGCCTTGACTAGATGGGCCTTTGTAGGCAAAGTAATATCTCTGCTTTTTAATATGCTATCTAGGTTGGTCATAACTTTCCTTCCAAGGAGTAAGCATCTTTTAATTTCATGGCTGCAATCACCATCTGCAGTGATTTTGGAGCCCCCCAAAAAATAAAGTCTGATACTGTTTCCACTGTCTCCCCATCTATCTCCCATGAAGTGATGGGACCAGATTCCATGATCTTAGTTTTCTGAATGTTGAGCTTTAAACCAACTTTTTCACTCTCCTCTTTCACTTTCATCAAGAGGCTTTTTAGTTCATCTTCACTTTCTTCCATAAGGGTGGTGTCATCTGCATATCTGAGGTTATTGATATTTCTCCCGGCAATCTTGATTCCAGCTTGTGCTTCTTCCTGCCCAGTGTTTCTCATGATGTACCCTGCATATAAGTTAAATAAGCAGGGTGACAATATACAGCCTTGATGTACTCCTTTTCCTATTTGGAACCAGTCTGTTGTTCCATGTCCAGTTCTAACTGTTGCTTCCTGACCTGCATACAGGTTTCTCAAAAGGGAGGTCCTAAGTGCAAACAAAATCATGCTGGGAAAGACTGAGGGCAGGAGGAGAAGGGGGTGACAGAGAATGAGATGATTCAATGGCATCATTGACTCAATGGACATGAATTTGAGCAAACTCCAAGAGACAGTGAAGGACAGGAGAGCCTGGTGGACTACAGTCCATGGGGGTCACAAAAAGTTGGACACAACTGAGTGACTGAATAACAAAGCAGAATCAATTGTCCTTTAAAAAACTGGCAAAATGTTACTCCTTTTATATAGTCCTCTTGCATCCATCAGTTCTATTTTGTGATTTTCTAAGCTAAAGAACTTTTGGGGCACACATTAAAGGATTTAAATTTTAGATACTAAAATAACTCAGTCCTTCCAAATAGTCAGCACTACACAACACATTATTTGGTTTTAAAATTTCAGCAGAATGCCAACTTTCAGTTAATTATAATCACACAAAATCTTTGCAAAGAGACTTTAAAATGTATATATATATATATATATATGTATATATATGCCTGACTAGGATTTTTTTTTTTACTCCAAATCATTGTCTACCTAGGCATATGTTGTGGACACATCCTAAGATGACCTTCAAGGATTTGTCTCCTAGTATTCACACCTTTGTAGTCCCCTCCCTTTGAATGTGGACGGGAACTTTGTGGCTTGCTTCTAACCTGTGGAATGTTGCAGAAGTGACATGATATCACTCTTCTGGATATAAGAATCCATCATATAAGACTCCATCTCAGCAGCCTGAAGCTGGAGCCTCCCCCTGTGGGCTGGATGTGGCAAGGTAACCTCTAGGATAGGGGAACAACCTCCTGCCAGCAAGAAGCTAGGGCCTTCAGTGATGAAACCACAAGGAAAGAAACAGTTTCTGCCAGAAACCCAACTTTAGCAGCAGACTCTTCCTCTGTCGAGACTCCATATGAGAACACTGCCCAGTCTACACCTTGATCACAGCCATAGGAGAGCTGAGCAGAGGACCAAGTCAAACTGTGCCTGAACTCCTGCCCCAAGAAACTGCAGGACAATAAATGTGTATTGTTTTAAACTTGCTTGGTGTGTGGTTATTTGTTATGGAACAATAGAAAACTAATACAGTATCTAGACAGATGCAGTTCACATTTTACTGGCTATTTAGAGTTGTATAAAAATTTAATTAATTGGCACCATATTTCTAATTGGTTCAAATATGTTTCTATTTCTAATACACTATATCCCCCAACCCACAACTGCCCTACTGGCCTGCCCCATGATCCGATACAGTTTCAACCCTGGGTGAAGGGACTTTCCTGGTGGTCCAGTGGTTAAGAGTCCACGTTCCCAGTGCAGGGGGGTCTGGGTTCAATCCCTGGTCAGGGAACTAGATCCCACCTGTTGCTACTAAGAGTTCTCATGCAGCAATGAAGATCAAAGATCCCATGTGCTGCAACTAACACCTGCTACAGCCAAATTACCTAGATAGTTAAAAAAAAAAAAAACACCTGGGTGAAGAGAGACAAGTAAAGGGGCTGGTATTATGGTCTAAAACCATCTCAGACCTGGGCCTCAGCAATGGAATCTGGAAGAAGAAAAGGAGACAGATGCAAGAAACAACTCAGAGTCTTATTTTATATATATATACATATAGTATAGATAGTGTATATATAACTATCTATCCATCTATCTACATAGATAGATAGTAAGAATTTGGCTGCAATGCAGGTAATGCAGGAGACATCAGTTCTATCCCTGGGTCAGGAAGATTCCCTGGAGAAGGACATGGCAGCCCACACCAGTATTCTCGGCTGGAGAATCCTATGGACAGAGGAACCCAGTGGACTACAGTCCATGGGGTCACAAAGAGTTGGACATGACTGAGCAAGCAAGAGAAAGATATTTTTGGCCATGCTGCACAGCATGTGGGATCTTAGTTCCCCTTCAAGGGATGGAACCTGCACCCCCTGCATTCGAAGCATGGAGACTACTTAAGCACTGGACCACCGGGGACATCCTCATTTGTCAGCATTAGCCTGAGCAACCGAAGTACTGTACAGTCATATCTGATGCTCATGGTAATGGTCCTAAGGCAGGACTGGTGGACATCAAAGAAACACTAAGTAAAATACAGAAGCTTAAGACCCAGAGGAATCGGGTGGAGAGGGAGGTGGGAGGGGGGATCGGGATGGGGAATACGTGTGAATCTATGGCTGATTCATATCAATGTATGACAAAACCCACTGAAAAAATAAATAAATAAAGGAAAAAAAATACAGAAGCTTTAACAGCATTTTTAACATTCTAGTTCTTGAGAGGTAGGTTCACAGCTATTCATTTATTATTATGTTTAATAATTTAGTTTGTGTTAGTCAATCAGTCATGTCCAACTCTTTTGTGACCCCATGTACTGTATAGCCTGCCAGACTCCTCTGTCCATAGAATTCTCCAGGCAAGAATACTGTAATGGTTAGACATTCCCTTCTTCAGGGGATCTTCCTGACCCAGGGGTCAAACCTGGGTCTCCTGCATTGCAGGCAGATTCTTTACCATTTGCCCCACCAGGGAAGCCCAGGTTTTCTATATGTATAAGTGCATGTTAAAAAAATAAAAATAAATCTTAAGCTCAGCCTAATGTACTTCTTCATTGTTAACCTGTTTCTCTTACCTACCATAACAGGACTGTGCCATTTGAAAGAGTAGAATATCAGGTAAACATAAACTCTGCTAACCAGAATATCACACTCCCTGAGGACATAATTCATTGAGATGGTTTTTGTTTCCCATCTTTTATAGCATAGGTATAATGAGAAAAAGGAAAGAATACAAAGCAAAACAAACCAGGATGAGAAGGCAGAAAAGGAAAAACCAACTGAGAAATTCCTTTTTATGTCACTAAAAAAGGAAAGGGGGAAAATCTGAGATGAAGAAAAGCAGATTTAGGTGGGAGGAGCAGACAGAAGAGAGAAAACGCAGCATTGTACATAACAGAGACAGAAATAATTTACACACCGTATGCAAATCAGGTACGTGAGGCTGAGCCAAGCACAGAGCAGGCTTCCACACCCACTCACAAGATCTTTAAGACACAACTTCAGACACAGCAGCTACTGAGGAATAGACGCAGCAAGTGTCAGCAGCATGTTCTGCTATGTAGAGCAGAGAGCTTCTTCATTTTCAACCAACCTTCATGGCACAGAGAACAACCCTTAATACAGTGCAGGATATAAGATTAAGACACTCCCTATCCTCCAGGGTCCTTCAGATTAGGGAGGAATCGAAGAGAGACAGAACAAAACTCTCTAAGTCAGGGGTCCAAAAAGCTGAATTGAGCAGAAGGATGTGTCCTGTTGGGCAACGACAGTGAGTGTGTGTGTGTGTGTGTGTGTGTGTGAATCTAAAAGCCTTTAAGCATCCTCCATTCTGACCCAGTTCCCACCATTCTGCAAAGTCTTACCATGACAACTCACACATTTCCTCATCTGCTTGGTCCTGGGAGGTCTTTGAGTTTGTGGCCCTCTTATACAGGGCTTCCCTGCTGGCTCAAACAGTAAAGAATCTGCCTGCAATGTAGGAGACCCGGGTTTGATCCCTGGGCCAGTAAGATCCCCTGGAGAAGTGCATGGCTACCCACGCCAGTATTCTTGCCTGGGAAATCCCATGGACAGAGGAGCCCGGTGAGCTACAGTCTATAGGGTCACAGGGTTGGACAGGACTGAGTGACTAACACCCTCTTATATGAGTAAACACGTGTGATTCTTGAGTTTTCACGATTCTTCTGTCACCTTCTTGCATCATAATGGCTATCATGGTGAGACTCCCAACTAGATCAAACAAGTCATTTTCAAACTAACAGATGCCACCTCCAGCTTCTGTGCTTTCTCTCTGCTAACACTGTGTTCCTTTTGTTCCCAGAACTATGCACTAGGCTGATAGTTTTAAAGATTTTTCAAGAAAAATCCCTAAATCCTTTTCTTGATCTGTGTGTTAGAGGATTATTTTCTGCCTAGGCACATCGCTGGACTGGCCTCCTTGCTCCCCAATTAATTCTTAGTTTGTCTATAAAATTACACTTGCCATCTGCTGATAAAAATCACAAAATCTTCAAGACTTTTTCATGATTCTCACTATTTAGCGCTGGTTTGTCTTTTATCAGCTGAATCAGCTGCAAACTGGGAGATTGGTTCCCAGTTCTTTCTTCCAAGTCTCGAGGCAAGAATACTGGAGTACGTAGCCATTCCCTCCTCCAGGAGATCTTCCCAACTAAGGGATCACACCTGGGTCTTCTGCAACTCCCCTCTGAACACTTAACACAAAATTCACTATAACTAAGCTTTCTGGGGGGAAAAAAAAGAAGTGGGAAATGTACTAGGTGATTTCAAATAACTTGAGAATGGGTCATAAACTAATGTGTTCTAAGAGAGACACATTAAAAGGGTGGATAAAAAATAGTATATAAATAAAAACAAATCCCTCAAAATATAATGTAGCAAAATCAACATGAAACAAAATAGCTGCAACTACTAAGTTTGAATCCTAGGGCTCAAGGTTAGGTGTGGAAGAAATAAGACACTGTTTTAGTATTCATTAAACAATTGAATTTCTATTCTACATGCTAATCCTATCTGTAGGTTCTTAGCTGCAGATGGTCCTTAGAGTGGTCCTCCCAGGGATGTGATAGGGTCCTGAGGTCAGGTACAGAGTTAGTACATATTAGTTTGCTTGGGCTGTCAAAACAAAATGCCACAGTCCACAGCTTAAATAACAAAAATTTATCTCTCACACTTCTGGAGGCCAGGAGTCCAAGACTAAAGTGTCAGGACAGTTGGCTTCTTCTAAGGACCCTCTCCTCGGCTTCTCCCTGCTCTGTCTTCACAAATCTTCCCTCTGGGCTTGTCTGTGTCCTAATCTCTTCTTACAGGGAACCAGCAGGACTGGATTAAAGCTCATCAATATGACCTTGTTTTACAATAATTACCTCTTTAATATCTTATCTCCAAATATAGCCACACTCTGCAGTACTGAGGGTTAAGTTTCAACATATAAATTTGGTGGGGGGAAGCATGTGGGCACAACTCAGCCCTTAAACAGCCTAAAATGGGGTAACTCCTTCTGGCCCTCAGCCAGTCTTCCACTTTTTTTTTCCCCCTAAATTTCAGTTTGCATATTACATATTAAGTCACTTTACTGAGAACAACTTTTTTCATAGTTACACTCTTATCAGGAAAATGTGAAAAAAAAAGACCCAAATACATTTTCTGTGATTTATGCCATAACCACCACCGTTTAGTAGATGATTTAATATAAAACAATTATACTGACATATCTTGTTCCATTTCCCCATCAGGTAGAAATACAACTTTAAGGTGGATAAAAAATAATCATTCATGTATTCTAAAAAATTTTAGCCATAAAATTGTCCTTCTATTAATTAATTTGGCCTCATGTCAAATAACACAGAGAGAACACAGCCCCTTAAACAGAAAATTGGATTAAAGATTTACTGAGCATGGCCCCGCCCATCAGAATAAGACCCAGTTCCCCCTCAGTCAGTCTCACCCATCAGGAAGCTTCTTATAAGCCTCTTATCCTTATCCATCAGAGGGCAGTTCAGTTCAGTTCAGTCGCTCAGTCGTGTCCGACTCTTTGTGACCCCATGAATCGCAGCACATTAGGCCTCCCTGTCCATCACCAGCTCCCGGAGTTTACTCAAACTCATGCCCATCGAGTTGGTGATGTCATCCAGCCATCTCATTCTCTGTAGTCCCCTTCTCCTCCTGCCCCCAATCCCTCCCAGCATCAGGGTCTTTTCCAATGAGTCAACTCTTCGCATGAGGTGGCCAAAGTATTGGAGTTTCAGCTTCAGCATCAGTCCTTCCAATGAACACCCAGGACTGATCTCCTTCAGGATAGACTGGTTACACCTCCTTGCAGTCCAAGGGACTCTCAAGAGTCTTCTCCAACACCACAGTTCAAAAGCATCAATTTTTCGGCACTCAGCTGTCTTCACAGTCCAACTCTCACATCCACACATGACCACTGGAAAAACCATAGCCTTGACTAGACGGACCTTTGTAGGCAAAGTAATGTCTCTGCTTTTTAATATGCTATCTAGGTTGGTCACAAATTTCCTTCCAAGGAGTGAGCGTCTTTTAATTTCATGGCTGCAATCACCATCTGCAGGGATCTGGGAGCCCCCCAAAATAAAGTCTGACACGTTTCCACTGATTCCCCATCTATTTGCCATGAAGTGATGGGACCGGATGCCATGATCTTAGTTTTCTGAATGTTGAGCTTTAAGCTAACTTTTTCACTCTCCTCTTTCACTTTCATCAAGAGGCTTTTTAGTTCATCTTCACTTTCTGCCATAAGGGTGGTGTCATCTGCATATCTGAGGTTATTGATATTTCCCCCGGCAATCTTGACTCCAACTTGTGCTTCTTCCAGCCCAGCGTTTCTCATGATATACTCTGCATATAAGTTAAGTAAGCAGGGTGACAATAGACAGCCTTGACGTACTCCTTTTCCTATTTGGAACCAGTCTGTTGTTCCATGTCCAGTTCTAACTGTTGCTTCCTGACCTGCAAACGTTTCTCAAGAGGCAGGTCAGCTGGTCTGGTATTCCCATCTCCTTCAGAATTTTCCACAGTTTATTGTGATCCACAGTCGAAGGCTTTGGCGTAGTCAATAAAGCAGACATAGATGTTTTTCTGGAACTCGCTTGCTTTTTTGATGATCCAGCGGGTATTGGCAATTTGATCTCTGGATCCTCTGCTTTTTCTAAAACCAGCTTGAACATCTGGAAGTTCTCGGTTCATGTATTGCTGAAGCCTGGCTTGGAGAATTTTGAGCATTACTTTAGTAGAGTGTGAGATGAGTACAATTGTGCGGTAGTTTGAGCATTCTTTGGCATTGCCTTTCTTTGGGATTGGAATGAAAACGGACGTTTTCCAGTCCTGTGGCCACTGCTGAGTTTTCCAAAGTTGCTGGCATATTGAGTGCAGCACTTTCACAGCATCATTTTTCAGGATTTGAAATAGCTCCACTGGAATTCCATCACCTCCACTAGCTTTGTTCGTAGTGATGCTTTCTAAGGCCCACTTGACTTCACATTCCAGAATGTCTCGCTCTAGGTGAATGATCACACCATTGTGATTATCTGGGTCATGAAGATCTTTTTTGTACAGTTCTTCTGTGTATTCTTGCCACCTCTGCTTAATATCTTCTGCTTCTGTTAGGTCCCTACCATTTCTGTCCTTTATTGAGCCCATCTTTGCATGAAATGTTCCCTTGGTATCTCTAATTTTCTTGAAGAGATCTCTAGTCTTTCCCATTCTATTGTTTTCCTCTATTTCTTTGCATTGATTGCTGAGGAAGGCTTTCTTATCTCTCCTTGCTATTCTTTGGAACTCTGCATTTAAATGGGAATATCTTTCCTTTTCTCCTTTGCTGTTTGCTTCTCTTCTTTTCACAGCTATTTGTAAGCCCTCCTCAGACAATCATTTTGCCTTTTTGCATTTCGTTTCCATGGGGATGGTCTTGATCCTTGTCTCCTGTACAATGTCACGAACCTCCGTCCATAGTTCATCAGGCTCTCTGTCTATCAGATCTAGTCCCTTAAATCTATTGCTCACTTCCACTGTATATTCATAAGGGATTTGATTTAGGTCATACCTGAATGATCTAGTGGTTATCCCTACTCTCTTCAGTTTAAGTCTGAATTTGGCAATAAGGAGTTCATGACCTGAGCCACAGTCAGCTCCCGATCTTGTCTTTGCTGACTGTATAGAGCTTCTCCATCTTTGGCTGCAAAGAATATAATCAATCTGATTTCAGTTGGCCATTGGTTATGTCCATGTGTAGACTCTTGTCTTGTGTTGATGGAAGAGGGTGTTTGCTATGACCAGTGCGTTCTCTTGCCAAAATTCTATTAGCCTTTGCCCTGCTTCATTCCGTACTCCAAGGCCAAATTTGCCTGATACTCCAGGTGTTTCTTGACTTCCTACTTTTGCATTCCAGTCCCCTATGTTGAAAAGGACATCTTTTTTGGGTGTTAGTTCTAAAAGGTCTTGTAGGTCTTCATAGAACCATTCAACTTCAGCTTCTTCAGCATTACTGGTTGGGGCATAGGCTTGCATTACCGTGATGTTGAATGGTTTGCCTTGGAAACGAACAGAGATCATTCTGTCATTTTTGAGATTGCATCAAAGTACTGCATAATGCTGAAGAAGCTGAAATTGAATGGTCTATGAAGACCTACAAGATCTTCTAGAACTAACACCCAAAAAAGATGTCCTTTTCATTATAGGGGACTGGAATACAAAAGTAGGAACTCTTTTAAGAAATGCCTAGAGTAGCAGGCAAATTTGGCCCTGGAGTATAGAATGAAGCAGGACAAAGGCTAACAGAGTTTTGGCAAGAGAACGCACTGGTCATAGCAAACACCCTCTTCCAACAATACAAGACAAGAGTCTACACATGGACATCACCAAGGGCTAACACCGAAATCAGATTGATTATATTCTTTGCAGCCAAAGATGGAGAAGCTCTATACAGTCAGCAAAAACAAGATCAGGAGCTGACTGTGCCTCAGATCATGAACTCCTTATTGCCAAATTCAGACTCAAATGGAAGAAATTAGGGAAAACCATTAGACCATTCATGTATGACCTAAATCAAATCACTGATGACTATACAGTAGGAGTGATAATAGATTCAAGGGATTAGATCTGATAGACAGAATGCCTGAAGAACTATGAACAGAGGTTCATGACACTGTACAGGATACAGGGATCAAGAACACCCGCAAGAAAAAGAAATGCAAAAAGGTAAAATGTTTGTCTGAGGAGGCTTTATAGACAGCTATGAAAAGAGAAGTGAAAGGCAAAGGAGGAAAGAAAAGATATTCCTATTTGAATGTAGGGTTCGAAAGAATAGCAAGGAGAGATAAGAAAGCCTTCCTCAGTGATCAATGCAAAGAAATAGAGGAAAACAATAGAATGGGAAAGACTAGAGATCTCTTCAAGAAAATTAGAGATACCAAGGGAACATTTCATGTAAAGATGGGCTCAATAAAGGACAGAAATGGTAGGGACCTAACAGAAGCAGAAGATATTAAGAAGAGGTGGCAAGAATACACAGAAGAACTGTACAAAAAAGATCTTCACAACCCAGATAATCACGATGGTGTGATCACTCACCTAGAGCCAGACATCCTGATTGTGAAGTCAAGTGGGCCTTAGAAAGCATCACTACAAACAAAGCTAGTGGAGGTGATGGAATTCCAGTTGAGTTATTTCAAATCCTAAAAGGTGATGCTGTGAAAGTGCTGCACTCAATATGCCAGCAACTTTGGAAAACTCAGCAGTGGCCATAAGACTGGAAAAGGTCAGTCTCCATTCCAATCCCAAAGAAAAGCAACGCCAAAGAATGCTCGAATTACCGCACAATTGCACTCATCTCACACGCTACGATTTGGACATGACTAAGCGACTTCACTTTCACTTTTCACTTTCATGCATTGGAGAGGGAAATGGCAACCCACTCCAGTGTTCTTGCCTGGAGAATCCCAGGGACGGGGAAGCCTGGTGGGCTGCCGTCTATGGGGTCGCAGAGAGTCGGACACGACTGAAGTAACTTAGCAGCGGCAGCACACGATGGTAAAGTAATACTCAAAATTCTCCAAACCAGGCTTCAGCAATACATAAACCGTGAACTTCCAAATTGTTCAAGCTGGATTTAGAAAAGGCAGAGGAACCAGAGATCAAATTGCCAATATCCACTGAATCATTGAAAAAGCAAGAGAGTTCCAGAAAAAAATCTACTTCTGCTTTATTGACTACGCCAAAGTCTTTGACTGTGTGGATCACAATAAAGTGTGGAAAATCCTGAAAGAGATGGGAATACCAGACCACCTGACTTGCCTCTTGAGAAACCTGCATGCAGGTCAGGAAGCAACAGTTAAAACTGGACATGGAACAACAGACTGGTTCCAAATCAGGAAAGGAGTACGTCAAGGCTGTCTATTTTCACCCTGCTTATTTAACTTCTGTGAAGAGTACATCATGAGAAACGCTGGACTGGATGAAGCACACGCTGCAATCAAGATTGCCGGGAGAAATATCAATAACCTCAGATATGCAGATGACACCACCCTTATGGCAGAAAGCAAAGAAGATAAAGAGCCTCTTGATGAAAGTGAAAGTTAAAAGCCTGACTTAAAACTCAACATTCAGAAAATTCAGATCATGGCATCTGGTCCCATCATTTCCCATGAGATGGGACCACTTCTGGTCCCATATCATTTCCCATATTTTCCATGGCAAATAGATGGGGAAATAGTGGAAACAGTGAAGACTTTATTTTGGGGGGCTCCAGAATCACTGCAGATGGTGACTGAAGCCATGAAATCAAAAGACACTTGCTCCTTGGAAGAAAAGTTATGGCCAACCTAGACAGCTTCTTAAAAAGCAGAGACACTACTTTGCCCTCAAAGGTCCATCTAGTCAAAGTTATGGTTTTTCCAGTAATCATGTATGGATGTGAGAATTGGACTACAAAGAAAGCCGAGTGCTGAAGAATTGATGCTTTTGAACTGTGGTGTTGGAGAAGACTCTTGAGAGTCCCTTGGACTGCAAGGAGATCCATCCAGTCCATCCTAAAGGAAATCAGTCCTGAATATTCATTGGAAGGACTGATGCTGAAGCTGAAACTCCAGTACTCTGGCCACCTGATTCAAAGAACTGACTCATTTGAAAAGATCCTGATGCTGGGAAAGATTGAAGGTAGGAGGAGAAGCGGACGATAGAGGATGAGATGGTTGGATGGCATCACTGCCTCAATGGACATGAGTTTAAGTAAACTCTGGGAGTTGGTGATGGACAGGGAGGCCTGGCATGCTGCAGTCCATGGGGTCACAAAAAGTTGGACACGACTGAGTGACTGAACTGAGCTGATTAATTGCCTAAAACAAATATTTCAAATATAAAAGGGATATTTGCTATCTTGCAGCATATGATCTCATTCTACATACAGCTCCTTTTATAAAGAGGGTTACACATTTTTCATTGGTGAAATTATGAAGATTCTGTATTCATAGAACTACTCCTCCTTATTTCTGGTCAAGAACTGGGTACACTCAGTCCAACTGCTTTCAGGCAGTGTTGGGGCATCAGGATGGGTCCACAAGGCTAGACTCCCTCGTGTACATGGTCCCACACCCCAAACACAACTTGCATCCCTCCCCATCACCCTCAGCTAGTGACAGAGGGAACTTTGCTATTCCAGCACTGCAGTCTCGCTGCTGTAATCCAAATAGGAACTTTTCCTTTTTGATTTTGGAACCTTCTCTCTCTCAGACTCTGTCATCCTTAATGAATTAGGCTTTTTGAAACACAAGCCTGGAGATCTGATAGGCACGTTCTACTTCCTGCCTGCCTCTGCCTTTCCCTAAGGTGATGAAGGATCTGCTTGAATCAAAAAATATGAAAAAATGTAGAAAAAATTAGGATTTTCAATTACTATTTAGTTGCATATAATTAATACATGTGTCCATGAATATTTGTACTTTTTCTAATTCCAGTGTTCTAAGAGTTCCATTTGGTATTTTGTAATTGTATGATTTTTTTTCAATCAAGAATGACAGGGTCTTATACAAAGGGAACATATTATTAATAAATACCATTAATAAATACCATAACTTTACACTGGGATCACATGAAATATTTCTGAACCCAGGGGTATAAAACTCAAAGATGAATCAAAATCCAACACATAATCATCAATGTATCTGAATGTTCCTCTTTTGAAGCATACTTTCTTTCTGATTGAAAAAATGGGATACATGCTCTTGGTTAAAAAAGCGAAAAACACAGTGAAAATCATCTGTAATCCAACCACTCAGATTGGCCCATCAAGTTTCAGATCCCTCTTATACATTTAGACAGTCTTTATAACTAGTTGTTGCTCGTGTGTTTATCCATCAAATTGTGTGTTAGCTGTTTAATATGGGTAAGGAAAGGCTTTCCCAATGGCTCACTGGGTAAAGAATCTGCCTGAAATGCAGGAGACAAAGGAGATGAGGTTTGTTCTTGAGGCGAAAAGATCACCTGGAGAAGAAAATGGCAATCAACTCCAGTATCTTTGCCTGAGAAATCCCATGGACAGAGGAGCCTAGTGGGCTATAGTCCATGGCATCCCAAAAGAAACGGACATGACTTAGTGACTTAAACAATGGGCAGTAAGAGTAAGGACTCAGAGTAAGGACTCTGAAGCAAGGCTGCCTGGGTTTGAATCTTGACTCAACACCCACATTTTACCTGTGTGACCTTGGACAAGATACTTAGCCTCTCTGACCCACATTATCTTCAGCTATACAATGGGGATGACAACTACCTTGACATAGGATGTTATAGGAATTAAATCAGTTACTACATGTAAACTCTTAGAACAACATGCAGTACCACACAATACATATTCTCTATCATTTCATTTTAATTGTGAAGTGTCATGCTCCAGACATCCAAAGACACACATATAAACACACTTTGTCTTCTCAGTTCAGTTCAGTTCAGTCGCTCAGCTGTGTCTGACTCTTTGTGACCCCATGAATTATAGCACGCCAGGCCTCCCTGTCCATCACAAACTCCCAGAGTTTAGGCAAACTCATGCCCATCGAGTTGGTGATGTCATCCAGCCATCTCATTCTCTGTCGTCCCCTTCTCCTCCTGCCCCCAATCCCTCCCAGCATCAGGGTCTTTTCCAATGAGTCAACTCTTCGCATGAGGTGGCCAAAATATTGGAGTTTCAGCTTCAGCATCAGTCCTTCCAATGAACACTCAGGACTGATCTCCTTCAGGATGAACTGGTTACATCTCCTTGCAGTCCAAGGGACTCTCAAGAGTCTTCTCCAACACCACAGTTCAAAAGCATCAATTCTTCAGTGCTCAGCTTTCTTCAGAGTTCAACTCTCACTGAAGAAGGAATTCATAGGGCCTGGACTCCATCTCAGGCCTGTCCGTGCTGGCCGTGCTCGGCTGCCTCTCCAGCGGACTCTGAACTCTCTGCTTAGTGCCTGTGGGGACGACAATGGAAGGATAAGACCCCCTCCAGACAGGGGAATCTTGAAGATCACATCCAGGCTACTCATTGCCTAAGAGGAAGCATACCGTAATCACCCCTGTCTCCGGACAGGTCATAAACTTTTTTCGTATCTATCAGGATGTAATCACAGGCTTATCGATTATTAACTGGTTGGAATGTAACTGCGGGCTTATTGACTATTGACTGTTTGGACACGTACACATGGGGTAGGTGGTGGGTTTACATACACATGGGGTAGGTGGTGGGTTTGGACACGTACACATGGGGTAGGTGGTGGGTCTGGACACGTACGCATGGGGTATAAAAGATTTTCACAAATGCTGGTCGGGGTCCTTGGCTAAGAGGAGACTCTGCCTTGGGCCCGCCGGCGTAATAAACTGCACTCCACTATCTGCATTGTCCTTCTGAGTGAGTCTGTTTCCCGGAAAGCGTGGCTATAACATTTGGTGCATTGGCCGGGAAACTCCTCACTTTGAGGAGACAGGTCTCATTTGAGGCCACCCCGAGGCTTTGTGGCTTGAATCTCCTAGAGGGGGGAAGGCGCCTCGCCCCTCTGGAAGAATTCAGCCTTTCAAAGCCCGGTTTCTTCGCTTTGGCAGGTAGTGGACGGCAGCAGGGAACTGAGCGCTCAGGTGAGGAGGAGCCCACCCAGCAGGGTGGAAGAGGGGGCCTGATCACCCCCCTGGGAGGGACTAGAAGGAGCGGGGACCCACAGGAGCCTGGAATAGGCAGGTGGCGATTGCTTGGTACACAGGTCGACGAGCGTGCTAGGGTTTAGGAAGGAAATTTGTGAAGGACATATAGGAGGTGTGTCCACGCCGTCTCGGGGAAAATTATTACCAAGCGATCGCCAGGGGATTTTTAGGATAAGAAACTGGTCCTTGTATGCTCATATTCTGCCCTCCCCCAGGAGGTGTCCCATCTGCTGTGAAATTCTTGACCCCCTCGGAATTGTTAGGCTAGAAGGAGGGGGATACAGAAGTGAGTATGAATTGGCTTTTCCGGAGATGGCCTGGGACATGAGATATTTAACCCATCTGTGTTTTCATCCGCACCTGATCAAGCCCACCAAGGCAGAATGGACTTTAAGGGAAAAACAGTCTCGGACCATGTGATGTTCTGGTTCAGCTGTGCTGACCAGCAGGTGAAGACACGCTGATCCCCCTTCTCCCTCTGGGATATGGCAGGTAAGGCTCTTCTCACCCCAATTAGGAAGGAGGCAGAATGGCAATTTAAGTGTCACTGAGTGGAAATATCAGAAGTACATAGAGTACTGAGAACTTCGTAGACAGAACGAAAAGTAAACGTAGAAGAAGGTCTGAGAAGGTAAGCAAGATGGGGGAAAGTGAATCTAAGGCAACTGTATTGGAGTGCATGATTAAAAATTTAAAGAATGGATTAGGAGGAGACTATGGGGTGAAGATGAAGCCTAACTGCCTCCACATACTCTGTGAGGTCGAATGGACCCCTATGGAAGCAGGATGGCCATCAGAGAACACCGTGAACTTAAAAATAGTAGAAGCAGTCTATCCAGTAGTCACAAGAGAGCCAGGACACCTGGATCAATATCCATATATTGACTCATGGCTAGGGTTAGCTTGAGACCCTCCTACTTGGACAAGGTTCTGTATCCAGAAGGGAAAGGGAAAAATATTAAGGGCACAAAAATTGACTGATGATAAAAAAGGAAATTCTACAGGATTTGGACGGGGATGACCTGACCCCTCCCCCATGCTGGATAATGACACGCCTGCCTCCCAGTGCTTCACCAGGACCGGAGGCCGCCTTAATGCCCGATCCAGGGCCAGGTGAAGTTTCTACAACAGCCACTGCTCCTCCGCCAGCTTTCCCGGAGTTCGTAGAGCCGCCGTTTGGGCAGGCTCCGATCCCGGTGACAGAAGCCTCTGGCCAACACTTCCAGGATCCGGCTCCAACTGAATGGCCCAAGCTATACCCGCCTCTCCCAGTGAGTACTGACAAGAGGGGGAGGGAGATGTTGGAATTAAGCAGAGACTGCACGCTGCCAGAGAGCCAGAGGGAATAAAAGAGAACAGACAAGAGACTTACAGCGCTAGCTGCTGCTCTGGGAAAGTCTATCTCGGGCCCTCCAGAAAACCTCATCTGCCCCAGGGACAGGACAGTCCTTCAGCCGGTCCCAAGGGAGGCCCCTGTCCCTGTTACAGCCAAACCATTGTGCCAGGTGCAAGCTTTTGGCCACTGGAAGAATGAATGCCCTAAGGCAAGGAAGGAAGAGGAAGCTCCCGCAGTTTGGGGGCTTGCTGACTTGGAAATTAACTAGGGCTGCCAGGGCTCAGAGATATCAGGTCCCTGAGAGCCCATGGTAACCGTAAAAGTGGGGGACCAAAACATTGACTTCATGGTGGATACAGGAGCAGAACTGTCGGTAGTAACAAAATCTGTGGCACCTCTGTCCAAAAAGACTACCGCTGTAACTGGGGTATCGGGAGAAGAGACGTTTAAATCATTTTGCCAGCCCAGAAAATGTCAGATGGGGGGGGGGGGGCACCAAGTGACATTCCTGAGTGCCCAGTACCCCTGTTGGGAGGAGACTTGCTCTCCAAACTAGGAGCACAGTTGACTTTCTCCCCTGAGGAGAGGCCCACCTTCTGGATGGACTCTATGACGTATTTGCCCTCTCTCTCAGTGCCAACCCAAGATGAGTGGAGGTTGCATGAGCCCCTGAAGGCAGAGCCGGGTGGGCCGGAAGAGCATGAGGGAGCTAACTCAATTGTTCCCTGAGGTCTGGGTGGAAGACAACCCCCCCTCCCCCCAGGCTGGCTGAACATCACGGCCCAGTGATAATGGAACTCAAACCAGGCACCATCCCGGTTAGAGGGCGCCGGTACCCGCTACAGATGGAGCCTGAACCGGCATATTGCCCCACATCAATAGATCGAAACAAGCAGGCATTCTAGTAGAGTGCCAGTCGGCTTGGAATACGCCAATCCTGCCAGTCAAAAGGGAAGGAGGACAGGACTGTAGGCCTGTACAAGATCTCAGGCTAGTCAACCAGGCTACCGTGACTTTACACGCCACTGTTCCAAACCCCTATACCTTGCTTAGCCTCCTCCCGCTGAGGACTAAAGTTTACACTTGCCTAGATCTCAAGGATGCCTTCTTCTGCATACACCTCGCCCCAGCATCACAGCCCATCATTGCCTTTGAATGGGAAGATTCAGTCGGGAGCACCAGATAACAAAGGCTAACTCCACAGCCATCTTTGGGGAAGCCTTGGCTTCTGATCTGGACTCATTCCATCCAGAAGAGTATGGATGTCAGCTCCTACAATACGGGGATGAACTGCTGCTGGCTGCCTGAGACCAAGGAAAAATGCTAGAAAGGGACAAATGCACTGCTCCAGCTGTTGATGGAAGCAGGTTACCGGGTGTTGAAATAGAAGGCACAATCTACAAAGAGGAGGTAAGGTATCTGGGGTTTGTTTTAAAGAAGGGCTCAAGGTTCCAGACCCTAATTGGGTCCTATATACTGATGGCACTAGCCTGATAAAACAAGGACAACAGCTGTTGGGTTAGCCAGAGCAGAAGGGGCCATCAAGACTGAAAAGAGATGGTGGGAATTGTCAAGTGACGAATTGGTACCGGAGGAGCTGGCACACACTCTGGTAAGCCAAACACACCAAGTGACCCACCTAGGCCATGCTGCCTGCTCACAGGTTAATGCTGCCTCTTGGGTATTCAGACAAAAACCTCCAGGTATTCAGTTGAAAGGCACACTGCCCCTTGAACACCTGGGAGTGGACTTCACTGAAATGAAACCTCACCGACACTACCATTATCTGCTGGTCATGGTATGTACGTTCCCGAGATGGGTAAAAGCTTTTCCTACCTGGACTGAAAGAGCATCAGAAGTAGCCCGGTGCCTGCTTAGGGAAATGGTTCCCAGATTTGGATTTCCTACCAGCATTAGATCATGCAATGGCCTGGCTTTTGCAGCTGATTTAGTACAACAAGTAAGCAAAACTTTAAACATCAAATGGAAACTGCACACTGCATATAGGCCCAGAGTTCTGAGATGGTGGAATGAACCAACCGGACACTTAGAGAGACTCTCCAAGTGGATCAGAGAGACTGACTGCTCCTGAGTGGACTTGCTTCCGATGGCTCTGCTCAGACTCAGGATGACCCCACAGTCCCAAGGCTATTCTCCATACGAAATTGTGTATGGGAGGCCTCCTCCCATAATAAAACAGGTGTCAACAAATTTGCCTCAGGTAAGGGGGGATAGGATTTCACAGCATATGGAACTGGGTAAGGTAATAAATCGGGTAACTAAGTTTGTACCAGAAAGGGTGCCGTTCCCCCTTGGGGAACAGATTCATGAGTTTACACTTGGTGACCAAGTATGGGTCAAAGATTGGGAACATGATTTGCTAGCCCTTTGGTGAAAGGGCCCTTATGTTATTCTAACTACCCCTACTGCAGTTAAAGTTGCAGGTATTGTCCCTTGATCCATCACACCAGAGCAAAGAAGGCATACCACACTGACCCGGAGGACACCAAGTGGACCACCCAGAAGGACCCCACCGACCCATGGGGAACCAAGATCATTCTGAAGAGGAAGAAGAGAACGAGATCCCGGACGAGCCCTCTACAGGATGGAGCTGGGTAAACGACTCCTGCTGCTCGGCCTCATCAACGCAATTCTGAACCTGACCAGTGTTCCTGCACAGGACAACGTCTTCATCTCTGGGCACATTCTTACGCAAACTTCCACAACTCCTCCAACTATTGGGTATGTGGGGCCATGCCCCTATCCGTAGTGGACGGACTCCCCTGGTGGGTATCGCCACTCCGTTATGGGGATTTTATACCACTGTGTTCCTTCTTAGAGCAACAGAAAGGAACTTTTCTCTCTCTCACCAATCATAACCTTTCTTTGTTCTCCTGGTGTAAGAAGAAGCCATCAATGGGCCAGGGACATAGGGTTACATTTAACATGAACACCAGCCTTATGGAGATAACAAAGGCTTATACCTCATATATGAAAATTAAAGAGGAAAAGGGCTCCCTTAACAAAAGGGGGACAGGACTCCCGGTACCTTGAGCAATACTACCAGGTCTGGGATGAATATTTCTGGATGACTCCTGAGAAAGGACAGTTGATTACCCCTGCTACTATTTGCTGGGAACAAAAAGAACAGAAAGTTGGATTTGGAGACCACCCCCTAGACCCAAAAGAATTAAAATATGTGGGTTATTTGCCCCCTGAACAATGTAAACAAATCTTGGAAGTTACCTATCACCCCAATCAGTCTGTTCAGTGGCCCGGTTCTGACTGGAAATATAACCCTGGAATCCGCTGGGTAGCCCCCAATGGGACCCAGTGGCTCTGTGGGCTTAACTTATGGCCATGGTTACCAGTTGGCTGGGTGGGGCGTTGCACATTAGGATTTGCTTTTGCCCATGGCAGAATTAAGCCTAGCCTACACCAGCCTCCAGTAAACCTGCCTTATCTGCATGCAAGATGGACACGATCTGTGTTCCAATGGTATGACTATCTTGCTGCCTTGTTTGTACCCTCTGTAGGGACAACGGATATCATGGTTAAGGTAGAGGCCTTAACTAATTTCACTAAACAGGCCCTCTTAGACAGTACAAAAGCCATTCAAGCTTTGAACGAAGAACAAATTCAGATGAGGAAGGCAGTAATTCAAAATAGGATGGCATTAGACATACTCACAGCAGCCCAGGGGGGGACTTGCACCGTAATTAAAGTCGCATGTTGTGTTTACATCCCTGACCTGTCTGGAAGTGTATCTACTGCCTTGAAGGATATGCAAAATCAAGTGAAAGCCATGTCTAATGAAAATATTCCCTATTGGACTTCAGTTCTCTCCTGGGGAAAGGGAGACTGGTGGAAAACCATTGTAACTGTTGTTATAGTAATCTTAATCATACTGCTCTGTGGGCCCTGCTTCCTACAATGTCTTGTGAATTTTGTAACCCAGAGGTTGATAGCATTCTCTCATGTGGGTACAAGAGGGCTAAGGTACAATATATCTCAATGAGTGATGCTCATTATAGAAACTAAGAGCATCAAGAGGGGGGAATGAAGAAGGAATTCATAGGGCCTGGACTCCATCTCAGGCCTGTCCGTGCTGGCCGTGCTCGGCTGCCTCTCCAGCGGACTCTGAACTCTCTGCTTAGTGCCTGTGGGGATGACAATGGAAGGATAAGACCCCCTCCAGACAGGGGAATCTTGAAGATCACATCCAGGCTACTCATTGCCTAAGAGGAAGCATACTGTAATCACCCCTGTCTCCGGACAGGTCATAAACTTTTTTCGTATCTATCAGGATGTAATCACAGGCTTATCGATTATTAACTGGTTGGAATGTAACTGCGGGCTTACTGACTATTGACTGTTTGGACACGTACACACGGGGAAGGTGGTGGGTTTGGGCACATACACATGGGGTAGGTGGTGGGTTTGGACACGTACGCATGGGGTATAAAAGATTTTCACAAATGCTGGATGGGGTCCTTGGCTAAGAGGAGACTCTGCCTTGGGCCCGCCGGCGTAATACACTGCACTCCACTATCTGCATTGTCCTTCTGAGTGAGTCTGTTTCCCAGAAAGCGTGGCTATAACATCACATCCATACACGACCACTAGAAAAACCATAGCCTTGACTAGACGGACGATTATTGGCAAAGTAATGTCTCTGCTTTTTAATATGCTATCTAGGTTGGTCATAACTTTTCTTCCAAGGAGTAAGCGTCTTTTAATTTCATGGCTGCAATCACCATCTGCAGTGATTTTGGAGCCCAAAAAAATAAAGTCTCTCACTGTTTCCACTGATTCCCCAACTATTTGCCATGAAGTGATGAGACCAGATGCCATGATCTTAGTTTTCTGAATGTTGAGCTTTAAGCCAACTTTTTCACTCTCCTCTTTCACTTTCATCAAGAGGCTTTTTGGTTCCTCTTCACTTCCTGCCATAAGGGTGGTGTCATCTGCATATCTGAGGTTATTGCTATTTCCCCCGGCAATCTTGATTCCAGCTTGTGCTTCATCCAGCCCAGCGTTTCTCATGATGTACTCTGCATATAAGTTAAATAAGCAGAGTGACAATAGACAGCCTTGACGCACTCTTTTTCCTATTTGGAACCAGTCTGTTGTTCTATGTCCTGTTCTAACTGTTGCTTCCTGACCTGCATACAGGTTTCTCAAGAGGCAGGTCACATGATCTGGTATTCCCATCTCTTTCAGAATTTTCCAGTTTATTGTGATCCACACAGTCAAAGGCTTTGGCATAGTCAATAAAGCAGAAGTAGATGTTTTTCTGGAACTTTCTTGCTTTTTCAATGATCCAGCAGATGTTGGCAATTTGATCTCTGTTTCCTCTGCCTTTTCTAAAACCAGCTTGAACATCTGGAAGTTCTTGGTTCATGTACTATTGAAGCCTGGCTTGGAGGATTTTGAGCATTTCTTTAGTAGCATGTGAGATGAGTGCAATTGTGTGGTAGTTGGAGCATTCTTTGGCATTGCCTTTCTTTGGGATTGGAATGAAAACGGACGTTTTCCAGTCCTGTGGCCACTGCTGAGTTTTCCAAAAATGCTGGCATATTGAGTGCAGCACTTTCACAGCATCATTTTTCAGGATTTGAAATAGCTCCACTGGAATTCCATCACCTCCACTAGCTTTGTTCATAGTGATGCTTTCTAAGGCCCACTTGACTTCACATTCCAGGATGTCTGGCTCTAGGTGAGTGGTCACACCATCGTGATTATCTGGGTTGTGAAGATCTTTTTTGTATAGTTCTTCTGTGTATTCTTGCCACCTCTGCTTAATATCTTCTGCTTCTGTTAGGTCCCTACCATTTCTGTCCTTTATTGTACCCATCTTTGCATGAAATGTTCCCTTGGTATCTCTAATTTTCTTGAAGAGATCTCTAGTCTTTCCCATTCTATTGTTTTCCTCTATTTCTTTGCATTGATCACTGAGGAAGGCTTTCTTATCTCTCCTTGCTATTCTTTCGAACTCTGCATTCAAATGGGAATATCTCTCCTTTCCTCCTTTGCTTTTTGCTTCTCTTCTTTTCACAGCTATTTGTAAGGCCTCCTCACACAACCATTTTGCTTTTTTGCATTTCTTTTCCATGGAGATTGTCTTGATCTCTGTCTCCTGTACAATGTCACGAACCTCTGTCTATTGTTCCTCAGGCACTCTGTCTATCAGATCTAGTCCTTTGAATCTATTTGTCACATCCACTGTATAGTCATAAGGGATTTGATTTGGTCATACCTGAATGGTCTAATGGTTTTCCCTACTTTCTTCAATTTAAGCCTGAATTTGTCAAAAAGGAGTTCATGACCTGAGCCACAGTCTGCTCCCGGTCTTGTTTCTGCTGACTGTATAGAGCTTCTCCATCTTTGGCTGCAAATATAATCAATATGATTTCGGTGTTGACCATCTGGTGATGTCCATGTGTAGACTCTTCTCTTGTGTTGTTGGAAGAGGGTGTTTGCTATGATCAGTGCATTATCTTGGCAAAACTCTCTTAGCCTTTGCCCTGCTTCATTCTGTACTCCAGGGACAATTTTGCCTGTCACTCCAGGTGTTTCTTGACTTCCTACTTTGTATTCCAGTCCACTATAATGAAAAGGACATCTTTTGGGGGTGTTAGTTCTAAAAGGTCTTGTAGGTCTTCATAGAACCACTCAATTTCAGCTTCTTCAGCATTACTGGTCAGGGCATAGGCTTGCATTACCGTGATATTGAATGGCTCACCTTGGAAATGAACAGAGATCATTCTGTCATTTTTGAGATTGCATCCAAGTACTGCATTTTGGACTCTTTTGTTGACCATGATGGCTACTCCATTTCTTTTAAGGAATTCCTGCCCACAGTAGTAGATATAATGGTCATCTGAGTTAAATTCACCCATTCCAGTCCCGCTTAATTCACTGATTCCTAGAATGTTGACATTCACTCTTGCCATCTCCTGTTTGACGACTTCCAATTTGCCTTGATTCATGGACCTAACATTCCAGGTTCCTATGCAGTATTGCTCTTTACAGCAATGGATTTTACTTCCATCACCAGTCACAGCCACAATTGTGTGTTGTTTTTGCTTTGGCTCCATCCCTTCATTCTTTCTGGAGTTATTTCTCCACTGATCTCCAATAGCATATTGGGCACCTACCGACTTGGGGAGTTCATCTTTCTGTGTCCTATCTTTTTGCCTTTTCATACTGTTCATGGGGTTCTCAAGGCAAGAATACTGAAGTGGTTTGCTGTTCCCTTCTCCAGTGGACCACATTCTGTCAGACCTCTCCACCATGACCCGTCTGTCTTGGGTGGCCCCGCACGGCATGGCCTAGTTTCATTGAGTTAGACAAGACTGTGGCCCTGTGATCAGATTGGCTAGTTTTCTGTGATTATGGTTTAAGTGTGTCTGCCCTCTGATACCCTCTAGCAACACCTACCATCTTACTTGGGTTTCTCTTACCTTGGATGTAGGGTATCTCTTCACCTCTGCTCCAGCAAAGCGCAGCAACTGCTCCTTACCTTGGATGAGGGGTATCTCCTCACGGCCGCCCCTCCTGACCTTGAACGTGGAGTAGCTCCTCTTGACTCTCCTGCACCCGGGCAGCCGCCGCTTCCTGGACGTGGGGTTGCTCCTCTCGGCCGCCGCCTCTGACCTCAGGCATGGGGTAGCTCCTCTCACTTTGTCTTCTAATCCTCATCAAAAATTGTTTTACTATGAAAGGTATGGGTCAATTTGTTGATGAAAAGGAGGCAGATAACCCAGCAAACAGTTGATTGAAGGCTCTAGCCTACAAACTTTAAAATAATAACTCATGTGATTACTGCATAGTTATGAATTTGTTGTTCTTTATTCACTCACTCATTACAACTCTTTGTGACCCCACGGACTGTAGCCCACCATGCTCCTCTGTCCATGGGATTTCCCAGGCAAGAACACTGGAGTGGGTTGCTGTTTAGATTGACTGATTTAAAACCAACTACCTCCAGAGAAGCTTTTCCCAAAGGATAGAGGACTTAGTTACCCTTTCTCTCTCTCTCCCTCCTCCTTACTCAAAATCCTTTATCTTGGGAATAAAGAAATGCAGAGCCCCAAGGAAAGCTAACTGGAGGATTATAAATTCACTTGGGAGTGGGTTTTACAACTCATTGCCTCCCAAGACATCCAAGATTCACTCTCCATCTTTCATCCCTACTTGTTTCACCAGATTTATCCAAGTGGTAGGAAATATGTCCACTGTGGTTCTCACATTTCACATCTTCCAGTTTGTGCTGCTAGAGAAATGCTAATTGACCTCTTTTGTTCTGAGGCCAAAAGTCCTAGAGAAAGGACTCTTTGGCTCTTCTGGGTGTCCTCTCCTGGGTCAACCAATCATGGTTGGGGCAGAAGGCAGAGTGAGTCAGGGAAGAACTTACAGGGTAAACCACAGAAAGGTTATGTTACCAAGAGAAGGGAAAATCCCATAAAAGTCCAGAACAAACAGATTTATCATTTATACCTGTGGCTGGTTGCCCAACTGATAAGAGCATCCATCTTTGGTATGCCCTTTTACAGAAAGAAATAATAAAATATACTTTTAACTTATTTAAATGCACTTGCAATTGCAACCCAACTGACTTTTCAAATGTTTAATCCAACCTCCAAAGATTGTGATTTCTGAAGTGAAAGCTAGCATTTCCCAAAGAAAGCAGAGTTAATACAGCTGCTCTTTCTCTAGAGAAACAGAAATAAGAACTCAGCTTTCATGGCATGTATATTTGAAAATGTCTGATTCAGGATAAAGAGTCTGTGAATGTGATTTTGTAGCTTAAAACAAAAAGAGCTAGGAAGGGAAGTATCCAGAGTAAGAAGGGTTTTGTTTATGTTTTCATTTATCTGCTTACCAGAAACAGAGATAGGGACACTCACCTCCATTAAGAACTTGCTCTAAAAAAAAAAAAAAAAAAAGAACTTGCTCTGTACCAGGCTTTGGCCCAGGGGGTTAACATGCATTATACTTAATTTTTACCACCCTCCTGAAGACAAGAAATTATCCCCATTTTGCCCAGGAGGAAACTTAGCTGCAGAGAAGTTGAGTGGTTTCCCCAAGTTAACAGACAATAAGTAGTGAAGCTGGGATTTTAATTCGAGTTCCTCTGTACATTGCTTGCAAGAGCTCTTGCTCCTTGCCTCACACTCAGCAAAGGGGAATAAAAAGAGAATTGGTCTGAGGTGGGGTAAGAAATGGGGTGGTGTCCTTACTGTGTGCTCAGCCACGTCTGACTCTTAGTGACCCCATGGACTGTAGCCCGACGGGCTCCTCTGTCCGTGGAATTCTCCCAGCAAGAATACTGGAGTGAGTTGACATTTCCTCCTCCAGGGGACCATCCTGACCCAGGGATAGAACCCACCTCTCCTGTGTCTCCTATATTGGCAGGAGGATTCTTTACCCCTGAGCCACCTGGGAAGCCCTGAATCCTTAGTACCACATGAGTGAACTTTCAACATTGAAAACACAAAATATAAAGTTAATAAATTACACCTTAGCCACTTCAAATCACTTAAGAAAATGATCAGAATCACCTGTATTAGCCAATGGAAAAAAGAAGACATTGCGTGGAAAAGGAACAGAACACAGCAGTGAGTAAAAAGGGAACGTGTAACTATTTGTGTGTCTATTCAATAGCTCAGAAAGTTTCTTGTTGCTTCCTTTTAAAATGAAGTTCAGGAGTAGGTTTCAATATAAAGAATTACAGGATCCCTCAGAATATGATTAAAAAAAACATATTTAAGGTCTAAAACACTGGTAAGGGTTAAGTAAGAAAGATTCCTTGTAGGCTAGAATTTTCATATTTTGGTGTCTATTAGACTGAAACCACAATCACAGACAACTAGCCAATCGGATCACACGGACCACAGCTTGTCTAACTCAATGAAACTAAGCCATGCTGTGTGGGGCCAGCAAAGACGAACAGGTCATGGTGGAGAGGTCTGACAGAATGTGGTCCACTGGAGAAGGGAATGGCAAGCCAATTCAGTATTCTTGCCTTGAGAACCCCATGAACAGTATGAAAAGGCAAAAAGATAGGACACAGAAAGATGAACTCCCCAAGTCGGTAGGTGCCCAATATGCTATTGGAGATCAGTGGAGAAATAACTCCAGAAAGAATGAAGGGATGGAGCCAAAGCAAAAACACCCAGTTGTGGCTGTGACTGGTGATGGAAGTAAAATCCATTGCTGTAAAGAGCAATATTGCATGGGAACCTGGAATGTTAGGTCCATGAATCAAGGCAAATTGGAAGTCGTCAAACAGGAGATGGCAAGAATGAATGTAGACATTCTAGGAATCAGCGTAGGAATCAGTGAATTAAGCGGGACTGGAATGGGTGAATTTAACTCAGATGACCATTATATCTACTACTGTGGGCAGGAATTCCTTAAAAGAAATGGAGTAGCCATCATGGTCAACAAAAGAGTCCAAAATGCAGTACTTGGATGCAATCTCAAAAATGACAGAATGATCTCTGTTCGTTTCCAAGGCAACCCATTCAATATCACAGTAATCCAAGTCAATGCCCCAACCAGTAATGCTGAAGAAGCTGAAATTGAATGGTTCTATGAAGACCTACAAGACCTTTTAGAACTAACACCCAAAAAAGATGTCCTTTTCATTATAGAGGACTGGAATGCAAAAGTAGGAAGTCAAGAAACACCTGGAGTGACAGGCAAAATTGTCCCTGGAGTATAGAATGAAGCAGGGCAAAGGCTAATAGAGTTTTGCCAAGAGAATGCACTGATCATAGCAAACACCCTCTTCCAACAACACAAGACTAGACTCTACACATGGACATCACCAATGGCCAAAACCAAAATCAGATTGATTATATTCTTTGCAGCTAAAGATGGAGAAGCTCTATACAGTCAGCAAAGACAAGAACGGGAGCTGACTGCAGCTCAGATCATGAACTCCTTATTGCCAAATTCAGACTTAAGTTGAAGAAAGTAGGGAAAACCATTAGACCATTCAGGTATGACCTAAATGAAATCCCTTCTGATTATACAATGGAAGTGAGAAATAGATTTAAAGGACTAGATCTGATAGACAGAGTGCCTGATGAACTATGGACAGAGGTTCATGACATTTTACAGGAGACAGGGATCAAGATCATTCCCCAAGAAAAAGAAATGCAAAAAAGCAAAATGACTGTCTGAGGAGAACTTACAAATAGCTGTGAAAAGAAGAGAAACAAAAAGCAAAGGAGAAAAGGAAAGATACACCCATTTGAATGCAGAGTTCCAAAGAATAGCAAGGAGAGATAAGAAAGCCTTCCTCAGCGATCAATGCAAAGAAATAGAGGAAAACAACAGAATGGGAAAGACTAAGAATCTCTTCAAGAAATTAGGGATACCAAGGAACATTTCATGCAAAGATGGGTACAATAAAGGACAGAAATGGTATGGACCTAACAGAAGAAGAAGATATTAAGAAGAGGTGGCAAGAATACACAGAAGAACTGTACAAGAAAGATCTTCACAACCCAGATAATCACGATGGTGTGACCACTCACCTAGAGCCAGACATCCTGGAATGTGAAGTCAAGTGGGCCTTAGAAAGTGTCACTATGAACAAAGCTAGTGGAGGTGATGGAATTCCAGTGGAGCTATTTCAAATTGTAAAAGATGATGTTGTGAAAGTGCTGCACTCAGTATGCCAGCATTTTAGGAAAACTCAGCAGTGGCCACAGGACTGGAAAATGTCAGTTTTCATTCCAATCCCAAAGAAAGGCAATGCCAAAGAATGCTCAAACTACCGCACAATTGTACTCATCTCACACGCTAGTAAAGTAATGCTCAAAATTCTCCAAGCCAGGCTTCAGCAATAGGTGAACCGAGAACTTCCAGATGTTCAAGCTGGTTTTAGAAAAGGCAGAGGAAACAGAGATCAAATTGCCAACATCTGCTGGATCATTGAGAAAGCAAGAAAGTTCTAGAAAAACATCTATTTCTGCTTTATTGACTATGCCAAAGCCTTTGACTGTGTGGATCACAATAAACTGTGGAAAATTCTGAAAGAGATGGGAATACCAGATCATGTGACCTGCCTCTTGAGAAACCTGTATGCAGGTCAGGAAGCAACAGTTAGAGCTAGACATAGAACAACAGACTGGTTCCAAATAGGAAAAAGAGTGTGTCAAAGCTGTATATTGTCACCCTGCTTATTTAACTTATATGCAGAGTACATCATGAGAAACACTGGGCTGGAAGAAGCACAAGTTGGAGTCAAGATTGCCGGGAGAAATATCAATAACCTCAGATATGCAGATGACACCACCCTTATGGCAGAAAGTAAAGAGGAACTAAAAAGCCTCTTGATAAAAGTGAAAGAGGAGAGTGAAAAAGTTGGCTTGAAGCTCAACATTCAGAAAACTAAGATTATGGCATCTGGTCCCATCACTTCATGGCAAATAGTTGGGGAAACAGTGGAAACAGTGGCTGACTTTATTTTTTGGGGCTCCAAAATCACTGCAGATGGTGATTGCAGTCATGAAATTAAAAGATGCCTAGTCCTTGGAAGAAAAGTAATGACAAACCTAGACAACATATTAAAAAGCAGAGACATTAGTTTGTCAACAAAGTTCTTCCTAGTCAAGGCTATGGTTTTTCCGGTAGTCATGTATGGATGTGAGATTTGGATGGTGAAGAAAGCTGAGCACTGAAGAATTGGGGCTTTTGAACTGTGTTGTTGGAGAAGACTCTTGAGAGTCCCTTGGACTGCAAGGAGATGCAACCAGTCCATCCTAAAGGAGATCCATCCTGGGTGTTCATTGGAAGGACTGATTTTCAAGCTGAAACACCAATACTTTGGCCACCTGATGGGAAGAACTGACTCATTTCAAAAGACCCTGATGCTGGGAAAGATTGAGGGCAGGAGGAGAAGGGGATGACAGAGGATGAGATGGTTGAATGGCATCATGGACTCAATGGGCATGAGTTTGGGTAAATTCTGAGAGTTGGTGATGGACAGGGAGGCCTGGTGTGCTGTGGTTCATGGGATCACAAAGAGTCAGACATGACTGAGTGACTGAACTGAACTGATCATTGAGGTCCTTCAAAGTTTAAAGATAGTTAGATGAAAATGCAAAATCATGCTCATTGTTATTAGTGATCTTACTTAAAACTTTAAATATATAAATATAAACCATATGGAATTTAATAGTCTTTGGCTCAGTTAATACTTGTTAAGGGTCTGTAATTCTGGAAGGGTTTTTCAGGACAATGTTCTATTAAAATATTAAATAAAAATATTTATTAAAACATCTTATTAAAGCATGTTGTTCTTCCTAGAGTCTGTCATTCAGAGTGAATAAGTCAGAAAGAGAAAAACAAATATTGTATATTAACCCATATATATGGAATCTAGAAAAATAGGACAGATGAACCCATCTGCAAAGCAGGAATTGAGATCAGTTGTGGAGAATGGACTTGTGGGCGCAGAAGGGGCGCGGGAGGGCCGGGCAAACTGGAAGAGCAGCGCTGACATGTACACCGTACCACGTGTTAGACAGACAGCTCGTGGGAAGCTGCTAGGTAACGCAGGGAGCTCAGCCGGGTGCTCTGTGAGGATCTAGACGAGGGATGGGGCGGGGGTGGGAGGCTCAGGCGGGAAGGGATATATGTACACGTGGGGTTAGTTCACCTTGCACAGCAGAAACTAGCACAACATTGTAAAGCAGCTATACTCCAGTAATAAAATGTAAACCAGACAAAAAACAATTATGTCCTTTCCCAACAGGAAACAGGAATGAAGTAGTTAATCCCTTACGTTAAATAATTGCTTCAGCAGGCTCTATCAATTTTTTCAGTTCATGCTTTAAAATCTCAAAACAATAACATGTAATAGAAATATCACTTTCTCCATCACACTAAAGTAGATTGTCAGTCACCACCGCCTCCGCAGTAAGTCAGGTGCTACTGAAACGCATCACACGATGCAAGGCTTTGCTTTGGGCATCACTCCAAGGATACAGCCATCTTGGATCCACTTTTATTTAGCCTCCGTCTGTGCCCTCTACCCTTCTGAGTCCCAGGTTAATCATGTAAAAATAATCTTGTTACCTACTTATACCTTAAAGTTACTGGGAAGATGAGATGGGACCAAGGACTGATTGGCTTATTCACTCTGTCCCCCACCCCTACCCAGGGGGCTTGATCCATGATGGATATTCAGTGGGTGTTCAATGAATACTTGAGGGGTGCACTGAAGGAGGAAATCCATCTGAGTCTAAAAATAAAATTAAGCATCTGTAAACCTCAGGTCCTCAGCATTCCCACCCACCATTAAACTTTTACTGCCATCTGGAAACTGTTTGTGTACTTTGTATTAACAGATAGGATTCACAGAAGGGAAAGAAAGAAAAAAAGCCCACAATCCAAGAATAAAGGTATAAAAATCAACTTAATTGAAAGGTTTTGAAAAGGTTTAAATATGAACTTTCATTCATCAACTTTTAAATTTCAAAACAGAAATAGAATTATTCAGTAAAAGCAATGAAGAATTAAAATAAAACTTCAGTGTAATATTAAGATCACTTGGTATTCTTGCCTGGGAAATCCCAGGGACAGAGAAGCCTGGCCGGCTGCAAAGAGTCTGACGTAACTGAGTGACTAAAAAACAATAAGGAAGACAGGGAAAGACATAGAAAAGGGAGGACTTAATATGCACATAACCCTCGCCTCACCCTGGGACAAAGATCAGCCTCATTGTCTAAGACTGACTTTGAAATGCCTGCCTTTATGTGTTTCCAGATACAAATGTGTTGCATGAAATTGTTATCAAAAGTTGGGGCAGAGGGGTTAAATTCCTCATTTGAAAGGACTGGCAATCTTGAAATCACTTCTCCTAATCTTCAGAAGACAATGAAGGGAGAAAAATCTCACACTTTGGTACTTTCAAAGAGAAGTGGGCCCTGACACTTTTCATTCTACTAACAAAGAATTATTTCATGTAGAATAAAGAGATTCATCTTTGTGGCTATCAAGCATATTATTTTCCAAGACTTGATGACCATTGCTTTATCACAACAATATGCAAAAATGAGAAACCCATGAACAGTATGATAAGGCAAAAAGATAGGACACAGAAAGATGAACTCCCCAGGTCGGTAGGTGCCCAATATGCTACTGGAGAAGAGTGGAGAAATAACTCCAGAAAGAAAGAGGAGATGGAACGAAAGCAAAAACAGCACCCAGTTGTGGATGTGACTGGTGATGGAAATAAAGTCTGATGCTATAAAGAATAATATTGCACAGGAACCTGGGATGTTAGGTCCATGAATCAAGGTAAATTGGAAGGGGACGAAGAGGAGATGGCAAGAGTGAACATCGACATTTTAGGAATCAGTGAACTAAAATGGACCGGAATAGGCGAATTTAATTCAGATGACCATTATATCTACTACTGTGGGCAAGAATCCTTAAAAAGAAATGAAGGAGCCCTCATGGTCAACGAAGGAGTCCAAACTACAGTACTTGGGTGCACTGTCATAAATGATAGAATGATCTCTGTTTCCAAGGCAAACCAGTGAATATCACAAGAACCCAAGTCTGTGCCCCAATCACTAATGCTGAAGAAGCTGAAATTGTATGGTTCTATGAAGACCTACAAGACCTTCTAGAGCAAACACCCAAAAAAAAGATATCCTTTTCATCATAGGGGACTGAAATGCAAAAGTAGGAAGTCAAGAGATACCTGGAGTAACAGGCAAGTTTGGCCTTGGAGTACAAAATGAAGCAGGGCAAAGGCTAACGGAATTTTGCCAAGGGAACGCATTTGTCATAGCAAATACCCTCTTCCAACACAAGAGATGACTCTACACATGGGCATCACCAAATGCCAATACCAAAATCAAACTGATTATATTTGCAGCCAAAGAAGGAGAAGCTCTATACAGTCAGCAAAAACAAGAATGGGAGCTGACTGTAGCTGAGATCAGGAACTCCTTATTGCCAAATTCAGACTTAAATTGAAGAAAGTAGGAAAAACCACTAGTTATTCAGATACAACCTAAATCAAATCCCTTATGATTATACAGTGCAAGTGACAAATAGATTCAAGGGATTAGACCTGATAGACAGAGTGCCTGAAGAACCATGGCCAGAGGTTCAAGACACTGTACAAGAGGCAGTGATTAAGACCATCCCCAAGAAAAATAAATGCAAAAAGGCAGAATGGTTGTCTGAGGAGGCCTTGCAAATAGCTGAGAAAAGAAGAGAAGCTAAAGGCAAAGAAGAAAAGGAAAGATATACCCATCTGAATGCAGCGTTCCAAAGAATACCAAAGAGAGATAAGAAAGCTTTCCTCGGTGATCAATGCAAAGAAATAGAGGAAAACAATAGAATGGGAAAGACTAGAGATCTCTTCAAGAAAATTAGAGATACCAAGGGAACATTTCATGCAAAGATGGGTACAATAAAGGACAGAAATGGTATGAACCTAACAGAAGAAGAAGATATTAAGAAGAGGTGGCAAGAATACACAGAAGAACTGTACAAAAAAGATCTTCACAACCCAGATAATCATGACGGTGTGATCACTCACCTAGAGCCAGACATCCTGGAATGTGAAGTCAAGTGGGTCTTAGAAAGCATCACTATGAACAAAGCTAGTGGAGGTGATGGAATTCCAGTTGAGCTATTTCAAATCCCAAAAGATGATGCTGTGAAAGTGCTACACTCATTATGCCAGCGAATTTGTAAAACTCAGCAGTGGCCACAGGACTTGAAAATGTCAGTTTTCATTCCAATCCCAAAGAAAGGCAATGCCAAAAATTGTTCAAGCTACCGCACACATCTCACACACTAGCAAAGTAATACTCGAAATTCTCCAAGCCAGGCTTCAACAGTACGTGAACCAAGAACTTCCAGATGTTCAAGCTGGATTTAGAAAAGGCAGAGGAACCAGAGATCAAATTGCCAACATCCACTGGATCATCGAAAAAGCAAGAGATTTCCAGAAAAACATCTATTTCTGCTTTATTGACTACACCAAAGCCTTTGACTGTGTGGTTCACAGCAAACTGTGGACAATTCTGAAAGAGATGGGAATACCAGAGCACCTGACCTGCTTCCTGAGAAATCTGTATGCAGGTGAAGAAGCAACAGTTAAAACTGGATATGGAACAATGGACTGGTTCAAAATTGGGAAAGGAGTATGTCAAGGCTGTATACTGTCATCCTGCTTATTTAACTTCTATGCAGAGTACATCATGAGAAACGCTGGGCTGGATGAAGGACAAGCTGGAATCAAGATTGCCGGGAGAAATATCAATAACCTCAGATATGCAGATGATACCACCCTTACGGCAGAAAGTGAAGAAGAACTAAAGAGCCTCCTGATGAAAATGAGAGGAGAGTGAAAAAGTTGGCTTAAAGCTCAACATTCAAAAAACTAAGATCATGGCATCTGGTCCCATCACTTCATGGCAAATAGATGGGGAAACAATGGAAACCATGACAGACTTTATTTTCTTGGGCTGCAAAATCACTGCAGATGGTGATTGCAGCCATGAAGTCAAAAGACACCTGCTCCTTGGAAGAAAAGTTATGACCAACCTAGACAGCATATTAGAAAGCAGAGACATTACTTTGCCAAGAAAGGTCCATGTAGTCAAAGCTATGGCTTTTCCAGTAGTCAGGTATGGATGTGAGAGTTGGACATAAAGAAAGCTGAGTGCTGAAGAATTGATGCTTTTGAAGTGTGGTGTTGGAGAAGTCTCTTGAGAGTCCCTTGGACAGCAAGGAGGTTAATCCCGTCAATCCTTAAGGAAATCAGTCCTGAATATTCATTGGAAGGACTGATGCTGAAGCTGAAACTTCAGTACTTTGGCCACCTGATGTGAAGAACTGACTCACTGAAAAGACCCTGATGCTGAAGAACTGATGCTTTTGTTTTGAACCATGGTGTTGGAGAAGACTCTTTAGAGTCCCTTGGACTGCAAGGAGATCCAACCAGTCCATCCTAAAGGAGATCAGTCCTGGGTGTTCATTGGAAGGACTGATGCTGAAGCTGAAACTCCAATACTTTGGCCACCTGATGCAAAGAGCTGACTCATTGGAAAAGACCCTGGTGCTGGGAAAGATTGAGGGCAGGAGGAGAAGGGGACGGCAGAGGAGGAGATGATTGGATGGCATCATCGACTCGATGGACATGGGTTTGGGTGGACTCCGGGAGTTGGTGATGGACAGGGAGGCCTGGCATGCTGCAGTTCATGGGATCGCAGAGAGTCAGACACGACTGAGAGACTGAACTGAACTGAACTGCACTGCACTGATGCTGGGAAAGATTGAGGGCAGAAGGAGAAGGTGCCGATAGAGGATGAGATGGTTGGATGGCATCACTGACTCAAAGGATATGAGTTTGAGTAAGCTTCAGGCGTTGGTGTTGGACAGGGAAGCCCTCTGCGCTATAGTCTATGGGGTTGCCAAGAGTTGGACATGACTGAGCGACTGAACTGAACTGATAGGCAAAAATGGGTCCCTAAGTGCAAAGAAATTAAGACAAAGTTAGAAATCCTTCTGTTCTCACCCTCTGGAATTGTTACAAAACAGGTCTCTCTTATCTCTCTTCTAAAAAATATTCTGTCTTAGTACTTTCAGGATGATCTTGCTAGAAAACATCTATTCCTTCCTCAAAGGCTAAGATAACCTTGAGCCCCAATGGCCATTCTCAGCCCCAAATGCACTAGAATCACCTGAGGAGCTTTTAAGAAATCCTACTAGGCTTCTCAGATGGTGCTAGTGGTGAAGGATTCCTGGGTTGGGAAGATCCCCTGGAGGAGGGCATGGCAACCCACCCCAGTATTCTTGCCTGCAGAATCCCATGGACAGAGGAGCCTGGTGGGCTATGGTCCATCGGGTCATAAAGAGCTAGAAGCAACTGAACATGCAATGCTCACGTCCCAACCTGCAGGGCCTGATTTTATTAGTTTTTTTTAAAATGTGCAGTGAGGGATGAAAATGACTCATCCTTAACTTTGTGTGACCCTCCTCCTATCTATGTGGGATGAATCATTCCTTCACTCACATTTCCAGAGCTTTCTCTATACGCCTCCATCATATCACATAGCACAGCATAGTGCAGTTCTGGCTCACCACCTGGGCACTCAATTGTTAGACCTCAGCTCTCCTGAGACTGGGGTCTCATTCTCATCCTTTTCTGTGTCCCACCGGGAGAGCCTTTCCTGATACACACCCAACTCTTGGAAAGTCTGTTGGGCATCTTGAGAGATACAAGTGAGAGCAGGGTGGGTGGAGAGAACGAGGGTTTTGTCATTTCAGTGACTATTTAGGTGACTGACTGTCAGCCTCCAAAATCGTTTCCTCCTCTCCAGGGACTGCTCTAAAGACCAGTGTGACTCCTGCATTCTGTCACAAAGCCTCACACCTCTCCCTCCGGGACATCGCCCAATGACACACACATTTCCCCCTTTTGTATGGCTTCGTGTGTCTTCAGAATCATCTCCCTCAAGCATTTTGCCTCTGTCACATCCTTTCTTAGAAACGGACTCAGGTTTCTAATGATTCCTTGAGTCAAATTTAAACTAATCATGGACTTTGAGGTTTTTCCACTAATTTACCCAAGTGCCCTGTCTTTGCACCACCCTGAGTTTCGTTGCATCTTCAGATTGGAAAGTAGTGAAAATGTGAGTCAGTCACTCAGTCAGTCAGTCGTGTCCACCTCTTTGTGACCTCATGGATCGTAGCCTGCAAGCCCCCTCTGTCCATGGGATTTCCCAGGCAAGAATACTGGAGTGGGTTGCCATTTCTTTTCCAGAGGATCTTCCCAACCCAGGGATCAAACCTGGGTCTCCTGCATTGCAGGCAGATTCTTCACCATCTGAGCCACCAGGGAAGCCCATTAGCAAAGTACTTATCTACCCTCGTGCCTCTGGAACCCACCATATTTTCTTCTTCCACGTGACAAAAAGGCTGTGCTCCCTTCCACCAACATACACCACAGTTTCCTTATGCAAAAAACAAAGCAAAACAAAATTTGTTTAAAAATCACTACTTAAACGTCTATAAAATCTCTCCTCATCACTTCTACTACTTTTAAAAAAATCATTGAGTATGAGTCTTAGTCATTTTTCTTGGTGTGTTTTGCTTTTTATTTTGGAATATTTCCTTTTTTGTTCGTTTGTTTAAAAAAGGGATCTGAAACCAGAAGACTGTACTAGCTATTTTGCTCAGACTTTTCAGCTCAGACAGCCTGGTTGTTCTTACCTATGACACAGAGGCAATTGTGATCGGCTTCATCTGCTTACCTGAATTCAGTGTTGTAGGATCACAGAAGATAAATGCATCGAATGTGCTTTGTGAGCTCTAAACTGCTTTACAAATACAAGATAGTTATTATTACTGTGATGATTTTCTGTGACCTAACTTCATGCTAGTAGTTAAACACACAGCTCTCCACCAGTGAAATACTCCTCTGGAAGCATTTTAAGTTGTTTGGCAAAGAAGATCATAGAACATTTCTAAGGTTTATCTTCATGGCATTATTATGCTAATGGTATTTGTTTATTTCCATGTTTCCAACAAGCTTTTGCAAGTTCCGAATGTGCCCCTTCAAAACAAAGTTTAAAAGCTAGCTGCTGAAGCCACATGAAACCACAGCAAGGCACCATATGGAGAGCAGGGTCCCCCAGGAAGTCAAGTGCATTGTGGGACAAAGAATCCAGAATAGGTACTCTGCTCTCCTTGGCTGTTTCTCAGCGGTCGTTCTGCTTCTGAAGCAACTCAGGAGCCCCCAAAGAAAAACACCACATGGAGTAGCCAGCCTCCCACCTCCATCATTCCTTCAGCTCTGCCTAAGTGAGTCACAGTAATATTTGAAATTGGCAAAGCAACTTCTTTCCAGGGCGATCACAGCACTAAGACGTTCCCTCATTAATGCTCACAGCTCTCCTGTGGAGGAGGTGGGTGGCAAGCAATTTCAAATCCTTTTCTTCTTTACCTACCAAAGAGTCTTTGCTTTCAATAGCTGACACGAATGAGTGAACCATTTTGGTTATAAGATTATGATCCGCCCATCACCCCCCATTAACGCTATTAAGACAACCTTTGTCCGTCTTAAAATCTGTGCAGCCAAGTGTGTGGCAGAGTATAAAAAGAACATGAAGACTGTCCTGGGTGTCTGTGTGTGACTAGGCATTAGACACCATGTCTTTTGTCTGCTTTGGAAAACTCCCATAGGACAAACAGGATTAAACAGGACACTTTCCTTTCTCCTAAGCCTCCTGCGCCTCGCCCCTTTTCACAACATCTTATCCCCTGACACAGCCCCCGAGCTCTCTGCTCTGTCCCTCACGCCGGACAGCCAGAAATGTCTCTGTGTGCCTCGCCCTCTTGCCCTACTCAGGCAAGGATTAATTTCCTCCATGATATAAGAGAGGGCAAACAAGCCAGAAGTCAAAACTACAAAACTCTGGGCATCCCTGGGCTCCTCATTTCTGCATCCATGCTGGAGGCTCAGAGCCATCACACTCATCCTTTCAGAGTTTCCTCAGAGTCAGGGGAACCCAACTTCCAGGATCTAATGCCTGATGATCTGAGGTGGAGCTGATGAAATAATAGGAGAAATAAAGTGCACAATAAATGTAATGCACATGAATTATCCTTAAACCATCCCCCACTTCTGTCCGTGGAAAAACTGTCATCCACAAAAATAGTACCTGGCTCCAGAAAGGTTGGGGATCGCTGCTCCAAGACACCCATCTGGGTCACACTTAGAGCAGGTGCCACACCATATGTTCTAGGCTCCATTACAACTTCCACTCTGCTAAATAACTGGATCTACCAAAGGAAAGTTTAAAGGTCATCACATGGGAGAATAGACGGGGAGACAGGGCTAGTATTGAGCAAGTATTTACTAGTAATACATGCCAAGCACTGTGTTAGGTTCTGTGCTCACATTTCATGGTTGTGGTAGCCTATACAGGAGGTACTGACATCTTTGTTTTGTATTTTGCTCAAAATCCCAGTGGCTTGACACAACAAAGATTTAGTTCTCATTTCTGAAACCTGTCCATCATACCTCTGCAGCACACAGTCCCTCAGGTATCCAGGTAACAGAGGCACTGACATTTGGTAGCTGCACTGTCTGGACCCTTTGGCCATGTCAGTCACCACGGCAGCATAGGAAAGCCTGGGAGGGTCACATGGGCTTTTCATTGCTTTGGTAGAATCACTTGTGGTTCTATCCCATTGATTAAATACTTCCATGGCCCCACCTAACTCAGGCAACAAGGCAGGGAGATGAATGAAAGCAGATGGAATGTTCTGTGAGTAGCTGTGGTCACACGAGGGTAGCACAAACACAAATGCCAAAAGCTATACTTCTGCTTCTTTTAAATGCATCATCCCACTGCAAGGCTGTTCCAAAACCGATTCATCTGGGCCTCTACTGAAATTGTTTTCCATCAATTAACATTCTTCGAACACTTCTTGCGTTCAGGGCGATGTAGGTGGGGGACCAAGAGGATGTTTACAGATTCAGAGGGAAAGACAGGCATGTTCACAAATAAATGTCCTTTTAATAAAAGGCAGATTTTAATGAATGGAATAAGAAAGCTACCAAGTGCTTTGGGGCTGCAGAGGAAGTAATCACTTCCTGCCAAGGTGCTAGGAAAGAACTTAGAGGGGATTTAGCCATTTCAACTGGACTTTAAAGGCTGATTAGCATGTCCCAACCGGAGAAGGCAATGGCACCCCACTCCAGTACTCTTGCCTGGAAAATCCCATGGACGGAGGAGCCTGGTGGGCTGCAGTCCATGGGGTCGCTAAGAGTTGGACACGACTGAGCGACTTCACTTTCACTTTTCACTTTCATGCATTGGAGAAGGAAATGGCAACCCACTCCAGTGTTCTTGCCTGGAGAATCCCCTGGACTGAGGAGCCTGGTTGGTTACAGTCCATGGGGTCACAAAGAGTCAGACATGACTGAAGAGACTTAGCACGCACACCGAAGGAGAAGGCCGAAGAGCTGAGGCCAGAAAATATTTTAGATTCATACAAGAGGGCCATGAAAGCCATGCTTGGGAGCATAGACACTCTGGGGAGATGAGGGACCATCCAAAGTGGGTCTCTGAGCACGGTGGTGCCATGGTGAGATTCATCGAGACGCTCCTAGAGACAGCAGCCACCAGGGTATAAACTAATGATTTTTTTCCTCTTCCTCCCTTTGGGACCTCCTAGTCTTCATGAACATATTTTCCTTCTACCCGGGGGTTTATAATCAAACATGAATTTAATCTGCCTAAACACACATACCACAGAAGCAAAGTTTCCGTTTTATTCAAAGAAGACTGTAATCAGGCATTCATACTCCTCTGGCTCTTTGGGTGATTCTTTTTATCCTCTTTGAAATAAGCATTCTTGTAAACTAGTGCAACCTCAGGGATTTCCCTGGAGGTCCAGTGGTTAGGATTCCGCCTTCTAAAGCAGGGGGCGTGGATTCCATCTCTGGTCCAGAAATTACTATCCCACATGCCTTGGAATGCCAACATTTTTTTAAAATAGTGCAACCTCAAAACAAAGATTAAAGGATTGATTCTCACACTGTAGTCTGGTTCTCTCTGTTGAATTCAGCTGTGCTGAGTTTGGACCCTCATTAGGTCTAAAGTCCAGCTTACCATCTATTTGCTGTATGCTTTTGCCAAGTTACTTAGCCTCTTTGTGCTTTTGGTTTTTTTGATGAGGTAGGAAATAATTGAGGCTTCCCTGATGGTTCAGATGGTAAAGAATCTGCCTGGAATGTGGGAGACCTGGGTTTGATCCCTGGGTCGGGAAGATCCCCTGGGGAAGGAACCGGGAACCCACTCCAGTATTCTTGACTGGAGAATCCCATGGACAGAGAAGCCTGGCAGTCTAGAGTCCATGGGGTGGCAAAGGGTTGGACACGACTGAATGACTAACACACACAGAAGAAACAATTATTTGTTCCTTCCTGGGACCAATATGGATGAAGTACCTTCCACAGGCCAGGGAATGTACAGATGGCCTTGTAAGAGCGTTCTGTCTTCTTCTGAAGAAAGGAGGCAGGAGGGAACGGAATAGGTATTAACTGCATAGCTACCTCCGCTTGAGGTTGCACACATGCTCTGTCAGTTACTTCCAACGTGATTCCCACGAGGGAGGTATTTTCCCCGTTCTACAACGAAGACACTAAGGGACACTCACGGTAACTTGCCCAGTGACATCCGGCAGATGAGTGAAGATCCAGATTGGGAGACCAAGGTCCACACCAGCTTTACCCACCAAGACTCGAGGCACTGGGAGGCACTTGTGTTTCTTCCACAGCGTTTTTTCTCCTCAAAGCTACACCAGGCCTCTTGGCATCCACGTAGCACCCCTCGGCTCTTCTGACATGCTTTTCTGGATTATTCAGCCGTGATGGATCAATCCACAATTTTGAGCCCCAGGCTTCCTCTCCAGCCCCCAGGTTCCCCTCGCCCACCCGGCCAGACTTGTTGCTTCTATGGGCGTCCTTGTCTCTGGAGGATTCCTGTGAGTCACCATTTGGTCACTCCCTCTTAATTGCTCACAATTACTTAAGTTCCTAGTCTTATAATAAGCAAGGAAGAGGGTAGCATTTTCTAAGACATATGTGTTTAGTGTTGCTGGCAGATTTGTAAACTTATTACTGCCTCTACATACCATATAATTAAGATTGAATTATCCAAGGCTTTAAAATAGTGCCTGCTGCTATTGTGCTGCTGGAAATGATAAAGAAAAGATCTCTGCCTTAAGAAAAAAATATGCAGCTCACCTCTCCTCCCTCTTCTTTGAAATTCTCATTCTCATTAGGGCTATGGGACTGAGTTCAGCAGGCCTGAGGCAGAGGGCTCACTAAGCTGAAATGCTTTGCTTTTGGAAATGCTGCCACATCAGAAGAAAAGGGGCACATTCTAAGATATATGCTGTGGCCCCTTCTAGAAGTCACCTGCAGTGCCAGGCAGGTGGACTAATGGCAGGATGGAGGGGAATTCACACAAAGGCAGAGACTCAGATGCGGCTCGTGTCTTGGGGGTGCGTGCATGCTGAGTTGCTTCGGTTGTGTCCGACTCTTTGCAACCCTACGGACTGTAGCCCACCAGGCTCCTCCATCCATGTGATTCTCTGGGCAAGAATACTGGAGTGGGTTGCCATGTCCTCCTCCAGGGGATCTTCCTGACCCAGGGATTGAACCTGCTTCTCTTGTGTCTCCTGCATTGGCAGGCAGGTTCTGTACCATTAGTGCCACCGGGGAAGTCCCATGTCTTGATGAGACTGGACCAAAAATGTCTCGAGGCTTATACTTGAGAAGAAGAGTGGAGCACAGCTGTGCAGGTTACCAATACTTGATGCCCTGGAGAAACAGATAAATACAAGAGTAACTGCAGCGTGGGAGCCTGGAGAGAAAGATGGGACAGAAAAGGACTAATCTGGGCACATGTGTGAAGTGCCCACTGCAAGAAGAAGACTACAGGGCTCATCCCTGTCCTTGGAGCATCAAGTGGGAGAAGCAGACAGAGAGGCAAGCACGAGATGCCAGTGCAGCACATAAAAGACACGGGTTCGATCCCTGGGGAGGGAAGATCCCCTGGAGGAGGACATGGCAACCCATTCCAGTGTTCTTGCCTGGAGAATCCCATGGACAGGGGAGCCTGGTGGGCTACAGTCCATTGGGTGCAAAGAGTCGGACACGACTTAGAATGCACCAGGTAATGATGCTGTGGTGCAGGAGGCCCCTTGCAGTAAACCAAGTAAATAAGAGACCAGGTCAGCGGTGGCAAGAGTGTAGAAAAGGCAACAGATGAAGAGAGTATCTGGGTGGAATCGCTCTGTACCTCTTTGGTAACGTTTTCCCACTTTTTAAAATGTCTCATCCCCTCCCTCTGAGTTGTGTCCCTGATGTCTTGGGGACAGAGATCTCATTTCACCTCAGGCACTTGCACGGTCCCTGAACCCAAGTGGAGCTCAGGTGAGGGATGGCTGAGTAATTTCACACTGTCTCCCTCAAGACCAGTCCTGGGGCCCAGGGGTGGCGCTGAAACTGTGAAGAGTCCTCCCAGGGGAGGGAGCTAGGCAGGCATGATCCCAGGAACCCAGACCTCCAAGGACACCCAGCCAAAGAGTCAGAGGAGAGGAGATCAAAGGAAAGTGGGAAAAGGGAAGCAGGGGGGTGTCGAAGAAGGAAGAAGAGAGAAGAAATGGAGGGGGTCAGGGAAGAGCCAGGAGGGGAGAAGAGAGAAAGGAAGAAAAAGAGGAGTTTAGGGAGGGTGGATGGATTTGAACACGAGCTCCATTCTCTCCTGAATCCCAGGACTCCCAGCTCCGGTGGGAGTTGTTCCTGCTGCTTCTGGTCTTGCTATCCTGGGGTCAGAGTGGCCCCTGGTCACACCTCGACACCCAGAGGATGCCCCCTGCTGGCCCACAAGGCCCTGTCTGCATCCTCTGGGATGCCAGCACCAGCCCAGCACAATGAAGCCCCCTTCCCACCTGCACCCTCTGGCCTATCATCGTAGTGGGTTGCTCAAAAAGTTCATTTGAGTTTTCCGTAACACGGAATGGAAAAACTGGAATGAACTTTTTGCCCAACCCAATACATAGCCTCCACAGTCTATAAGCTGTCTGAGTAGTATTTAGGAAGAATGTCATCCTGGTGAAGAACATGGGCTTGGAGTTGAGCTCATATGCTTGCTCTGCCACCTGCTGGCACCTGGAACAGTGCGGATCATATGGTGGTGCAGAAATGAATGAGTCAGTGAATGGGTGAGAACTACTTGTGACACCTGGAGCAAGTGAACGATTCTGAGCCTCAGTTTTCCCACCTGTGAAATGGGGGTAATAATACTACCTATGGTTTCAGAAAAGGCAGAGGAACCAGAGATCAAATTGCCAACATCTGCTGGATCATCGAAAAAGCAAGAGAGTTCCAGAAAAACACCTATCTCTGCTTTATTGACTACGCCAAAGCCTTCATGTGGATCATAATAAACTGTGAAAAATTCTGAAAGAGATGGGAATACCAGACCACCTGACCTGCCTCTTGAGAAACCTGTATGCAGGTCAGGAAGCAACAGTTAGAACTGGACATGGAACAACAGACTGGTTCCAAATAGGAAAAGGAGTGCGTCAAGGCTGTATATTGTCACCCTGCTTATTTAACTTATATGCAGAGTACATCATGAGAAACGCTGGGCTGGAAGAAGCACAAGCTGGAATCAAGATTGCCGGGAGAAATATCAATAACCTCAGATATGCAGATGACACCACCCTTATGGCAGAAAGTGAAGATGAACTAAAAAGCCTCTTGATGAAAGTGAAAGAGGAGAGTGAAAAAGTTAGCTTAAAGCTCAACATTCAGAAAACTAAGATCATGGTCCCATCACTTCATGGCAAATAGATGGGGAGACAGTGGAAACAGTGTCAAACTTTATTTTTTGGGGCTCCAACATCATTGCAGATGGTGGTTACAGCCATGAAATTAAAAGACGCTTACTCCTTGGAAGGAAATTTGTGACCAACCTAGATAGCATATTAAAAAGCAGAGAGATTACTTTGCCAACAAAGGTCCGTCTAGTCAAGGCTATGGTTTTTCCAGTGGTCATGTATGGATGTGAGAGTTGGACTGTGAAGAAAGTTGAGCGCCAAAGAATTGAGAGTTTTGAACTGTGGTGTTGGAGAAGACTCTTGAGAGTCCCTTGGACTGCAAGGAGATCCAACCAGTCCATCCTGAAGGAGATCAGTCCTGGGTGTTCATTGGAAGGACTGATGCTAAAGCTGAAACTCTAATACTTTGGCCACCTCATGCGAAGAGCTGACTCACTGGAAAAGACCCTGATACTGGGAGGGATTGGGGGCAGGAGGAGAAGAGGATAACCGAGGATGAGATGGTTGGATGGCATCACCGACTCGATGGACATGGGCTTGAGTAAACTCCGGGAGTTTGTGATGGACAGGGAGGCCTGGCGTGCTGCGATTCATGGGGTCCCAAAGAGTCGGACACGACTGAGCGGCTGAACTGAACTGACTGAATACTACCTATTACATAGGGTTACTGGGATGGTGAACCGCCATGTCAAGCACTTATCTAAGGCCAATTGCTCTTGGGCAGTGGAAACAGGCTGGTTGCGTGGGGGGCGTCCCATTGCATTTCCACAGCCATCAGGGCATTGTTTCTCAGCGCAGTGCTGGAACCACCTTTTTCAAAACCATCTGGGAGAAAGGCTGAGTGTAAGATGCCAGAAAGGGAGACTTTTTGGCTTTATTCCAAACCTACTAAAGGACTCTTTAAAAGTGAAGCCTTAAACCCTGTTATTTCCAGGAGCTCCAGGTGATTGTCAGTCAACTCATGCTAATGTTTTAAGAGCTCTGTATTTAGGTTTCCCTTTATAAATTAAAATACAGAGTCAACACATGAATATAACCATTCATAGCTGAGGACATCAGGCCACAGGGTGGACCTCTCTAGAGTCGAATTTATACATAATGAAAGACCGGAAGTTCTGTAATGGAGTAATAAAAGTGGGCTCCTAACACCTGGCACCAGATTTCCTCTTGGAGAGGAAACTGTCTTTGATAAGCCTGTTGGCGCTGGATACTTATATCCAGGGGGCATCAAAAACATAAACAAAACCCAGAAAACAAAACAGAAAAGCAATCGCTAAAACTTTTCTGCATTTAAAACAAATAAGGGAGACAGACAGCAAGAAGGAATGGAAGGCAGGACTGCAGAGAAACAAGGACAGAGGCTAAGCCGTGGTTGAGAAACAACTCAGAAGAACCAGGCTATGTAAACTTTAATTTCAGACTGTTTTCATTGTTTTAACTTAAAACCCCTGTCTTCCCAAACGCACTGCAAGGGCTCCCACACCTAAAAAGCTAAAGTGTAGGTACATCTGTGTCCTCTCCCCAGCAAAGTACTGTGTCAGAAAAATAGTACAACCTTTACGCAAGGTTTGGTCATTGTGTGTGTGTGTGAGTCACTGAGTCACATCTGACTCTTTGTGACCCCCATGGACTAGAGCCCACCAGGCTCATCTGTCCATGGAATTCTCCAGGCAAGAATACTGGAGTGGGTTGCCACGGTCATTGGTTGCCCTTTTTTCCTCCTCCTCTCGCCTGTCTTCTTGACTCAAATGAACCGCCAAATCTTGTCAGAGGAATATTCCTAGTGGCTCAGACGGTAAAGAATCTCCCTGCAATGCAGGAGACCCAGGTTCAATCCCTGGGTGGGGAAGATGCCCTGAAAAAGAGAATGGCTACCTACTCCAGCATTCTTGCCTTGAGAATTCCACGAACAGAGAAGCCTGGCTGACTATAGTCCATAGGGTCGCAAAGAATGGGACAGTGAGTACCTATATTATTATATAGTTTTTGACGTAGAACCCTATATCTAGTTGATGGACATTTTTTAAAGATTTTTTAATGTCGGACATTTTTAAAGTCTTTATTAAGTTTGTTATAATATCGCTTCTGTCTTATGTTTTGGATTTTTGGCCACGAGGCATGTGGATCTTAGCTCCCAACCAGGGATAGAACCCGTACCCTGAGTATTAGAAGGTGAAGTCTTAAACACTGGACCACCAGGAAAGTAAAATAAATTTACTCATTATAAAATCATGTTATCTAAAAAAAAATAAAATAAAATCATGTTATCTGAAGATAATACCAGTTGTCTTTCTTCCTTTCCAGTTTCTTTGCCTTCTTCCCCCTTGCTTTATTGCATGGCCTACAGCTGCCAGGACTATGTTGAGTGGAAGTGATGATAGTGGATAATCTCACCTGGCTCCTCATTTGTAGGGGGTAGTTTCCAAAAAACTGGGGGACTTACACTGTCAGTATTAAGACCTACTGAAATATGTAATAGTTAAGACAAATATGGTATTCATTCAAGCACAGACAAGACTACTGGAACAGAATAGAGTGTCTAGAGATAATCTCATATATGAATAGTTAACTGGACTACTAAAGGCATTTTAGTGGATATTGAAGTGGGCTGGAGAAAAATGATCTTTTTCCTTTTTAAAATTTTATTTTGATTGATTGATTGGTATAGTTGACTTACAAAGTTGCATTAGTTTAAGGTGTACAACACAGTGATCCAGTTATATATAGCTTATATAACTGAAAGCAAGGGTGCGTGCTGCTTCAGTTGTGTCCAGCTCTTTCTGACCCTATGGATTGTAGCTGACCAGGCTCCTCTGTTTGTGGAATTCTCCAGGCAAGAATACTATATCCAGGCAAGATCTTCCTGACCCAGGGATAGAACCTATGTCTCTTACATCTCCTGCATTGGCAGGCAAGTTCTTTACCACTGGGAAGCCCTTCAATAGATCATGCTGAATCAACTCGATATCCATATGGGAGAAAATTAACCATGACTCTTACACCAAATGAAACAACGATCTCCAACGGATTGCATACCCAAACATGAAAAGTAAAACAACACAGATTTTAGGGAGGCAGAACATTGTCATGACTTTGAAGGAGATAAAGATTTTTAAAACAGGATACAAAAAACAATATCCATAAAGGAAAAAAAATAGATAAATTAGATTATATTAAAATTAAGAACTGTTCATCAAACATCACCATTGACAGTCAAATGTGACCCACAGAATGAGGGAAGACATTTGTAATACATACCAAACAAAAATTCTTATCTAGAATATACAGAAAAAAATCCTACAAACCTACAAGAAAAAGGAATACCACTCAATAGAAAAATGGACAGAAGATACGAACAGTCACTTCAAAAGGATATCCACATGACCTATAAGCTCATGAGAAGGGGCTACACTTCATTTGTCATCCAGGAAATACAAATTAAAACCAAGATGAGATGCCACCCCATCCCAACCAGAATGGCTAAAGTGAAAAAGACAGAACATATTAAGTAGATGTAGAACTGAAATGCTCATAGACTGTCGACAGGAGTATATATTTGTACAACCACTTTCAAAATTGCTTGACAGTATCTATAAAGCTGAATATGTATATAATCTATAGTCCAGCATTTCTACTCCTAGGTGTAAGCCCCACATAAAAATGTACATATATTCACCAAAAGACACAAGAATGTTCGCAACAGCCCAAGTTATAGTAGCCAAACACTGGAACACAGTAGAATGGGTATTTTACTCTAGGGATTACTTTATGGTGATGAGAATGAACAAATACAGCCGCATGACACTGGGAACTCTCTAGAGCATACAGTTGAGTAAAAAAAAGCCACAATAAATGAGTACATATTGTATGATTTCAATTATAGGAACAACATATATCAGATCTCTAGAGCTAACTTATCTTGCATAATTGAAATTTTACACGTTAATTAGCAACTTGTTTCCTCGTCCGCCAGGCATCTACCTTTATATTTTTTGCTTCTATGTGTTTGACTGTTTTATTTGTATTTATTTATTTGGCCACACTGCTTGGCTTGTGGGATCTTAGTTCCCTGACTAGGGATCAAACCCGGGCCCTCAGCAATGAGCACTCAGAGCTCCAACCAGTGGACCACCAGGGAATTCCTCAGTTTGACTATTTCAGAAACTTAATGTAAGTGGAATCATGTGTATTTTTTAAACTCCCTAGAGTTGGCTGTATAGCCACGTTGAGGGCATCTGGCACAGCACTTTGCTCCTACCCACGGTACAGTAACAATCCTTTAGTATTAGGGGTCTTCTTTCATCAACTAGTGGGTGCTGTGCTGAGTCACTCAGTCATGTCCAACTCTTTGTGACCCCACGGACTGTAGCCCACCATGCTCCTCTGTCCAAAACACTGGAGTGGGTTGCCATGCTCTCCTCCAGCCAACCCAGGGATTGAACCCAGGTCTACCGCCTTGCAGGCAGATTCTTTACCGTCTGAGCCACCAGGGAAGTCTTTCATCAACTATGGGGTCATCAACTGAAGAAATGATGTTCTGTTTACCTGTGTGTCTTCATTGCCCAGAAGAACACCCAGCACAGACTGAAAGAGTCCATACATACTTGTTGAACTGGAGTGACCCTTCTAGTAATCATAAAGGGTAGGATTTACCATTGCCACCAGCCAAACTTCTTCAACATAGCTTTTAAGAGTCTACTTGAAGCCAAACACTGGACTAGTGTTGAAGTTGCAAAGAAGAGGAAGATCAGTCCTCATAGGTAGGTACTCAGTCAGGCAGGGAAATCCCCGGGAACACATGCCAGGCTTGATGGAAGAGCCTCGGAAGCACTGATCAGCTCAACCTCTGTGGACATAAGACATTTCCAAGAGTAAGTGATGACTGAGTGACTAGGAGTTCGCCAGTTGCAAGGAGGGCAAAGGCATTTCGGGAAGATAGAAAAACCATGAACCTGAGTAGAACAGCTTGATACCATGTGGAGTGATGGAGGAGGGTGAAGACTCAGAGGTGAATGGCTTGGTATGGAGGCTGGGTGCATCCTGTAATCAATGGGAAGTCAGTAAAGGGTGAACCAGGAGGGCAGCAGTGTGCAGCTGCAGAGAGATTACCCTCTTTGCAATGGAGACAATGGATTAAAAGGCAAAATGGAAGGTCACAGGCCCACTAGGAGAAGGTGACAGTGAAAAGTGAAAGTCTTAGTCGCTCAGTCATGTTTAATTCTTTGCAACCCCATGGACTCTAGCCCATCTTGGAATTCTCCAGGCAAGAATACTGGAGGGGGTAGCCATTCCTTTCTCAAGGGGTTCTCCCCAACCCAGGGATCCAACCCAGGTTTCCTGCAATGCAGGCAGATTCTCTTTACCATCTGAGCCCCCAGGGAAGCCCAGGAGAGGGTGGGGGTACTGTAACAATCCAGGCAGGAGAAGGCAAGGGCTTGACTTGGGCAAAAACCATGGGGATGCAAACGCAGGAAAGGGTAAGGACCAGAGTAGGAAGGCTCCCCACTGTCTCCTGTAAAATGGTTGGGGAAAGGAAGATGAGTAAGAGCTATGTTATAAAAGTAATATTCTCTTTTCAAATTTTCCTTCTTGGCGCCAGAAAAAGAAAAGCAAAAAGAGAAAGAGGGGGTGGGATTCTGGAAGGAAAGGTAGCCCATATGCTAATGTCACTGGGGAAATGGAACCAGCTCACAACTTCCTTCTATTATGTTACGTGAAAATACATTTTCAGCTGAAAGGAATTATTTTAAAACACGGGTGTGAAATAAATGAGCACACGAAACCATGTTGTCCACAAGGCCTCAGCAGAATGTTTTCCTTAGATAGCAGCCTCGGGCTAACACTGCCAGCTTTCTGCAGTCCCAGCAAGAATCTGTGCTTTTGTCACTCAGGGATTTGTAAGAAAAAAACCAAAAAACAAAAAACCCCTCTGCTTATTGAAAAAAAGTCTCTGGATCTCCATGGCTGGCAGGTGCTTAAGATGGTTGAGCAGATGTCTTCCTGAAGCACCCAAAGTCAGATATGTACGTTGGGAAGCACACTTGTGCCAGCTCCACACTGTTGTCCTGGAGGAAATATTCTAGGCATTCAACAAGGGGTTCTATGCCTCTCCTCCCTGACTTCTCTTCTGCAGAATATGAGCCCAGGTGAGTGGCTGTTCACTGGCATTTGGGAGGGTCTTAGCTAAGTCCACCTATTTGGTCACCTCTGAGCAAGACTGAAGCCAGCTAACAAAGGATCCCTGTGCAGCTTCTGGAGCTCTTGACAAGTCTCGTGAGCTTTCCTGGTATTAGTCCTATATCCTGGATGCCTGTCCCCCGAGTCTCCCTCTCTTTTGTGGCAGCTACCTGTCATCTCTCCTTGTCTATCAAGCTCCTTCCCCCATGATGATGAACGTGTCCAGTTCTTGCGACCCCATGGACTGTAGTCTGCCAGGTTCCTTTGTCCGTGGAATTCTCCAGACAAGAATACTGGAGTGGGCTGCAATTTCCTCTTCAAGGGGATCTTCCCAACCCAGGGATCGAACCCATATCTCCTGCATCTCCTGCACTGGCAGACGGATTCTTTACCACCGAGCCAGCTGGGAAGTGATGGGACCCTTACATTCTTTCTCAAGCTGACTATACCACCCGATCCCCCTTTCCTTTGGCAAGTGGATGGCACCTCTCCCTCAAGGGGAAAAGGAAGAAAAAGGACAGGCGCACTTCCTACTCTGCATGGGGTTGTGTTTGGAGCAGCCCCGTACAGGATGGATTAGGAAGGTGGCCAAGCCAGGAAGAGTGTTCTCACGAGGACCTGAAGTGGCCACCTGGACCTTGAGGGGTCCACCTGGACCTGGACCGGGGGCTTCCAGGCTCCAGAACTGAGAAAAGATATCTCTGCAGTTTAAATCCCGCAGTCTGTGACATTTTGTGATGGAAACTTGAGCAGACTGATAGACGGGCTTTCCCAAAGGAAGTTCCTTCTGTTACTTGGCTTGGTGGTTGGTGGGGCCTCTGTGACCCAGTGGTCAGTGACCCCTCATTTGGGTAAGCACAGCCAGCCTGGCTCTACCTCCTGACGCCTGTCCCTCCAGAGGTGGACACAGAGCCATTCCTCAAGGAGACCATCCTCACTGATAGTGATAGAGGGAAGAACAAGACCCACCCCAGGAGACTGGGATTGGGTAGAGAGGGCCAACAATTCAGGGAGGAGGAGCTAAGAGTAACCCTACTAACAAGCTGGTGAGTTAGCCTGTCAGACACGAGACTTCTGGGTCAGAGACAAAGGATGCTATTACTCGGAACAACAGCAGTGCCCAGGGTACCAGCCTGCCCCCCAACCCCAGTTCCCAGCAGGTGATGTGATAGGAACCAGCGCCTGATAGGCGCAGCTGGCTTCACAGGGAAGAAGCTTCATGAACCCAGTTGTCTCCAGTGGGCTGGAGGCTGGTCTGAATTTTGCTCCATAGCGGGGGCGTTATCTCTCTCACATTAGATAGCAAACACCTGCCCTTGGCTGCAAAGGACCACACCCCTGTCTCTGCGGGCAGCTCGCCACACCAGCACCCTGGCAGGACACACCACGTGATAGACTCTAGCGGCTCTGCTGCGCTGATCCAGCCCTGCCTGGGCCTGACACCTCCAGAGCTTCCATTAGCAGCACTATTTCTGAACCACAGTAGGTACTCTTTCTTAAGTGAACAATGCAGAGAAATAGAGGAAAACAATCTCTTCAAGAATATTAGAGATACCAAGGGAACATTTCATGCAAAGATGGACACAATAAAGGACAGAAATGGTAAGGACCTAACGGAAGCAGAAGAGATTAAGAAGAGGAGGCAAGAATACACAGAAGAACTGTACAAAAAAAGGTCTTAATGACCCAGATAACCAAGTTGGTGTGGTCACTGACCTAGAGCCAGACATCCTGGAATGTGAAGTCAAGTGGGTCTTAGGAAGCATTAGTACATACAAAGCTAGTGGCGGTGATGGGATTCCAACTGAGCTATTTCAGCTCCTAAAAGTCGATGCTGTTAAAGTGCTGTGCACAATATGCCAGATAGTCCTTCTAGATAGTGGAAACTGCCCTGGAACCTACACTTGAACATACACGGGTCTGATATCCTGCCACTTCACAATATGTCTGCTTTTGAAATGTGGGCTTTTACTATGATTCAGGTATGGTAAGGCTGACAGGTCAAGAAAAGCCACACTGAGATAACAGTTTATGACTCACACTTCTCAGGAGGAGGGCGCACACGAAGCTAAGGGGAGCCGCGTGGGAAGCACTAGGGTTGGTCAGGGTGCAGCGGGAGAAAGGGGAAGCTGTGGTTTACACAAGGACAAGCAGGCTGGGGTGGGCTAGTCTGAATAATTTTGGAGGGGCACAGGGCTGTCTCTAGTTGTCTGGTACCCGGGCCTGGGGTGATTAGGACAAGGAGACAGTGGCCCAGACTGTCAGAGCCCAATAAAGGAGGTGGTCTGGGAAGTGGGCTGGACGGGTTGGTTTGCATAGGAAAGGAGAGCTCCTAGCCAAGTGGTTTTGTAACTCAGTTGGAGCAGGTCCCCACGGGACCTTGGCAGATTGGGGGTGTGTGGAAACGGGTCTTCCCCCACATCCTCTGCTTTAGCTCCTCTCTGAAGTACCTAGATAACAGTATTTGATGCACACTTCCTGAGCTGTTTATTTAGCAGACATAAAAAAAAACAAAAACAAAAACAAAACCTCCCCCTCTCCAACAAAAAGAGGACATTAACTATCTGGTGACCAGGAGCACAGAGCCCCAGAATTCCTGGAGCCTAGGGATTGAAACTGTTCAACCCTGGGACACTGCCCTGTTACCTCACCATCAGCCAATCAGAGAAATGTGCATAAGCTGATCACAGATCGCACAGCGCCGCCCCCCGGCCCCCACACCTGGCTTTAAAAGTGCTTTGCCGAAACTTCAGGGAACTTGAGGATCTTTTAGGGCCACCTTGCATGGCCCTGCAATAAACCTTCCTCTACACAAAACCCCAACATTTCAGTCTGTTTGGCCTCACTGTGCGTCAGTCACATGAACTTGTTTTACAGTTTACTTCATCCATGAACTGGGTCAGCAAGGCCCCAGATGTTAAAGTATCAGAATAAAAAGACATACTTAAGACAAAGTCAAATAAAGGCAATGCCTCATTCGAAGGCAACTCCAGAAGAATGTGGAAATGAGGCGGTGTATCAGCTAAGGTACTGAGCAGCCCTATGCCAAGGTCACAGGATGAAAATCTCCAGAATTAACCAAGTCCCACAGTAACAGAGGACGAGATGGTTGGATGGCATCACCGACCAATGGACACAAGTCTGAGCAAACTCCCGAGAGGACAGGGAAGCGTGGCGTACGGCAGTCCATGGGGTCTCAAAGAATCAGACACAACTTAGCGACTGAACAACTTCGTGACTGTTGCCATGAGCCTCTGGGTTTAAATCAGCCAGTTTCTTGACCTCATATTAGATAAAATACCCACCATATAACACCCTAACCAATCACCTAATGCTACCTTTCCATAGGAATCTTGAGGTCATAAAAATTGGCTACCAGCCCACGAAAGGGGTCAGCTCTCCCTTGAGCCAGCTCACTGTTCTAACAGTGTATCCTACTCTAATAAACTTTATTTTCCTCTCATTTTGCCTCATATCTGGAAATTCTTTTCCAACCCACGCACAGATTATGGTAGAACACAAAGGAAGAGTAAAGAATTTTCATGCGTATATTGACCCCTCCACCCCAACTTTATTGGACAGTACTCTCATCTTGTTAGGCAAGCTCTCCTCATCTATCTGCTGAAGAGGAAGGGCCTTAGGCATTTGGGGAGGAATTTTAGAAGCTGTACCAGGAAGATGGAAACTCTGCTGTGTCTGGCCCTGTATCTGGAAATACCACATTAACATGAACACAGAAAACACTTGGAAAATTTTTCATTTGCTGTTTGTTTTCTGGGAGCAGCTGATTCCTTTATAGACCTTGAATCAAGAGCCTAGAATCATAAAATGATGTCAGATGACTGCAAGAAAACATCGATACGCCTCCAGAAAATCAGCTCAGCCTAGAGCCTAGACTCCTAGAATTGGTTTTGTTTTGTTTTTCCACCTACTTCTTCTCCTTGGGAGGGAGGTTTCCCAGATTTGCTGTTAATTGTTTGTGGTCCAATTATGATTTCCAAAAAAGATTAAAAACACACACACAAATGAATGGGATGAATGGAGAGAGTAACGTGGAAGCATATACACTACCTACCATGTGTAAAATAGACAGCCAATGGGAACCTGCCATATGATTCAGGGAATGCAAACCAGGGCTCCGTAACAACCCAGAGGAGCGCGGAGGGGTGGCAGCTTCAAGAGGGAGGGGACACATGTATACCTACGGCCGACTCACGGTGATGTATGGCAGAGGCCAACACAATATTCTGAGGCAACTTTCTTTCAATTAAAAATAAGTTTGGAAAAAATAAATAAAACAACTTCAGGCTCTGCTAGGTTTAGCCCTAGAAAGTGACTCTCCATGGGGTCCTTCTGTGCCTGCCACTGCACCAGTCCCACTCCCTTCACTGCCGGAGCTTTCCAGATGCCCTTCCTAAATACCAGGTAAGAGTGAAAGGGTAATGAATACCTTTGCAAACAGCCAGGCTCCCACACTCTGGACTCCTCACAACATTCTACAAGCGACCTGAGCTATTTCAGCTCTGGTCCCAGTGGACTAGCATGGCCTTCAGACTATGTCAGCCCTTGGTAACCAAGTCAGCCCTTCCTCCTTCATCATCCAACTCCCACTCCGTGTCTCTTGGTTCCCTTTGCAGGCATCTCCCTGACCCCACTCCTATACCTTTCCTCCCCACCACCTATAGTCCTAAAACTATCTCGAGATAAAGAAACTAAAGTGTTATTTTGCTCGAAGGCCAGAGAAGGCTCACCTAAGACAGTAAAGAAAATGATCATAAGGCAGTAAAAAAAATCAGATTTGACCTCTGGACACAATTTTCCATTGTTGAGATTCATAGATTTTGTGGAGGCTAAAGCCTGAAGTCACAACATTTTGATAGGCAGGATCAACAGAGGAGGGATGGCCGGCCAGAACTGCTGCTGGGGAGCCGGAAGTCATTTCTAGACTGGGATCTAGAAAGAGGGTACTCTGCCCACAGCAGTTGGCTAGGGCTTGCCTTTCTGTTTGAGCTTCCACAACAGATAAAGACTTCAAGAGAGGACAAGATAAACTACTGGGTGGCCTGGAACGTGAGGGCCGTAAGCTGGTATTTATGGGGCTTGTCGACTTGAAATAAAACACTATCAGGGACTTCCCTGGCATCCAGTGGTGAGAACTTCCCCTTCCAATGCAGGGGGGCAGGTTGGATCTGTGGTTGGGGAGCTGAGATCCCACATGCCTCCAGGTCAAAAAACAAAACAAAACTAAAAGGTTAAAAAAAAAACAAGCAATATTGTAACAAATTCACCAAAGACTTTAAAAATGGTCCATATTAAAAAAAAAAATCTTAAAAAAAAAAACCAGAATGACTGACACATTCTCCTACTCAGAGGCAGTATAAGCAACTGAAATGGGATGGAATTTAAAGCAGATTGAAGGGGGAAGAACCCAGCAAAACCAGACACTCCCCATCTCCCACAATAGGTAAATAAATCTCAGCAAGACATCAAGCAACCATTTCCAGTGTATTAGATCTCAGGGTGGGTAGATGCTTCTCAACCTGTGTTCCTCGTGGGGACTGAGGAAGACATGGCCAGGACTGCAGGAGAAATCCTCCAGGAGCAATGAGCCTTTCATTCTTTGGGTAACAGCAACTAGATCTGATTAAAGTAATTCTCTGAAAATCTTTCAGGTATTGGAAATGATCCCAGAGATCATCCTTTTTTCATAGAATGGAAGGAGATATCAAAAGAGGTGAAATGACTTGCCCAAGGGCTCACCCCAAGCTGGTAGCAGAATTTAGGCTTTGTCACTGTTCTCTGACTGCTCCCCATTCCCCAGCCCTGCATTGTATCGCTCTAGTGCTGCTTAGAAATTAGCTAAATTAAACTGGCAAGATTCAGCTTTATTTCCTTTATAGATACAATGTTAGTGACATATCTGGAATAGAAAATAAAGATGTAACGCAACACATAAGAATCCTTTTTTGTGCCTGTACAGAAATGTGTAGCTAGTTTTTACAACTGTGAGTGTGTAATGGCGTGGGGCGGTGGGGTGGGGGCGAGCAAGGGTGGATATGAGACTTACCAGAGGTGTAGAAAAGAAGTTGTGACCTTCAGTCCCTGATACTGGTCTTTACTTGCCTGAAGGTAGGGGAATAGCACAGATGACTTACCTAAATCATCTGGGTTCAGTTCTTTGAAGTGTTTTGAAAGTGTTTATCACCATCATCTAGTGTTCTTCATAAAGTATTTTTCTTGAACAGGAAAAAAGAAAAGAGTATATCTTAACCCTGAGTTCCTTCCTGCCTTTGGTTGTTCGATGGCCTGCTATACAAAGTAAGGCCATCATCAGCCACATCATTGGAAGCTTGTTAGAAATACAGAATCTCTGGCTCCATTCCAGACCTGCTGAGCCAGAAACTGCATTTCAACAAGATTCCCAGGTGATTTACTCGCACTTTAAAGTTTGGGCAGCCCTGCTCTATGCGGGTCTGCCATGAGACTAAAGAACAGGATGGAATGTCTCACATTGTCACCTTCTTTTTAAAAGTGCAGTATCTACTGAAAAATAGTTAAAAGTGTCAGTCGCTCAGTCGAGTCCAACTCTTCGCGACTCCATGCCCTGATTATAGCCCACCTCTATTCATGGAATTCTCCAGCAAGAATACTGGAGTGGGTATCCATTCCCTTCTCCAGAGGATCTTCCCCACCGAGGGATTTTAGTCGGGTCTTCTGCTTTGCGGGCATTTTCTTTACCGTCTGAACCACCAGGAACTTCCAGCTGACAATTTAAAAATATCAAGATTCTGTAATATAAAAAAACAAAACAAAACACCCAAACTTAGTAACGGTTCTTTTTAGTGGATGTTCCTCATAGATATTTCACGGACACGCGGAACGCTGAAGTTGGAACAAGCCTTGGAAACCATTTAATCTACCGGGTATTCTCCCAAAGGCAGAGTGCTACGCGGCCCGCACCCCGCCCACTCGGCGCCGAGCGGTTCGCGGAGCGAGTCGCGCCTCGTGACGTCATCAGAGCGCGCCCCCCGCCGCTGCCGTTTCCCCGGCGTGCGAGTTCGGTAGTTTCAGCTTCTCCTCGGGTCGGCCCTGCGGTAATTGCGGTCATTCAGGTCCCGAGATCCGCAGCGTCACAGGCTCGGCGACATGTCGATGCTGGCTGAGCGTGAGTGTTGGGCGCGGAGGCTCGACCGGGCTCGAGGGTGAAGGTTCTGGGTGACACGGTGGCCACAGACGGCGCGGGTCCCCGGCGCGCAGTGGGCCGGAGGTTGCCGGGGGCGGGTGTCCTGGAAGCCCATCTCGGCTCTCCCTGGCTGCCGCGGAGATTTCCCGGCTCAGCCTTCCTCGAAAGTTAGCTGCAGGCCTGCTGATGAGACCGAGTGTCCACTTGGGACGCTTGTCCTCGCTCTCAAGCCCGGACACGTGGGCGGTGGGTTCCAGTGGGGGTCAGGACTCTGGTTTTGGGAACCTGAACTCTTACTTCCCCAGGCCTCAGCGTCCTTTGGCTAAAAAGAAGTTGTTGGGCCAGCAGTGAAAGCCCGTCCTTGAAGATGTATTGACTCAAGAAAAAGAAAAGCCAAGAGCTTAGGAGCAGTAAACACTGGAAGTTAGTGTTTTTAAGGGGAAGCAGGGCTAATGAATGATTCTAAATAAAATCGCGGTGGGTGTGACTTTGGTAGTTGGAATTAGTAACAGTCTTCTTTGAGAGGCGTGTTGGCCGCAACGCCCGCGGCGCCTGTTTGCCTTTGACATTCACTATTATTTTGTGAAGTTCGTCAATTTCCTTCCTTTGGAGCGGCTTTTAAGTTTTGAATGGCACCTGTAGTTAAGGCTACCGGCCACCAGAGGGCAGTCGTGCTTTGGCCCTGAAAAGCCGGCCGGTCACTTTGAAAGTGTTTGGTGAACAAGGACCAAAACCAGCATATTTAACAGACCAACAGCAACTACACAGGGACTCCTTGAAATAAATGCTGTTGGCATCCTCTCATCTAAAGAGATGGAGGATTGGGAGCACAAAACTAAGTGGGTAAGACACCATTCAAGTTTTACAGGGACAGAAGTTGAGATTCAGAGGAAATAATTCACCCCAAGTCGTTGAGGTAGAAAGTGACAAAATTGATCTAGTTGTCGCTGTTTCTTTACATTCTTGTCACTAGCGTCAGCAGACTACTCTTGGTTTTTAAATTAGAACTTCCAGATCGGAGTATGTATGTGTTAGAGTGACCCTGTGGGCTGTTTCTTCATCTGTATAACCAGCGTGGCTAAATGTCTCCTGGTTTTAATATTCTCTGATGTACACTTAGTTCAGCGTGTACCTGGAAACATTAGCTCTAGTTCTGCTATTCATTTATGTCTCTTTCCATGACCTGTTTCTCTGGGGCTATTAAAAACATGTTTGATTATGTTCATCACTAGGTTGCCTTAAAAAAGTCAGTGAGATGGTGAATGTGAAAACAGTTCAAAACACGGATGCGCGGTGCCATCTGGGGACATCAGTAATTCAGACTGCAGGATTTCAAGAGAGGATTTTCAGTTCTCCCCCCATCCCCATGTCTCCAGATTTTCAAATCTTTGGCATAATAATAGATAACATTGGGTTGGCCAGAAAGTTCACTCAAGTTTTTTCCATACCCTATACTTTGGCCAACCCAATATTCTGTGTTGCCTTGTAATATGATTTACTAAATTAGTGGCATCCCCTGATATTAGACACTTAGGACTGGTGTTCTTATTTTAGAAGTGAGAAAACAGAAGCTTAGAGAAATCCCAGTTTGCCATTTCACTACCCAGCAGTTATTTTCTCTGATAGTTTGTAAAATTGTAATAATTCTGTAGATACAGTTTTGTAACCTACTTTTTCCCGCTGATTAACCTTCTGTTACTATTTTCACTACTGTTTCCTTTGTTTTCCCTTGCCATATGGACTAGATTGTGTTCTCTTTTATCTTCACAGGCATCTATCCTGTTTTAAAAATGTAGCACTTTTCTTTATGTTTCTCAAAAACATCCTTTATCCTGCGTTTCTCTAATTGTCAAATATATTTTATTGACTTCCCCTATTTAAGGTAAGAAATCTAGCCTACTGAAACATAAGAGAAAAATTTCATTTATCACTCTCACTTCTGAATCCTTATTTAATTTGGAGTCTTAGACCCACATTTTATTAGGACCAGTGTTTGACACTTGCAATTATTACATTTTCTAATCAAATGACAGTGCTATCATTAACGGATTTTAGTGGTCATTGCATTACAATTTTATGCTGCTGTTCCCTTAATCTTGACTCTATTTCAAAATTAATCTATGCCTTAATCTATGTCTCAAAAAATGTTTTAATAAGAATACATGGGTGGAGGATATATTTTTTGAGGTCTTGAATATCTGAAAGTGTCTTTGGGCAAAAAAAAAGAAAAAAGAGAAAACTTCTGCCCCTGGCTCTTGGCACTCAAAACACTTCCCAGAGTAAGCTGAATCCTGGCATAAACTTTGTGGTCCTGGGCGTGGAGTGATTAGACCTGGTACCTCTTGTGTGCAGGGTTGTTTGTTAGGGTTACCCTGAAAATATCTGGCTAGATCTCCATATAGGAGGAGTCCCTGCTAGAGGATGGTTACCCCCTTCATCCCAAAGAGTGATTCTGCAGATTCAGGACACTATCCTGAGTCCTCCCCTGCATTTAACATCCTTACTTGGGAAACACTGGCCTACTGCATTGGCGTCCCAGGTGGTACACTGGTGAAGAATCTGCCTGCAGTGCAGGAGACACAAGAGATGCAGGTTTGATCCTTGGGTTGGGAAGATCGCCTGGAGAGGGAAATGGCACCCTACCCCAGTATTCTTGCCTGGGAAATCCACTGGACAGAGGAGCCTGGCGGGCTACAGTGCACGAGGTCACAAAGAGTCGGACACGACTGAGCACATATGTGTGCACTCTGTTGGTTGAAGATACCTGCCATTTCCCTGGGAAAGCAAAGCTGACCTTGGCTGACTCTGCTCTTGTGCCAGCATTATAGTAATGGGTTTGTGACATAAACTGTATGCCATCTTTATTGCAGAGGGTGGGCACACTCATTCTCAAAAATGTCTCTTTCACACAAGCCCCAGTCAGAGACCCCTGGCCGACGCTAGTTTGGAGACATGGCTCCAACATGCACCTGGAAGCAGCCTTGCAGAGAGAGCCCTCGTTAGCCAGGCTCATCTCTTAAGCTCTTCGTTAGCAGAGGCAACGTGAGGCTGTGTATTTACTAAGATAAGTAAGTGGTAACTTAGTCACCTTAGTAGCGTTTTGGGGTCCCCCTTTCCCTGCGAAACACGATAAATCTAAGCCCAGCTCATTTTCCTTTTTCAGTCGTCTTTTTCTGCCTGCATGCCTGTAAAGGTTTACCTATTGCTACAGTGTGGATAGTTAAAAATCTCTTAATTGGTTTTATGTGCGGTAAATCAGTTAGGACACTGCTGACGCATGAGCCGCTGTTGGTACTCTGCTTCCATTGGTGCGACAGATAAATGGTGATGGCATTTGACCTTCAGATTTTCCACTTGGCCACCGTTTACTTTGGGTTTCATATGCTTGTGTAATAAACTTCTGGAGTCCTTTTTCTCGCCTGTAAGTTTCCTTAAAAGTGTAGCAGTAAGTTTGAGTTTCTAATGGTCAGTTAGTTCAGTTCAGTTCAGTCGTGTCCGACTCTGCGACCCCATGAACCGCAGCACGCCAGGCCTCCCTGTCCATCACCAACTCCCGGAGTCCACCCAAACCCATGTCCATTGAGTTGGTGATGCCATCCAACCATCTCATCCTCTGTCGTCCCCTTCTCCTGCCCTCAACCTTTCCCAGCATCAGGGTCAGTTAGTTATATACATTAAAAAACAAAAACAACTTGTAGGGACTCAAAGCAGTTTCCTCAATTCAATTATCTTCCTTTTTTCCCTTTCCCCTTTTCTTGTCGCCTTTCTTCTTCCTTCCCTCCTTTTTTTTGTTTCTCAGTCATTCATATATTCAATCGTGTTTTTTCCTGAATGCCTGCTATGGGCAAATGCAATGAAGCATAAGAAAGAATAAGAACATAGATGTGAGCCTTAAAGAGCTTATGGCAGAATAGCAAACATAAGAGATGGATGTAAACAACTGTAATACAGAGGAATGTTAAATAAATGCCAAAGAAAAGAAACAGGTAATTTATCGTGTGAGTTCAGAGAAGGGGTCATATATGGCTGTAGGGTGTTTCAGTGAGATTAGTATCTGTAGGTCGTGTGGAGGTTGATTCTCCCCAAGTTCATGACAGCTGTGTGCTATGGATTAAGAATGTGAGCTTTGGAGTTGGTAGGACCTTGGTTTGTATAAAGACTCTGGTCTTTGCTTGGGGGTATTAGGCGTATGCCTCCTGAAGGCCTCAGATTTTCTCATCTGAAAAGCAGAGATCAGACTGTCTCCCCTCATTGGGTTACTGTGGAAACTGAGAGCGTATGGATGCATTTGGCACTTCCCATGTGTGTGTAATGACGGGTGATGGCGACCTTGGTGTCACAGGGGCCTTACGTTGCTGCCAATCGCTGAATGGAAGGCCCGACTGATGCTGCATCATGTATTTCGATTTGTCACATTTGGAGGAAACATTTTTATTTCACTTTTACAAGATCAGTTTGTATGTTCAGATTATAGAGTTTTTGGGGAAACTAGGATGAATGATCCAAGCTGATATTATGTCCCAGTGGATGCCGCATCTGACATCTGTATCTAATAAAACTGTATGTTGCATTTATAGAAGTGTTGTGTGTGTGCCATAGGTGTGTGTGTGTTTGTGAGGTGTTTTCAGACTTGAAAGACAAGCTGCTCATGTGATACTTTGTCATTGACAGGTCGGCGGAAGCAGAAGTGGGCTGTGGACCCAAGAAACACTGCGTGGAGTAACGATGATTCCAAGTTTGGCCAGAGGATGCTGGAGAAGATGGGGTGGTCTAAAGGAAAGGTACCTCGAAGAAGAGCACAGGAATTGGAGCCAGGCAGAGAATTATAGATCAGGAGATTGTATCTTTCTTAGACTGGGAGAATTTATTTTGGATCAATAAGTGATTTTAGAAAAATAACTAAGTTTTAAAGACGTTGTGATAGTAAAATTAGAATTGAACATGCGTGCCAGCTGTCTTTGTTAATCGTTTAACCTGCTCTGATATTTGTCGATGGTGCCTTTTAGTTGGTTGCATTTGGAATCACACTTAACCATCAGTTTTACGTTGCTTAAAGTTTTATTCACGCTTATAACTGGACTACACATTTTCTCCTTTTTCTCTCATTTCATTTATTCCTTACTCAAATAGGGCTTCTGGATGTCTCTATATGGTTCTTGCCAAGGTCTTTGAAGATCTTGTTTCCAAACCCAGTGAATCCTTTTTTGGTTCTCACATCACTTCATCCCTCAGCAGCATTGGATGTCATCAACCACCCCTGCTTGAAGTACCTCTGTCTTGGCTTCCACAATACTGCCCTCTGTCCTGGTTTTCCCCTCTGCTTTACTAACCACCCCAAAATGTGTTGCTGGCTCTTCCTCCTCTAGACTCTTGAGCTTTGGAATTCCTTGGGGTTCAGCCCCAGGCCCTTTTCTGTCCTCTGCTTGGGTGAACTCATTCATTCCATGCCATGCTTTGAATTATCTAAATTCTGAGAGTTGTCACTTTTCTATCTAGTCCAGATTCAAGCCTCTCCTTTGAGCTCCAAGGTTATAAATTCATCAGCCTGCTTGGCATTTTCACTTGAGTTAGCATCTTAAGTTGATTATTTTTATTATAAAACTTTTTGATCCCTCTCAAATCTTTTTCTTCTCAAGTTTCTTTACCTAAGCCGGAAGCCTGGAGGTGGTGCTGGCCCCACCCCTGCCTCACTTCCTGCGCCCCCAGTCACGACTCCTCTCTGCGCGGGCCTGTCCTGGACTAGCCACCGCCACCGCCTGTCCTGACCGACACAGCGGCCTCTCAGCTGTTTCCCTGCCTCCCTTCTTTTCCTTCTCTGGGCATTTGCCTTACAGCAGCCGTTGTGAGCTTTTAAAGTATAGAAATTCGATCATGTCATTCCTTTGCTTAAAAGTTCAGTGATTTCCCATTGTTTTAAAGAGATAAAATCTGGAAATTCCATGGTGATCCTTGATTTGGACTCTGCACTTTCACTGTCAAGGGCACGGGTTCAGTCCCTGTCTGGGGAACTAAGATCCTGCAAGCCAGGGGGCGTGGCCAAAAAAACCAGAAAAATAATAGAATCCAAATTCTTCCCATAATGTCCAAGGTCCTTGAGATCTGGTCCCTTTATATCTCTTATTTTTTTTCTCCATCCACTCTACTAGAGCCACCTCGGGTGACTTTTAGTACACCAGGTGCTCAGGGACACCTTACAAATGAGTGTTAATGATGCGGGGGACTTGGGGTCCCCTTCCTCAGGGTTGTTTTGTAGAATTATTTAATGGAAAGTGCCACAGACTTGTAATGCCTCTGATGGGCTTCTGTTAGTTTGGTAGTAGCATTCTGCTTTTGCGCATCAGGAAAAGGCACGTTCTCTTTAGTATTTTCATGGTCTTTAAAGCGAGCCTCAGGTTGAAGAATTGGCATTCATTACTCTGAGTGCAGGGCTTCCCAGGTGGCGCTAGTGGTCAAGAACTCCCCTGCCAAGGCCAGTGACATGAGACACAGGTCTGATATCTGGGTTGAAAGATCCCCTGGAGGAGGTCCTGGCAACCCACTCCAGTATTCTCGCCTGGAGAATCCCATGGACAGAGGAGCCTGGTGGGCTACAGTCCACAGGTTCTCAGAGAGTCAGACACGGCTGAAGCGACTTACGCAGCACCACACTGTAAGCGCATCCTTGGTGTTACAGACATATCTGAAAGAACCCACTAGACTGTCCTCTTGAGGACAAGGATGGAGCCTTCTAATGTGAGTGATGAATCGGTTAATGAAGGAAGAGAGAGGTAATTTCTTTTCTACCTGATGAAAATGCTAACTCTCTTTATGTTTAATCTCCACAGGGTTTAGGGGCTCAGGAGCAAGGAGCCACTGATCATATCAAAGTTCAAGTCAAAAATAACCACCTGGGACTAGGAGCTACTATCAATAACGAAGTGAGCAACAGCGTGTCTGCTGGGGGGTTTCCCTGCATCGTTGTTATTTTTGTCAGTGTAAAAACAAATTAATCCAGTCAAATTGATTGATCAGTTTTAAGCTATTCAAGAGTGTGCAGTCCATGTTTTGGATAACAAGCCAGTGACTAAGCTGCTGTGCATCATGGAACATGCAATCATTTTGCCTTATTGCTTATGCATAAAAGATTCCAAGTAGCCTTATTGCTGAACTTTGCAAAAAGTGGTGGGTTTTTTTTGCACTTTAGGACAGAGAGGAATTTTCATCTTGACCTCTGTTGGACTATTAGCTTATACTGCTAAAATTGGTGGCATTTTGTTTTGGAAATACTGCAAGAGAGTACCGTTCTTTTCTTGTCCATTGTCTGTTTCTGACTGTTGGTGTATAGCAGTTGAGATAATTCACATTTCCTAGTAAACACCAACGCTTCGAAAATATGACCCTGTAATTAAAAGTTCATGGCTTGCCCTGCCTTTCATTTTCAGTATCGTTGCTCACTTTAGGAAGCATCTAAACTGAAAGCTTTGTTCTTACATTTTTGCAGCCAACAGAATCTGGTAGAAAATCTGGAGAATTACTTTAGGTGAACTGGATGACTTTGCTTTGTTCAGTAGCTCTGAGTGGTAGACTGGAGCAGCTAAGATTGTTTGGGCTAACAGCTGAAAGCTTAAACCACTAAAGGAAGAGTTTATACATTTGTCAAATCATCATGTTGTACACCTAAAACTAATACAATGTTTTATGTCAGTTATATCTCAATAAAATGGAAACAAATGCGGTAACTGTCTGACAAAATCTAAGACCAGTACTTCAGGGGGTTCACAGTGCACACACTTAGTAGTTGCAACGTGTAGCGATATCTTCTGTATTTTCATCAATTAATAAACACACCTTAGACAATTTTTTTAAAAGAGTTTGCATAAGGTTGATTTTTGTAGGTAGCTTCTTAGAGGTGGATATATAAATATACTTAATTTTTTAGGAGAAACATTGCCTATTTAATAGGCTTTAGCATTTTCAAAAATAACATATTTAAGCATTCTTTGAAAAGTACCTATGAGGCAACTTCCTAAAGGGAAACCCTGCTCCCTACAAGTTGATATTATTCTGAAGATGCTCATTCTGTTTTAAGTGAGACTCTGTTACGATGAACTTACTAACTGAGCACCTTACCAGTGGGCGCTTGTTGACTTGGGGGACTTGGAGCCCTTCCCTCACCCTCCCCAGTGGTGGTTTCTCACATTGGGATGGATGTAAGCAAATAGAATTGGCATACAGGCTCCAAAAAGCGAAGCAAAGCCCTCAAATCTATCCCTGCTTTTTCCCTTTAACCTACATAATTTTCCCTTAGTGTGAAAAAAAATTTTTTGTTTTGCTTTATTTTAATATTTAGCACAAAGGTTGCCTGCTGTTTATTTGACTATTAGTTGACTTGATAAGTTACCCACATTTGAAATCAGGGCTTAAGCTTCCAAGATGCTCAGTGGCTCAGTAGAAAAGAATTTGCCTGCAAGGCAGGAGACTGGGGTTTGATTCCTGGGTCGAGAAGATCCCCTGGAGAAGGAGATGGCAACCCACTCCAGTATTCTTGCCTGGGAAATCCCATGGACAGAGGAGCCTGGTGGGCTACAGTCCATGGGGTCGCAAAAGAGTCAGACACAACAACAAATAGATAAATACAGTTCAAATTTATACTATTTCTTCTTCATTCAAATTTATAAAGTAATGTTTTGGTGAAACATTTAAAAATTCAGATTTCCTTGATTGCAGTATATATCTTATCTCAGTGTAGGTAGATAACAGGTTTGCCTCTAATTGATTTTTTGGTATTTTTCAGGACAACTGGATTGCTCATCAAGATGATTTTAACCAGCTTCTGGCCCAGCTGAACACTTGCCATGGGCAGGAAACAACAGGTGGGGAAACCTTTGCTTTTTATCCATTAGACGCAACTGAGTGACTGAACTGAACTGAATCTCAATATAAAATATTTTTATCAACTTTTTTTTTTTTACTGTTAGTGTCATATCTGAAAGTTAATTGATTGTAGCTATCACAAATAGTCTGTTTACATTTCTGGGTACTCACATTGAATTAACATTAGTCATAAGCAGAGGCTTTTTTTCCCCGTTAAGAGTTTGAGAATGACAGGATCAGTTTATTCAGTTTACATTTCTCTGCTGCAGTCCCCTTATCCCAGCCTTACAGTGTCCGGGGCCCTGCAGTTCAGGCCTGGCCCTTTTTCATCTTTCATCTGCACTCTTAGTTTGCCATCCGGCCTCCCAGCGGGTGTGGTGCCCATTGCCACATTTCTCTCCACTGCTCCACCCTGTCTCCTGGATCCCAGACTTGTACTGAGCCCCCTGCTCAGCATCCTCATCAGGGTTTCCTCGACTTCCGGAACTCAACATGTCCAAACTTCAATTCTGCACCTCCTCAACTCCCACCCTGCAAACAGTTGGACCCGCATACCCCACAACCTGTTTTATCCACCATCTTCCCCATTTCAGGTGATGTCAGCTTCATCCTTCTAGTTGTTCCAGCGAAAGAGCTGTTGTCGGTTCTGCCTTTAAAATATATTCAGACCCTGACTTCCTCTTGTCACCTACACTGTAACCAACGTGGTCTGAGCAGCTGGTATTTCCTGTGGATCATTGCAAGAGCCTGTAAAGCCTTTCTCAGCCATGGCACTGCTGATGTTTTGGGCCAGATCATTCTCTGCTATGAGGCATGTCCTCTGCATTTAGGACGATTAGCAGCATCCTTGACCGCTATCCACTGGATACCATTTGCACCCTCTCCCTAGTTGTGACAATCAAAAATATCTCCTGATATCACCTCATGTCCCGTGGGCACAATGCCCCAACTCTGAACTTGTCCACCTCAAGACCACTAGAGGGCACTGTCTCCCTGTGATAGGTATGGTGCTATTAGCTCTGTCTCCAGTACAGTTCAAACCAGGCCTTGCTACTGCCAGTCCCAGTACTGAAAAGCCTTTAAATATTCCTTTAAGGGAAAACCTGGCCAGGGACCTGGAGAGCTGAGACCATTTTTCTGCCAAATCATCTCTGGTAAATACAATATCTTCATCCAGATGAATTTTTGGTCATATTACTTGAATTAAAGCTGATGGCTAACCTAGTAACCTATTTTTCTGCTATAATATTTTTAGTTCTTTAAGATTGCTTACCTAATTACACAGTTTGCCTGTCAACTAAACAGATTCCAAACTATTTTCTTCATAGAATCTTGCACAAATTTTAGAAATAACACTTATTTCCTTGTGGGACACGAGAAAACTCTATAGTCTTTAAAATTTTATTTTTAAAAATTATCCTATCTCAAGTAGTTAACATATGACTCAGCTTGGCTTTTTGGTGGACTTACCTCATGGTTTCAAGAAATGCTTTTTACTTCTATCAGATATTTTGTTCCTTGTGATTTTAAATATTTTTGGAAATAAACTGGGATGCTGTTAGCCTGTCATCCACAGAGGTGTGGTTTAGGACAAGGATCTTCAAGTTTTTTTGCTCCCAGAGCCTCTGAGGCAATTTGAAAAACAGTAAAAGACGCTTACTCCTTGGAAGGAAAGTTATGACCAACCTAGACAGCATATTAAAAAGCAGAGACATTACTTTGCCAACAAAGGTCTGTCTAGTCAAGGCTATGGTTTTTCTAGTCGTCATGTATGGATGTGAGAGTTGGACTATAAAGAAAGCTGAGCACCCAAGAATTCATGCTTTTGAACTGTGGTGTTGGAGAAGACTCTTGAGAGTCCCTTGGACTGCAAGGAGATCCAACCAGTCCATCCTGAAGGAGATCAGTCCTGGGTGTTCATTGGAAGGACTGATGCTGAAGCTGAAACTCCAATACTTTGGCCACCTCATGCAAAGAACTGACTCATTTGAAAAGACCCTGGTGTTAAGAGAGATTAAAGGCGGGAGGAGAAGGGGATGGCAGAGGATGAGATGGTTGGATGGCACCACTGACTCAATGGACATGAGTCTGAGTAAACTCTGGGAGCTGGTGATGGACAGGGAGGCCTGGTGTGCTGCAGTCCATGGGGTCGCAAAGAGTCGGACACAACTGAGTGACTGAATTGAACTGATACTCTGTCTCACATTTTTAGATTGATGGCTGTAATGTTTTTAATCATAGTTTTAAATAGTTGCAAAGAATGTGTATCTGGCCTATTTGCGAAATATCGACTTTTGAAAATAAGAGCTTTTCATCAGTCTCAAATGTGTTCAGTAGGTATTTAATACTAGGGCAATTTGGTATCCATGGTCTTCTGTTTAGAAATAGAAAAGCAAGTCCTTTAACACTCAGCAATACTATATTTTCTAGTTTTTTTTTCCTCTGAAATAATTCCATTGTATATACCCCATGATATTTAGTATTAATATATTTTTTGCTTGAATTTTTAAAAACTCATCACCTTGTCATGTTTCTCTGCTACAAAACAAATACATATACACTTTTGGTTTATTTCTAGTAACCTCAAGGCCTCCATGTAAATATTTTTCCTTTGGATTCAGTTGTCATTACTAATTAGTAGGTTATAACTAGTAAACTAGTATTTTGGTCATCTGATGCAAACAGACACCTCATTGGAAAAGACCCTGATGCTAGGAAATATTGAGGGCAGAAGGAAAAGAAGGCATCAGAGGATGAGACAGCTGGACGGCATCACCGATGCAATGAACTTGAACTTGGGCAAACTCCGGGAGATGGTAAGGGAGAGAGAGGCCCGGTGTGTTGTAGTCCATGGGGTCGCAAAGAGTCGGACACAACTGGGTAACTGAACAACAATTAACAAAACCAGGAAATGCAAGTTTTGATAAACAATTGTTAGAATGGTAAAACCTTTCTGGAACTGCATCTCTTGATGAGATAGATAGGGTGGGGAGGGGACTGGCTTTGATGAAAGGACCCCTCGCTCACACCAGCACTGCAGCTTGTTCCTTATTGATCCTGGTGCAAGGAGACCTGTGCTCCTCTGGTGTAAAGTGGGAGGAGGACGCAGAGGAGAAGCGAAGGAGGAGGAACCGGAGTGATGCGTTTGCACAGAACAGAGCAGCTTTAGGTGAGCGTGCACGTGGACAGGCAGGTAGAAACTGGTGCCCTGGGACGTGTCAGGGCTCAGGTTTGCTCTGGGAAGGTGGTGAGGCTCCCAGGAGGTTCTCCCCTCCCCTAAGTGTGAGCACAGCTCTGCGGGGATAAGTGCACATGTTAAGGATGCACACTCTCAGATGTATCTGCCTGGCTTCCAGTTCCCTCACAGCCACCTCATCAGTGGGTCTTATTTTACCCCCCATGCTTCGGTGTCCTGTGAGGTGGTTTAATAGTCATAGCAGCTCTCTTCCAGGGTGGTTGTGAGATGAAATGCAGGAATGCATAGAAAGCTTAGCCCAGCACCTAGGACTTAATAAGCCTTCCATTGGTAAAAAGTACTTCAATCTGGTACGTTACTTGGTGATTTGTGTTTGGAACATCAAAATAGAGACTGTAATGTGGTATATGAAATTTTTTGCCTGCAAAAAGAGCAGAAGAAATTTATGGGTAGGATGTCTTTGAAAGAAGTTGCAAGTTGTTCTTGGAAGTGATCATGGAGAATGTTTCAGGCTGTTAATGTGATTAAGCCATGCTTAATCTGAAAACTTGAAGCATCTACCTTTATGTTGTTTGGAGACTTACTGTGTAATTTCCTGGGAAGAATTACAGTTAGTTAACATGTTTAATCATGTTAAACAAGCATGCGCTTGTTTTCCTTCGGCATTAAAGTGAAAATTTCTTTTTTTCTCCTTTCTCTAATCTCATGTTTGTGTATTTCCTTATGACATAACTATAGGAAAATTCAGTCTCTTTTCTACCTATGATGTTCTCTTTCTGCTACTTGAATTTGACAAATAGATAAAGATGAGGGCATACAGGCAGCTCGCTAGAATCCTGTCACTGACTCTCACCCCAAATCTACTTGCTTTGATATTTCGGGTGAGGGACTGCATTCTCCCCCACATTTTCCTCTTTCATCAAAGGAGTATTACCACTGACTTCATTCCTCAGTGACTTGTTTTTATTGCTGCTTTTACCCCGGAAGGTGAGCCTCCAGCTGAATCTGCTCAGTGCCAGCTCTGCTCCTCATCTCACCTCTGATCTGTGTTTGGATTATCATTGGCCTGTCTTACCTTTACGCACTTTTTAAAAGAACCTTTTATTTTGAAACAATTTTAGGCTTACAGGAAATGGCAAAAATAGTTGTAGAAAGGGTGCTGAATACCTTTCATCCAGTTTCTTCAACGATGACATCTAATAGAGCCATAGCATGGTATCAAAACTAGGAAATTGACTCTGGTGTTGACTGTTAACTGGACCACAGTTCTTATTCAGCTTTCGCCAGTTTTGGGGTTTTTTAGCCTTCATTTAATTGTGTGTGTGTAGTTCCAATGCAGCTTTATCACATGTATAGATTCATGTAGCTACCACCACATTCAAGACACAGAATTGCTTTATCACCACAAAAGAGCTGTCTCATGCTGCCTTTCTGTATCTGTACCCACCTTACCCCTCCAGCTTCCAAAATCCACTTTCATCTTTGTCCCCTGTAAACCTCTCACTGTTCTCCATCTCCGTAGTTTTTCCTTTCCAGAATGTCTGAGTGGATCATTGAGTATGTAGATTGACTTTTTCTCTTAAGCATAATCCCCGCCAGTGAAGTCCATCCAGCTTGTCACACAGAGTCAATATCTCCTTCCTCTTTATCGTGGAGTAATGCTCCCATGTAAGGGAGTACCAGAATTTGCTTAGCCATTCACCCACTGAAGGCATTTTGGTTTATTTCCAGTATCTTATGGTCACAAATAAGACTGTCATGAACATTCACGTGGAGGTTTTGTGTGAACACAGATTTTCATTTCTCGTCCTTCAGGATGTTATAAGTTTCTGGAAAATAGCCTTGCCTGATCCGTAGTACATAGTTTAAGAATATTTCTAATTTTTGGTTACAGTTCAGTAATAAATGATAAGGCTCCTAAGGGTTTTATTTCTATAAGACTGTGTCACCGTAGGGGATTGAGAATGGAATGCAGAGTTTAACGTAATGCTTTTCATCCTTTTCTTTTAAAAGACTCCCCAGACAACAAGGAAAAGAAGTCTTTCAGTCTTGAGGAGAAGTCCAAAGTCTCCAAAAACCGTGTTCACTATATGAAATTCACAAAAGGTAAAATTGCGTGTTTCTTTATTTGTTTTAAATCTCTGTGTTCACATCTGGGTTTCTTAGCGCATTTTTAGCTCTTCGCCAGCATCACTTGTCTTATGTACAAATTGGAAAAGGAGGGACCCCCTGACCGGCTTGATCCACAGCAGTGCTGAGGTGTCCGCACTTGTGAGTCACCGGGGGTCTTGTTAAGTGCAGACGCAGCCTCACTCATGGGCCCCAGATTCGCCCTTAGACTGCATGCAAGTCCTCTGGCAAAGCTGAGCGCGGAAGTTAACTTTCTATTAATATTTAGAGGAGAAAACAGACTTTTATGTGGCTAAATTTATCGCTCAGTACTTTTAGTTACATTTCTCGTAGTTGCATTAAGCTTTTTTTAGAGTTTAATTTTGGTGTTGAACAGCTCTTGAAATGGACCCATTTAGAAATCATATAGAATCTATATGAGATTCATAAATATTCATGAAGTGGTCTCTGTATTGAGTTCTCTAGTATGAAAGATCTCAGTCCTGAGTTGACTCTTCTCTTGTTCCATACCGTTTCTCTGTTTCACGTAGTGCAAACTTAACTGTTCCATGGTCATTGCAAAGGTAATGTTAGTCTTCCTCCATCGCCACCTCCCGACTCCGGTTCCAGGGCTGTACATGGTCAGTTGTGGGTGCAGCTTGTCCTCTTTAACCAGGAGGTGGCAGTCTTGTATTGGAAAGAAACCATTTAACTTTGCACTCCTCAACTCCCCAGATGTTTTCCCATTGTTATGTATTAAGCATACTTCCCAGGTACAAAACCCTGTTTATTATATTAATATACTTAAAGTATAAGTATGATGATAATTATGTTATCTAGTCACCATGTGATGGTTCATCTATGGAGGACTGGATGTGTATTTCTACCTCTATATGGCGAGCAAAGCACATCTCTTTGCTTTAGTCTTGTTGACGTGATTGGGAATTCCCTGACTCCTAGAACCCCCTGAGGGGCAGTAGGAGCTGGAGTTTCCACTGCTCTAAACTGTTCACGGTGGTTCTCATTTGGAGCAGGACCCCACAAGATAGACTGGGCTCAGTGTGAGGAAGGGCTCCTGGCAGAGCTGATTAGTTTTGGGGACATATGCAGAGAGAGACTGGGGCTTCCCCCTTCCGTCTCCCGGCAGGCATGGTCATCTGGCTCATCACGTTGGCCCCTCTTCTTTCTCCCAGGATAGAACCTTCTCTGTCGTTCTCCTGTATGGCTTCTGAGCAGGGGTTCTCTCCACCCCTGACCTGCTGCAGGACAGAAAACAGTCCTTGGTGGCCCCTCAGTCCTTTTCAGGAGGGGCTAAATGCTCACTTCATCCCCATCCCTGAAATAACCTTCCTTTTCATTAGACCCTATAGAAGAAAAAAAAAAGATACAGCAGAAGGGTGCCGAGCAAACAAATGAAATTAAAAGTGCCCTGTGACTTTTGGATAGCATGGCAGCCTTTTAAGCTTTCACTTTTGCAAATAGAATCTTCTTATTTTCCTTTGGTGGTAGCCTGCATGCATGATTTCACCTGAAGCATTTGCTGAAGCCGGAATAAACCTCTTCGATCTGCTTTAATCTATGGATGCCGGGAATATCTTCTTTCTATTTCTAGTTAAGCCATCCCCTTGCCAGTTCACCCTGTCAGCCTGCTTGGTGTGTTATTCCTTCTTTTTGTCTCTTTTGAAATGAAGTTTGTGGGACTTCCCTGGTGGTCCAGTGGTTAAGACTTCGCTTTCATATGCAGGGGGTGCAGGTTCATTCACTGGTCAGGCAGTTAGGATCCCACATGCCTCAGGACCAAAAAACAAAACAGAAGCAATATTGTAACAAATTCAATTGAAGACTTAAAAAAAAATTGTTAAAAATAAAATAATATGAGGTTTGCTTATTTATTAGCTTTGTTTGGGGAGAAGGGAGGATTGGTATGCAGGGATGATAATTCAAGATATATTACAAAGGTAGCAGAGAAGATTGAGTGGGAAAACAGAGGAAAAGCAGAGTGGGAATCAGTAGAAAACACAAAGGAGGCAGAAATCCAGGTAGTGAGGAAATAATCAGTTGCCATCTATTTTAACAGTCCACAGTGTAAGTTTATTTTAAAGTTCTTTAATTTATTGAAAGAAGTCTTCCTTGCAGAGCAACTGTTGTCACTGCATGTGAATGATAAACTCTGTTTCCTCCATGGCAGACTATCTTAGGTCACAGGAAACTGGGTTCTGGCTGTGACTCTCTCAGACAAATCTCTTAACCTCTTGCCTTCTGTCAGCCTCAGTTTCCTTTTTTGTGAAATGAAAGATCTTTTTTAAGTCATTGTTGAGTTCTAAAGTAGGTTCTTTTTTAGAATTTATCAGAAATGATGCCATTATGTGGAAATCATGGGTGTTCAGCATAATGGATGATAAGGATTTTAGCTCAGGGATCTGCTCTTAGTTACAATAACTCACTCATTGGATGAGGAGGGTTCATATTGTAGCTCCATCAGTGGTCCAGAAAACCAAAACACTAGAAGGTAGCATTTTATTTAGCTTGATGTGAAGAGTGAAGATAAAAATTTCACTGCAGAGAGATTACAGCAGCAAAATTTGTTACTGTTTAAATATTGGCTGTAGCATTTTAGTTCTGATACATAATTATTCCTTTCTCTCATCCTAAGTTTATAATTTAAATTTGACATAATTTATTACATAATTCCAAGATGTTAATTCCATCCATATTTGTTTAAGGGCCTAAACTCAGTGGTAGTTTCTTTTAATCTAAAAAACATTTGGTGAGGCTGTATCTGCAAAGAAAAGAAAATTACGGAAGACGTCAATTTCTCCAAAGCTGCTTTTGAGGTTTTAAATGTTTAACAGGGAGACCTTGTCCAGAGAGCCCAGCTTTTTGCTCCCAGTCGTGCGGTGGCTGAGTGGGTGGAAGGTTGTGTAGACATTACTTGTGCAGCTTCATGTATTTAGACTTCTTTTTCCTGCAACAGTCTGTGATACTTCACTCCTTAAATAAGGAAAGTGCTTGCACTCCTCTCGCGTGTCCCCGTGGTCAGCTGCTCGTCCGACACTGACTTTAGTGTCCTGACGAGGCTGGCTCCCTGCAGTCAGACTCTACTAGAGGTGGGTGTTCTGCTGCTTCTGGCTCTTTGCACATTTAAGTGTAAAAGGAGCACCATTGCGGGCTTTAAAAAATATTCCAGCTGTCTTAGCAGTTGTGAGGATCTCATTTCACCCCCTGTTTCGATTCTTTCAGGTTTCCTGATTTTCTCACAATATTACCCTTTCAGAGAAGTTTTCTAATCTTCCATTCCTTGGCTTGTTAGCAGTTCTATATGTTTTCATTAAAAAACAAAGTCAAAATATAATATCATCTGTTTTATCCTTCTTGATTGGGGAATGCAAGTAAATTTTTGAAGCAAGTGAAGCTAGCTACCTATATAACCCTTCAGTATTTTTTATTTAACTGGTGTATTTTTCAACCTGCATTTCCTTTCCCGTGTGCCTTTACTATGAGGAGAAAAACTCAGCTTTTTGTGCTCTGGTTATAACACAGTGCTCACTTGTTGGGCTCTATGACTTTTGCCCTTAAGCTAAGAGAGGCTCTGCAGCTCCATGATTCTGAGGTTCTTGTGCTGGTTTTTTACAGTTTCACATGCTTCCACATGGACTTCTTGGTGTTGAAAGTGAGTCTGGCTGTAGTGGTCACATTCTTCTCTCCAAATTGCTACACTGATAGACGGGAACACCTGAAAGTCCTCATTATTAGAAAAACAGCTAAAATGATCATAAGTAAAGTGCTGTTCTCTGAAAGAATCAGATCATCCTTTCATGACTTTGTTACATCAGCTTGGCTACTGGAATCTCTTTTTTCCTTGATTCTTAGAATATTGTGGCCAGTTGAAGACTAGTGGGGACAGAAACCAAATCCAGGCAGATGTCATATATTTCCTATTCTGTTCAATTTTTTGATGTCCTTTTCTCTAAGAGAGAAGTTCATCAACAGTATTTGCTGTGATTTGACCATGATTGAGAATGGAGACCAGTAACTTTCAAACTCATTTTTAATATACATATTGTATTCAAAACTGGCCATAATTTTATAACATTTATAAACTATTCAACCAGGACGATTAACTAATAACTATTTCAATATCACTTCCATCTTCACAGTTTTATCTACCTTTAAGTTCCTTTCCTTTGGTCTCTGACTCTTAATTCTTCTCTGTGTTTTGTTTTCCAGATCAAATCCAGAGCAAGGCCTGTAACAGTCCTGGTTTCCACATTTGCTTAAGTGAACTTTGCTAAAGGATAAGCATTTCTGATACAAGAACCCGTCACCAAAACTTTAGAGACACTTGCACCTTCATTGGTACATTCTCTTATTAGCTTGACAGCTTTCCCTTTGATTTTTAGCTTCATTTTTCATCTCTGCGTGTTCATGTTTTGGCATCCTGTTTTAGAACTGTGATCTTGCATGCTCGCCGCGCCCCCCCCCCCCCCAAATCCCTCGAGCATTCTTTTTAGTTGTTGTAAAAGTGATTGTCATTTGCATTTCTTTTAGGGTGTCTGTTCTGTTTCAGAAGCTAGCTTAGGGGTGGGTGGCCACTACGTATTTTGATCCCAGTACAACTCCTTTTTCTGAAATAGAAGCTGCCGCCCTGAGTGTTCTCTGCAGTGTGGAATGGGTCATACTGAGGACTAAGCTCAGAACAGACCGCAGGCCTCCTGAGGGTTGTGCACGTCTCCCCTCAGTGGCCAGCTTTATTCTCCACTCTCCTGGTTCACTGTCTGCGTTCCCATCTGGGAGGCTTCATTTTGCTCACGAGTAGGCTTGCTCTGGGGTCACCTGTCTGGGCTCTGTGGACTGACCGGCTAGAAGCAGGAAGCTATCTTTACTCCCAGCTCAGAGGAGAGGGGAGTGCAGTGCAGAGCCCGCCTTCCAGGTGGGAGCAGGCCGCGCCGACTGGACTCGCGAGCCTGGGACGGCAGCCTCGGAGACGGGTTTTGGCACCTGGTTTTGCATTACATTGCAGGGTGTTTTTGTTTTTTTTTTTTTAATTTCATGGAGTCACTGAGCAATATCACATTTGAATGCCCCAGCGATAGCCAGTGAACTGGAACCCTTCTGGGTCACGACAGTTCTGTGCCAAGTCAGGTTGCCGCAGGAAGCCAAGAAGATAACTGAGCCCCTGACAGTGCACTCAGGTTTCCAACTCAGAGCACAGATTCCTGTGTCTAACCCAGAGCCTCACTCCCCCAGAGCTTTCAGACTTATACATCTACCACGAAGTTGACAAATGGGAATAGATTTGGTTGGCTGCTCAAACAGTATTGTTGGTAGAAGTGGAAATTCCATAGAAGTGAATTTTAAATTAGTTGGTTTGTGGGTTTGAAATTAAGTTAAAGAGTTTAGTGTTTTTAATAAGAATCAAGGATCCTTTGGATACCATTTTTGCCAGAAGCCATTTAATTTCCTACTCATTAATTATCCTTTTATTTAAAATGATAGCACTATTACAGTGAAAAAAACAAAAAAAGCCTGAAATCTTTTCACCCTAATGCAGCAATTTTTATTTGCATTTATTAAAAAAGTTCATACATTCAATTAATTACTGAGGTTGTATGTGTCAACATAGGATGTTCTCATTCCTGTGCACAGGTGGGGTTTTGGAGCTATGTATCTTAGCAGCATATTTTTATTCTAGAGTTTGTAACCCTCATTGAGTATAACTTCTGTCTCCTTGAAGTAACGGAATTTTACTGTTTACTAAGGGAACCCAGAGGCCCAGAAATTATACCTTGAAAGTGTACCAGTAGTAGAGCTAGCTTGAGAATTTAGTTTTCCTCTCCACCTGCGTACTCAGGCTTGTTTGTACCATTAAGAGGAAGTCAGGGGTTCTGGTTCACTTGTTTGATTTTTAAGTTTAATTAATTGTATTTACTGATTAAACAGTGTGACCCTGATGCTGGAAAAGATTGAAGGCAAAAGGAGAAGGGGGCAGCAGAGGATGAGATGGTTGGATTTTGCATCACTGACTCAATGGACATGAATTTGGGCAAACTCTGGGAGATAGTGAGGGACAGGGAAGTCTGGCCTGTTGCAGTCCATGGGGTTGCAAGGAATCAGACAAGACTTAGCAACTGAACAACAACAAAAATCTGTGAAAGGGAAAGAGAAAGTTGGTCGTTTACAAAATTGTTTATTTATTTTCCAAAACCCAGTTTCATAGTTTATATTTGTGCTCCTTATTCTAGAATGTATTACTGAAGGCATCATGTTTTTCTAGGGAAGGATCTCTCATCTCGGAGCCAAACAGATCTTGACTGCATTTTTGGAAAAAGACAGAAGAAGACGACTCCTGAGGTATTAAACTGCTGACGATTGATGCATTGTGTCTCAACACTGATTTTCAGCTGTGTATAGAGCTATTTATGTTTATTACTAATAGTACTTTCCAGACAAAGTTACCAAAAAAACCTTTAGAGGCTTCATACAAAGGCTAAATGTGATCCCCTTGATAATAAATTGATAGGTGATAATAATAGTTGATAGATTACAAGGAGCCTTAAAAAGAATGTGTATTATCTGGAGTTTTTTCCTCCTGGTGTGTGGACTAGACTAACCTCAGGGAAGAACTCCCGTTGCCAAAAGCCTAAGCCAGAGGCGTGTTGTTTAGAGAAACAGAGCAGGAATGCTGGGGGCACACTCTCGATCCTCTATGTGGTTTAGGAGTATTTTCTCTAGTGATAAGGCTGAAACAGGAAACAAGCTGGATAGCGGAAGGAAACTGGGAACGTGGGGGAGGGAAAAATTGAGAGAAGGAAAAAAAAAGAAAGGAGTATCAGGAAGTTCAACCAGATAGGAACTAAATGGAAATAGTTTTTTAGTGTCTCCCATTTCTTGCTGATTGTCAAATCTGAAAACGAACTTCCAAGCAGACTTTTTTTTGGTTGGTTAAATTAAAAAAAAAGAAGAATTATTGATTGATTAACTGATTTCACAAGAGATCTTTAGTTGCAGCATGTGGGATCTAGTTCCCTGACCAGGGATGGAAACCCGGGCCCCTGCATTGGAAGCCCGGCATCTTAGCCACTGGACAACCAGGGAAGTCCCTGGTTGGTTGGTTGTTCCTCATTAGTTCTAAATTTTCATGTTCTTTTTTGTGAATTGGGTTGAGTCTTGTGAGTGGTTTGCTAGATGTGGACTCTTGAATTTGAATTTCCCTTCCTCCTACAAGTCTCTGTCTCTCTGCCTCCTCCTCCTCACCCAGACCTGGCATCACCATTCATGAGTTGAGCTGCTTTCCCAGCCTAGAGTTTGCTAAGGTCATTTTTCTAGGAAGCACCTTTTGGTTAGCAGTAAATTTAAACTAAGCCCACAAACAAGCTCATTAACACATTTTAGGTCTGTATTTTTTTGCCAGCAGTGATGACTTCAGTAATTTTTATCAGCATGTTGACCATTGATTTTGAATCAAGATTCATAATAATTTCTCTGAGCTGGTACATTTGACCAAAGCCAGATAGATCAAATTTTGTGAAGATGTGTAAAATCTAATTGAATCTTTGAAAAGAACTCATCTGAATGAGAATTAACTTAGAGGCTGGGAACATGTCAACTGCCCACAAGTTTGACCTAAGTCAGAATAAGAAATGCAGTGTGGCAACTGTCCTGAGTTCAGGCTTGGGCTGCTTTAAAAGCAACTGGAAGCAACAGATGTTGGGGGTGTTTTCTGCACTGGTGACTGGGTGCTGTATTTTATAAGAATGTGTTCAGAGCGTGGCAGTTGGGCCAAAGATACCTGGAAAGCGAGTTTTGCACAGGAATTAGCAGATGAGCAGTTAGGAGATTCTGCCTGGACTACAGAGAGACCCTGACTTTGAACATTTGAATGGTTTCAGGGGTCCTCTAGGAAAGGAACAGATTGGTTTGGTAAACTTCAGAGGACAGACTAGTACTGGTGGACGAAATTCATAGAAAGATTTCTCCTCAGAGAAAGGAAACAGTGTGGGCTGGCAGAGCGGGCCAGCTGGGCAGGATGTACCGCGTGGTTAGTTTCCTGGAGGGATTCTTGCAATAGGTGAGCATGAACTGTGTGCATGGGAGCACTCGGGTCCAACGTTCTCTGATTCTGGAGGAAAGTGAACACACGAAATACGCACATCTGAAATGGTATTTGACTTGAAGGTTTACCTTTTCCTAGACCGCAAAGGAGAGACCATTACTCCAAATGCTCTTCCTTAACTTCAGGTGTGTGGGGCAGTTTTGACTATCTACTTATGTCCTTTTTCCAGGAGATGAGTGTGAATTGTTTGATGTGTGTAAAGAAGAAATCAAATGATGTTGAGGTGAAATAGCAGGTTGCCCTCACAGGGGCCTGAAGCCCTGCATGACCAGCCCTCCCAGCTCTCACTCACCCTCGCGCTCACTGCCATCCTCAGCTGGTTCTCCCTGCGGCTCTGCCCGTCACTCTGGCTTCCAGTTCCTCCAGCACTTCAGGAGGGTTCCTGCCTTGACTTTCAGCATTGGTGGCCCCTCTGCATGGAGTGCTTGTCCCCAACTCACATTTTTGTGCAAATGTCGCCTCAGCTGGCCTTCCTTGACACCCTAATTTATAATAGCAGAAAATACAAACAATAACAACAAAACTCCCTGATACTCTCGTCCCCTCTCCTTTGCTTTATTTTTCTCCATAGCAGTTATCACCGTCTGAGGTACTAAATAGTTTGCTTGTACCATCTGTGTTTCCTTAGTAGACTGGAACCTCCATGAGGGCAGCAGTTTTTACCATCTAGAACCAGGCCCGCCATGGAGTAGGTTCTCAATGAAGTTTTTGTTGAATTGAATTCAGCTGTTGATGTATACTTTAATCCTTGGGGGAACAGTACAGACTAGGGCATCATCAACACTACTACTGGAGAAGTTAGAAACAGCTACAGAGAAAACTGATGATTGACCTGGGCCCAAAGGGCAGGAGTCTCTGAATGGACAAAGCACAAAAAAGAATATGTACCATGAATAACAGCTCTTCCCAGGCCTCAAACTCAAGTGCCAGTGGGTCCAGGCATGTGACTGGAAATGTGTGAGTAGTCTGACTTTAAGATGACAGGGAATCAGGGAAACTCATAGCCTGGTCTGAAAGTGTGCAAGATTCACAAAATAATAACCATGATGATGGTGTCAGTGATCTCACCGGACGCAGACTGCTAGTTTGTAATCCTTCACTTACCTGCAAGTGAGACAGCTGGGCAGTGTTATGTACACAGGAGTGGAACTGCGTGGTGGAGACTAGCTGCTTGGACTGTCTTGTTGAGAGTGTTTGGCAGTGTGTACTGAGCGTGGGTAAGATGTGCTTCCTGTCTCCTGATATGTGAATGCTCATATCTGTCCTCTGGAGGAGCTTGTGTTCCTCTGATGCTCCAAGTTCTCCATGCTTTGCCTGTCAAGGGCACAGAGAAGGGTGAGAAGCTTAGGGAACGTGGAGCACAGTGGGCAGCTGCCTGTCTGCAGGGGTATAAATAGTGCCTTCAATCAGGTTCCTCGCTAGCCTCGTCTAATTCAGAGTGCGGGTGAAATCGTTCCAAGTGAGGAAGAAGCATTGCAGAGCGAGATTTTCTATTGAACACAGCTTTTGATAAAAGCAAGAAGAGCTAGGTATTGACTTTTTGGTGCCTGTTCTATCAGTGGTCTGTTAATCAACAGAGGATAAATTATTGCTCTTCAGAAGCAGGAAAGGATCCCCCTTGGCTTGAAGGCGTTTCCACCCTTCTTTTCTTTGTTTTTTTCTCTATTGGTAGAGGATCTTTCCTCCAGCCATTTTCTCCTTGGGGGTTTTGTTAAGGACTGAAGGGAAACTGAAGGGAGCTCTTTTGATTTATCTTCTATCCTTTCCTTTTGGTCACTCCACGGGGCTAAAATAGCCGAGTTGGCTTTAATATGTTGCCATTAGAGACCAAACATTAGCTGGAATAAACCATCATGCCTCACAATGAAAAATGTCCCCTGATTGGCTAATTAATCAGTCAAAGGGGAATGACATGGCTCTCGGCTTGAGGGACTCTGCTGGAGAGAAACAGGCTGTTGATAAATGGCTTTCCAACAAATTCATATATCAAGGAAACTTAGTCATTTTTTAACTATAGTTTGTGTGACTGCAATTTTTTCCAACTTTTCCTTTTCTGCTGCTCTGGCTGTTTAGGCTGTATTTTCTGTTGCTGTTGATAGAAAAATATAGGATTTTAGATATGAGAAAATAAATGCTTTCTCCTTACTCGTGTCTGTTAGTCTGATTGCTTTTGATTGTCTAGGCTTATCAGGAGGTGAAAGAAAATCAGATAGCTGTCTCCAAAATAATTGATGGATTATAAATTTTCCTGCCTTCTTTCAAAGTTAAGATCTCCAGATTTAGGTCCACACTGTCTGAATTTGAATCCTGCTTCCAAAGTAACATATGCACATAGATTTAAAAAATTAAGCTGCAGTAAACATCACAAAAAACAACATTCCTCAGTCATACCCCTCACCTCTTTATCTCCTAAGCCTGTTTCTTATAGCACCTTCATTTTTCACATGGTATCTTATATGGTATTTATCTTTACATTTAAAGCACAGATCTTACATTGACTCTCTTCATGTCTTAGTTCCTGATGTTATCTGGACTTTTATTTTGGTAGGTTAGGATTTAGGCCTTTTACCACTCAAAATGCTGATGCATTATTCTTATTATTTATTATAGTGTTATTTTAGTGTTTGGTGTTTATATTTTTATGACTATGTAAATAGTGTTCCCTGCTAAGCCAAGTAGCGTACCCTCATGACGTTTCTTTTCACACTTTTGTTATGTTTTCTGTTGGGGAGTGAGGTGTAACTGTGTAATTTCCCCGTACCCTCTGCTGGCCACAGCGTGCAGAACTTTCTGCTGTGTCATTTATGTCTGACGGTCTGTCAGCTCGGTGTTTTCCCCAGGACCCCGCCCTCCTCAGACCCCCTCGGCCGCTCACTCTGGATTGGCTGTTGGATTTGCCTTGTTCACTGTAGACGGTCCACTCTGCCTTGCTCCTCTTACCTGCTCTGGCCTGCATCCCGTGTCTGTCTGCTCGCCCGTCTTCCAGCAGCTTTCTGAGAAGCCCTGCAGTTCTGAAAATCAGAATATCATGGCACATTGTGTGGGTATAGAATTCTGGACTGAACATTATTTGCTTTCAGAATTTAGAGGATGTTGCTCTACTGTCTTCTGATATCCATTGGTACCCTTCTTATTTCTCTCCATGACACATATTTATTTTCTTTATTTTGTCTTAAAGATTTTTTAGAATCTTCTTATCCTTAGATTTCTAAAATCTTGTGGAAATGTCAATTTTTGCATATTTTTATTCATCAGACTCTTGCTAGGCCTCCCAGTGTGAAGATTCATGTTATTCTATCAGTTCTGAAAAATTACTTTTTATTCTTTGATTCTTTTTTTTTTTTCTCTTTTATCTGGAATCATTAGGTAAGTGGTGGACATCAGGTTATTCCTCAGATTTTTCTTATCTTTTGTCTCCTATTTTGTTCTTCTTTTGGGGAGATTTTCTTGATTTTTAAAAAAATTTTCTTGACTTTTATCTTCCAATTTTTCTGTTAATTTTGAGTTTTGCTCTCATATTTTTAATTTCCCTGAGCTATTTTTCATCAGCTGATTGTCCCTTTTTATTTATCTTTATCTTTAAATAGCATCTTCTTATTTCATGGATTCCATACATGTCCCCTTGTCTCTGAATGCATGTTACGAGACGTACAGGTTGTTTTCTGTCTTTGTCCCCGGGCTCCTTTTCTCTCAGTTTTGACTCGTTTCTTCGGTGCCGGGGGAGGTCCGCACTGTCCGATGCTCCTTCGCTCTGCGCTTTAAGAGTCCGTCAGTGAGCAGCGGATCGAGGGCCCTGTCTGCCTAGCGGCAGCGCTCAGCGCCTGAGTTGTGCTGTGGAGTGGTCATGGCGAGTTGGCTTTTTCCTTAGGGAACCCCCGGATGGATGTCAGAATTCTCGCAGGTCTTTTCTTCAGCGGTTCGGTTCCTCCGGAAAGGCACTCTTGCCCCAGGGGGCGCCTGGGGCGGGAGGGCCCTGCACGCATGCGCAGTCCTCTGCCGCCTTGGGTGGCTGTCTTCCCTGCCCTCCAGCCGCGGCCTAGGTGAGCCACTGAAGCTCAGTCTCCCTGAAAGAGTAAGCCTGTGTATCCTCACACGTTTTTATTTTAGGGGGAAAAATTGTCTATTCCTCATTCTGTAAGTGGATAGGGACATTCAGCTAATAGTTACTAAAGGAAAGAGAGTTAGAAACTGAGAGAAAGCCCTTTCGAATCAAAAGAAAACTTTTGTTCAAAATTTAACAACCCTTTTCCTCATTTATCAGTTCCAAATTGTAAACTGTTCTATCTCAAAAGACTTGGGTAGAGGTGTTGTTTTCATATCCTGGCCCCAGCATTTTTCTGATTCTAAAACAAAAAACCAAAATCTTGCTTTATTTGCTACTCAGATTTACTTCCTTATATGAAGTGTCTTTAAACAGGGTTGGTCTAGAAATAATCTAAACTGTAAGTTGTCCCTGGCCTCTCCTGTGGACTTCCTCTTCCTGCTCCCCATCCTCTTGAGTATCTCCTACTCCCACCTTCAGAACATGAACCTGGTTAAGACTGAAAAAACTCCCACTTCGAAGTGAAGGAGTTTGTGTATTTTTCGTTACTCTTCTTTCCCTCGGCTCTAATGAAAATGAAAGTCGCTCAGTCGTGTCTAACTCTTTGCAACTTCATGGACTGTAATTCTCTAGTCCAGAATACTGGAGAGGGTAGCCTTTTCCTTCTCCAGGGGATCTTCCCAACCCAGGGATTGAACCCAGGTCTCCCGCATTACTCAGCTGGTAAAGAATCCACCTGCAATGTGGGAGACCCCGGTTCTGTTCCTGGGTTGGGAAGATCCACTAGAGAAGGGATAGGCTACCCGCTCCAGTATTCTTGGGCTTCCCTTGTGGCTCAGCTGGTAAAGAATCAGCTCTAATATTCACCTTTGTTATGAATTTTAGCACAACGCAGTCTCTGAGCTCCTCGGTTGTCTATAGCATGTCTTGAAAATGTGCAGTTCCTAACTCAGCCCCTAGTGGTGTGTGAGTGGGTTGCAGAAAGTACTCGGAGCATCCAGAAGTACACTGTTGTTGCTGTGAGCCCAGCGCGGAAGCCTCTTAGGCTGATTCCTGTAGCCGGCCAGCCGCCTCTTGTGTGTGTTCTCCATGCACACATGGGAGGCCATGGGTCATGTCTCTGGCCCTGGCTCCATTTTCCTCTCCTGCAGAAAGAATGCGCGGTGTTCTGCTGGAAGACAGGAGCCTCACCTGCTGCAGATGTGCCTTTCTCAGAATTATCATTGCTTCGTTGGGAGAGATGCGTGGACACTAGTCATGATGCCGAAGTGGAAATGGTCATGAGCTGAGTGACAAGAGAGTCTCCTCTTTAGTCTCAGGGCACCCTTGTGGCCCCAAGCCAAGCTTCTAACTTCTCTGGTCCTGAGTTTAGATGGAGGCATTGGCAGGGTCATTCCAGGTGAGAACAACTATGAGTAGATGAAACATGTACCCCAAGTTACAGGGGGAATAACCTAAGAGCATGAAGCATCTTTTTCATCGTTGTGGATCATACTTACCCTATGCAGTCGGATAGTGAACTTGAGGATAATATTTGATTTGCTTCTTTCCTTTAACCTTCATATCCTGTCAAACATCACCAACTCTGTTGATTTTGTATGTTTAACATAGCTACTGCATTCTTCCTGGTTTTCCATGTTTACTGATGTCCTGATCATGATTGCCCCTGAATTTCTCTCGGAACTGGCCTCCCTGACCCCAGTTTTTCTTCTTTTCAGAGTGTCCTGTTGTCATCTGTTCTCTCAAAATCTCTCTCTTGTAGCATCAGCGTCTTCTCAGTCATCACCTACGTCCCCCCCACACACACTCCCTCACTGACTCCCTATGACCAGCACACCAGAGCCTCCACCAGCTCGCCCTGCTGTCTGTCCCTGGTGGAAATGCCTGCTTCTCCGAGCTGCAGAGCACCGCCCCGCACCAAGGACGACCCCCTGCGGCCCCGGGCAGCTTCTCCTCCCACGTCTTCGTGCCCCCACATCACCGCCTCCACTTTCTTTTTTTTTTTTTTTTTTAAAATATGGACCGCTTCATGAATTTGCGTGTCATCCTTGCGCAGGGGCCATGCTAATCTTCTCTGTATCGTTCCAATTTTTTAGTATATGTGCTGCCGAAGCGAGCACCGCCTCCACTTTCATTGCCCTTGCCTGCTCCGCCCTGCCTGTCCGAGTCCTTCCAGTGCAGCTCTAGTCCTGCTTCCTGCCATCGAGGAAGTAAGAGGGGACACACAGTTGTTCAGTTGAGCAAGCACTGGACTTAAAGTCCTGGCTCATTCATGTCAGCAGGCTTTGACTAAATGCCTCTTTGCTGGGCACTAGTGATGCAGCCGTGGCAAAGCAGACAGGGACTGCTGCCCTCGGGGCCTGCGTCACAGCTGCACCTTCAGGAAAGGATTCCTCGCGGCGGCCTCTCTCTTCACCCGCCTCTGCAGCCGTTTGAATTTGCTCTCCCTAAGGTGCCGCCTTAGCGAGGCACCTCTTCATTTTCCTCTTCATCGTGTCTGTCTCACTTCTCTCTTTAACTTTTTTTTTAATTTTAAGATTTTTTTTTTTCCACGTGGACCATTTTTGAAGTCTGTATTAAACTTGTTACAATATTATTTCTGGGTTTTTTTGGTTGTTGTTGTTGTTTATGTTTTGGTTTCTTGGCCATGAGTCCCGTGTAATCTCAGCTCCCCAGCCTGGACCACCTGGGGAGTCCCTGTCTTACTCATTTATTTACCCCATTAGACCATGGCCATGACTTCTGTTCATTCATAGGCCCTAGCCCACTGTCTCTAATAGTTGCTTCCTAAGAAGCTAGATAACTGTGAGTTAATTGGTATAATTAAATGCTTAGATAGGCTGAACTTTTTTTTTAATACTCATGGGAATCCAAATGTATCATTTTAGTTACAGGTTAATTTTCCTGTTTCTTAATCAATAACTGTACATAAGAATTGTTAAGCTTCTCGTTACTGCTTTAAAAATTACATTAGCAAAAAAAATAAAATAAAATTACATTAGCAAAGAACAGAAGAATGAAGTAGTGACGTGACAAAATCTTGCTAGACATTGACAGAAATATTGGGAGTTCATCAATTTTGTATGTATCTGAAAGTTTCCATAATACAAAATCTGCCAAAGAACCCACTAGTTGTAATATTCTTTAATGTTTATTTCACTCTGCTCAAAGAATAGTTGAATTATTTTCGTGGTAGGTCAAAATGTCATGGTCATTCTTCAAGTGCAAGGTTGTTAGTGCCCAGTTTATTTTTGTCATAATGTGTCCTAGTTTGCTCCTCCCTTAAATCCTTTCAATAAGTCTTCTTGTCATCTATGTTAATATTAATAGAAATCAAGGATGGAAGCCAGTGGAGACAGGGAATAAAGGTGGATGAAGGATGCATGCCACCAGAGAATAGGTATTTTGATTCTTTCACTGAATGTAATTTGCCTGTTCTCTGAGCACTTCCTTCCCCCGTACCTGGAGTTCTGCCACGGTCCTTACTTACAGTTCATCCTCCTGATGGCGTGGCACAGAGACGAGGTGTAGAGACAGCAGAGTCCTTGGTTCCTCCTGGGTCCACTGTCCTCTGCCTGTCTGTGCCTGCTTGGGAAATCTAGATCTGGGAGTAACAAGCAGGAAGAAAGATATAGGAGCATAGGGTAACTCATAGGTTTTTGCCATCATTTGGGCTCTGGCAAAAAGACTTTAGTCCCAGAGTGGGAACAAGTTCAAAAAATGGTGGTTTTATCATCAGACTTAGGAGTGGAATGCAAAACTTTTCCAGGCCTACAGTATCCAGATATGATTACTGATCCACAAGTGCAGGAAACCCTGGCTCAATTCCTGGGTCGGGAAAATCCACTGGAGAAGGGATAGGCTACCCACTCCAAGATTCTTGGGCTTTGCTTGTGGCTCAGCAGGTCAAGAATCTGCCTGGAATGCGGGAGACCTGGATCTGATCCCTGGGTTGGGAAGATCCTCTGCAGAAGGGAAAGGCTACCCTCTCCAGTATTCTGACCTGGAAAATTCCATGGGCTGTATAGTCCATGGGGTTGCAAAGAGTCAGACACGACTGGGCGACTTTCACTTTCATTTTCCATGAGTGAAAGTTGTTTTCAGACTGAAGTTTACCCTTGTCCGTGCAGTGAAAAGTTCAGAGGGAATTGTCTTTGACTTGTGAGTTACTCACTGTGTGAAGTCTCAGAGGTTTGTCTCACCAGCCCAGGGGACTGAGGTGTCGTTGGCTCCCTGAGCTTACTCCTGAAGCTGTTCTGTGTGCTGCTGGGGAGGGAGTTCCTCCGATTTATGACTTGTTCCTCTGGTCCCCCGTCCCCCAAGCTCTTTATTTGCTCATTTCTCTGCTATCTTTGGGTTCCTTTCCTTATCTTCACTGTGCATTTTCAGCTTATTCATAGGACAGAGTCATGACTTGTCAGGCATTTAATACATCTCTTACTTCCTTTTCACGTTGGAGGGACAGTGTTGTAAGTTGGCTTCATTTCAGTGGCTCCCTTGCAAGATGCGATGTTTTCTTTACCACTCTTAGTCTATGACCAGCAGGGTCTCTTGTGGGGCTATGATGAAATCCACGATCCATAATAGAAGTGCTTTTATCTTTTAGGCAAACTTGTTTGGCTGGTAGTTAGGATTCTTGAGTTACTGATCACAGGCTTCAAACATCCAGGATCAGATTAGAAGGACAATGGATGTTCTATTTATTAGAAGGGGCTTGGCATAGTTCAGTGAGTATTGATTCTGTCAAAAGCCAGAAAACTTAGGTGCAAATCCCAGTTCTGTCACTTAACCCTCTGTGTGACTTTGAGCGAGTTGTAGGGTTTTAGAACAGAAAGGGACCATCTAGTTCTCCCCTTAACTTTCAGAAAAGGAAACCAGAGTCTGTAGAGGTTGGGCTCAACCACAGGCTGGGTGAGAGGATTCCATTCTTCACTTGTGGTTGAGGGACTACACCGTTATCTGGCTACTTAATTGCCCTTTGCTTCTGCTTCCTCATCTGGACAGTATGGATGAAATTGTGTGTGTGTGTGTGTGTGTGTGTGTGTGAGAGAGAGAGAGAGAGAGCATTTCATTCAGACAGAAAGCAAATGTAAAGAGTGTCATTATCTTTCAAATGATAGGAAGTAAGTACAAACAAATAACCTGGATCATATTCATTTTCTTCTACTTTAGCATATGAGAAATTGAGTTTGGGGTGCAGTTGTGTGAGTCTTCAGTCTTTATTCCCACCTTACTTCTCTTTCTGTAGGATGAGGCCAGATTAATCTGTGATATTAGGAAGAATTCACTTAAGTTTTTGTGTGTTCTAGCATTCTATTTTTAGTAGCAGTTATGTACATGAAATGTATTTGTCTCTATTTTGCTGAGTTTGTGATACTAAAATGTAGCAGACCTCTGCCACAGATCCAGCAGGGCCACTACGTCAGCATAGGCAGAGTGCAGAGAGGAGAGTTGGACAGATTTGTTGTCCACATGCTTTGTTACTGGGTTCTGCTGAGCGCTCGCCTTGGGAAGTGTTGGGGGGAGGCTGTGGGGGGCAAGGACAAGAGGGCAGTGGCCTTTCCTTTTGAGGCTCGTGTCACCTTAAGAATGTGCACTTTACTCTCAACCTGCACGTGTAGATGAACTCCATCCCATTGTTTTAGTTAACCATGACCAAGAGAAACCCAGTTTACTCATAACAGCGTTTGCAGTCCCACTGACATTGTGTCATTGTTGACACTGCATAGAACTCTGCAGTGACAGCCGGTTGCATCGGTGTAGTTTAGTGACAGTGTTGTGTTATTTGTCGCTCAGTCCTGTCTGGCTCTTTGCAGCCCATGCACTGTAACCCGCCAGGCTCCTCTGTCCACGGGATTCTCCAGGCAAAAATACTAGAGTGGGTAGCCACTCCCTTCTCCAGGGAATCTTCCCACCCCAGGGATTGAACCCAGATCTCCTGCATTCCAGGCGGGTTCTTTACTGTTTGAGCCAGCGGGGAAGCCCAGTTTAGTGCAGGGTCACTCTTCAATTGGCCAGTGCCTTCATACGTTTCCAGTGTCAAAGCAGCCGCGAAACCCTAAGGCTCGTACCGAATAACAGACTCTTACTAGGTAATGTGCCTGCACCCAGGGTCTCGCTTTGTGGCAGTGACAGTGTCAGCAGAAAATGTAATTTAAACTAAAACTAAGACAAACAGAAATCTTAAAGAACAGAGGTAACAAATGGAAGAACGGTGTGGGGTAGCAGATGAGTACAGGCTTGCTGCAGACCTGGGTCTCAGTCTTGACTCAGCCCCGTGAGTTCTCCGACCTTCAGCAGGAATTTTGCCAGCTTTCCAGGAGGCAGGTGGTGACAGATAGCCCAGCCAAGACTACCTAGACTCCAATTTGGAATAGGTTCCCTCTTCAGCTTTGTTGGAAGTTACCCTACGTTGGGGAAAAAGAACCTACTTTTCCCAATAAAATTTCTAAGATCCATGTTCAAACCCATACTCCTTGAACACTGTCCTCTGACCCCATGAGCTGACTTCTCCTCTCCTGGCCCCCGTGCATGCTCAGGTGCATGCGGAGATCTTGTTCTGTTCACTGCACCCGAGCTGAGAGTGGCAGTGGGTGACACCAAACAGCTGTGGGCTGCTTGCCCATTTGGCTTTGGCTCAAGTATTTGTGCTTCTTCCTGCATACTTCCTCTGGGCTAGCCACTCACCTGTGCATTTCGGATCCCATCAAAGATGGACTTCCGTAAGCCAGGCACACGTGGTGGGAATGACCTGGAATCTTTCATAGCAGCTGTAGAATGCAGAGTAAGGTGAGTAGCAGAGCCAGACTGGAGAAAAGTTAAAACAAGAGCAGACAGGTCCACTCATCTCCCCAGCAACTGCCAGGCTTCTGGGGCTTGAAGGGAACTGTTTATCCTGTAACGTAAAAGCAACAACACTGAAATGCTTCAGGCGTGAACACACATTTTGAAGTCTTGTCAGTTTTACTGAGACTATCTTACACTGATAACGTATTCAAATACAGTTAACAGTATAAAACATAAATGCAGGTCTGTCGTATATTTATCTAGGCCTACCATTTTCTGAATTTTTTTCTTCTGTCCAAATAGTAGAATAGATTCTAAATGCACTGAAACTTAAAATATGGACAAACAGAAAACCTTTCTCAAATCCTGTAGTTTATTCAAACAAATCTTATACATCATGCTCCACTTATTTTCTAAAAAAATAGGAAGAGTCCTCATCTCTAATTTCTTTTCTGTAAAAGTGTTTTTAGGTACAAGCTCTCACTTTCTTACAATACATGTGTGATGGAAGGGGCAGCTTTCCTTAGAGTAGAAAGTGAGGCGCAGGCAACATGTGTAACTCAGCACAGATAATCCCTAACCAAACGAACAGCCGAGGAGAGGGGAGGGTTTTCTCAGTGAGGCAAGCCTTTGGGGGTGGGGGTGATGGTTGTTTTCCTAATATCAAATAATTGCTTCTTGTGCATAATTTGGGAAAACCATTATTTTCTGAAAAAAGCTAACACTAGAGGGAGCTACTGAGCAGTGACTTATTCACAGCCCCCAGACCCCCACCATATTAGTTGCAAAAGTAATTTATAATGATGTGGAAGGGTTTCAGTTTTCAGCAGCTTACTGCCAAAGGACTTCTCCTAAATACCCACCCAGCACAGCTTTTGAATTTCCTGGTTGACTTTTCATAAATCAGGAGTCCCAGCTGCAAGCTTGAGTGATAATAAGAAATTTTATTTTTTCTCTTCTTTGATAATTTCCATTTTATGGTTTTCTTTTATAAATATATATCAGTTGAAAGTATACCTTCATATTGACTTTTCCTTTTTGAACCACCTGCTATTTAAAAGCTGGTTAAAAAAAAAATGTTAGCCATACTACCTCCTTCACTGGTTATGTGTGGGGCAAATGGATGTGGGAAGGCCTGAAAGCCATCTTTAAATAAGGCCTTGGTGCTGACCACTATGCTGCTCTCAGTATTCTAGTCCTACACACATGCACACACTTTAGTGGGCTTTGAAAGCTTTACCCAGATCACATATGCTCTAGGAGAAGTTGATCAATATACAGAAACCTACATTTCTATACACTAGTAATGAGCAATGAGAAAGAGAAATTAAGAAACAGTCCCACTTATAACTGCCTGAATAAGAATAAAATACCTAGGAACTTTATAACTAGAATAAATTTAGCCAAGGAAGTGAAAGACCTATAGTCTAAAAACTATAAAACATTGATGAAAGAAGCTGAAGACAATACAAATAAATGGGAAGATATACTGCACTCATGAATTGGAAGAATTAATATTGTTAGAGTCTTTATACCACCCAAAGCAATCTATAGATTTAATGCAACCACTCTCAAAATACAGAACTGTAACTAGTAATCCTAAAATTTCTGTGTATCTACGAAAGACCCCAAATGGCTAAAACACTCTTCAAAAAAAACAATGAAGCTGAAGGTATCATGCTCCCTGATTTCAGCCATACTACAAACTGTAGGACTGTAGTCATCAAAACCAGTATGGTATTGGCACAAACACAGACACATAGATCAGTGGAACAGAATATAGAGCCCAGAAGCAAAACCATGTTTATATGGTCAATTAATTTATCACAAAGGAGCCAAGATTATACTATACACTGAGGAAAAGACAGTCTCATCAATATTGTTGGGAAAATTGGTTAGCTGTGTGCAAAAGAATCAAACTGGACTACTTTCTTACACCAGATACCAAAATAAACTCAAAATTGATTAAAGACTTAAATGTGAGACCTAAAGACTAAGTAGAGTAGCAGCTGTTGTTTTGGCTTAATTCATCATTTATAGCTTTAACACATTTTAGGATGACTGAGATTCTTCTGACATTGATGTGTTAATGCAGATTTCTTCTCTCCATCAGAAACTGAAAAGACATTAGTTACAATTGTCCCATTTTGTAATTACCAAATAATTATGAATTTCTCTGTGACTCAAAGTATGCTACTAGTTTACTGTTTCTTTAAATTGTTAGAAATAACCAAAAGATGTCTTTGGAGCTTTTTATCGTGATGATGAAGCGCTAGGAATAAAAGTGAGTTTCAGATATCTTTGATCCCGGGCATCTATGATTTAGATTTCTTTTCTGTATCTCTGACTCAGAGGTTCTCTTTTTATTTTGAATAAAATATTTGTGTGCTAATACGCTCAGACTGCAGTAATCTACATGACTCAGGCGTGCTTTTGTCTTTAGAAAGTCTCTGTTGTTGTGAGTTTTACTGTTGTCATTTGGATAGGAATTATGTTGCCTGCTATAACCAGACACGGGTTCAAAGCTTTCACTGAGATCAGTAGAACCACTATTGACTGGTTTAGACTCTCCCTGGCAGGTCTGAACTAAATACAGAAGGTCCAGGAGTTGTTTTTGTCATTACAACAACAGTAATAATAATGCCTTATTTTTTATGGCGCTTTTGGGTTAGCAAGTACAGTCTCAATATTGTTTCATTCTACATCATGAGATACCAACTCTGAGAGGTGGGCAGGGCAGGTGTTGAATATGAGGACGATTCAGAGATTTTATTACTTTGTTGAGGATTCAAACAAGTGTCAGGACCTGTGCCGTAAAACAGGGATTTTGATTTGAACTCAGCAGCATCCGTGCTGTAGTTCAGCCTCCTGGTGCTGCAGATTGACCTAGGGGAGCTGTGCTGAGGGTCAGAGGGAGACCGAATCAACCTCAGTTCACACCTTGGTGCTGTTTCTCGTGGTTGGGTCTTACTGTCAACATTGCTGTCAGGGAGGGATCCCCCCAAAGATGTTCCTCAAAACACGAGACCGTGTTAATAGATATTTGACGGTGGGAGTTGATGATTGTCATGTCACATGTTTGAATACATTTGGGAAACACCTGATGAAACATATAATTATGTAAGTTTTTATATGTAGTTTTAGTTTATATGTTTTATGTAGTTTTTTTTACTGCATTCTTAAAATTCTTTATGTGGTAATAAACATATTTTGAAGATATATCTTCAAAGCTTCTGTTACTTATTTGACTGTGGACACCTCTTTTTGAAAAACCACCTGTTTATACCTCTTGCAGAAAGTTGAGGAACACTGCTCTAGGTCACTAAAAGAAGAAATTACCCATAAAGAAGTCTAGGCAGAGCAACAGATTTTTATGGTCTACCTGAAGTTAAACAAGTTAGTTTTCTAGAACTTTCCTATGTCCTAAACATTGTATGCTTAGAGGAAAATTTATTACCAGGATACAACTAAACAAATAGGACAGCAGTGGACAAGGCATGCCTCACTCACTGGGTCTTCTGTATAACAGAGAATTACAGTCATTTCTTTTCCTGTTCTGTTTTCTGGAGTGTGATTTGATAGCCAAGTGAATATTAGGATGGAGGCTGTAATGTAAGTTTGAAAGGTTCTGACTCACTGGATTTCTTACAGATTGTCTTCACTCTGGTGGAAATTAACCAAATCAAAATTGCCGGCAGCTCCGTCTGGGCGGGGGACAGCACCTGTGCCCCTCACCTGCCTGCGGCCCTCTGACTTCAGAGGGGAGCCCTCCTGCAGGCTGCCCAGCACCTAGTTTTTGCATCCAGTTCCGTAGAAGTCTTATCAGTGCGAACAGGCTGCTTCATGCACTCAGTGGTCATTAGATACGCTTTGCAGCGTTAGAAACCTTCCATCTCATTCTTTTCTGAGCCCACTATTTCTCCAGATCGCTGAGCTCTTTTACCACTCGGCATCCCAAGTCATCAGCTAATTCTCTTTATGGAGTATCTTTACCTTTCTTCTGTGTGGATAATAGTTTTGCTTAAACCACAACTGGCAATTAAAGGAGTGTCTCTATTTTATTCACCCATACAAATTCTATGTTCAGTTGAAAGGAAGGAATGGTAGGCAGTGTGAAAAGGATTCAAATAATATTTGTGGATGGGGCCTTTTTCGTTGGTTTTTGTGACTGTCATAATATTTGAAACTCCCTATCATAGACTTGAATTTTAAAAACTGTGGGATCACCTTAATTTTAACTTTACCAATTTAGGTATGCTTTGGGAGTCTTGATTTTTTTTTTTTTTTAAATAAGTAGTGACTATGAAGTGTGTCATGAAGTTACAAGGTAAAGACTTTCTTTTACTTAAGGTGACATTGATTGTTGAAAATGTTTGTTGGCACCTTTAGAAGGGACCCTTTCTACCTCTTGATTATAGCAGCTGAGAAAGAAAGCATACGGGAGTGAGCCAAGTTCTTTGCAACCAGGTCAGAGGAATTCTGTGAGCTTACTTGGCTGAGGAGGAAGCTTGATAACCCCTAGCCCGGTGGGTCTGGTGATATTTTTTTCCTTTGATATTAGCACTTTACCCCCGTCCAAGTGATTGTTGTTGCTGCTGTCGGGTGCGTTAATCTTAGACTTTCTCACTTTTAAAATCAAGAAACTTGAATTTTCTGATTCTCTAAATGAATGCCCACTTTTTAAGTGGGCAGAACATTGACCCTCTGTAAATATTTGGAAATGTGTGATGTGCTTTTTCTGACTTCCACCTCCTTTATCACTGTTTCTCTTCTACAGTGATGTTAAAGTTCCCATTCTGACACACACAAGAAAGCTTGTCCTGAATAAATACAGTAAATAAATGGTCTTTCTCTTCCTGAGAAGAATTCAGAGCACTTTTTGTTTTGATGTCGCAACACAAAAAATGCCATCTTAAAAATACTGGTGCAGTTGGATTTTAGTTTTGAATTCCAAAAGTCTAATTTGAAAGCATACATTATTTTTCCACTCATTTTAAAGCTAGTAATAGGGACTTCCCTGATGGTCCAGTGGTTACGACTCTGTACTTCCACTGCAGGGGGTACAAGTTCAATCCCTGGTCAGGAACTAAGATCCCACATGTAGCACAGCTGAACAAAAGCAAAAGTAATAATAGGCAAAAGGTTTGATGCTTTTTACTTCACCATATTGCTTCAGCCTTAAGCAAATATATAACAAAGCTACTTCTTATGAGAAAACAAAAGTTCCTTTTCTTCTTAATTAAAGGAGGTGTATGTGTGAATGTGTACAGAAGCTATATATTTGTAATTACAGATTTTAATTGGTGACAGATTACCAATCAGTGAGCATTGGTAACTTTGGTTCTTATGAGACTGTTCCTAGAAATACACCCTCACGGCTCTTGCATTGCATTTTTATTCCTGAACAGAAAAGTCAATGAAGAGAGTTATTATATTAATTGACAAACAACTGCTAGGCCACTAGCAAATCCATTTTTTAACAGTTTACATTTGTTCAAATTCCTAAATCTTTGGATGTAGTTTTCTTGTACAAAAGCTGTGCTGGACTGCGTAGCTTTCACCACACCCTGTTTGAGTTATCTTGCTTCTTGTTTCAATATGTTAATGGATACTCATTGCAATAATATTTGTTTTAAGTTTATCTTAAGTCAGATCTCCACAGGTAATAAGGAACACACTGAAATGACTCATGTTACCATGATTTGTTATAACAACATTCATTAACTGTATTTATGTTGCTGCTTTTTGACAGAGGTCCCTGAGGCTAAATGACTTGTAAACTTACTCTACTTTTATTTTTGAAGATAGACTCCTTTTTGTTTGGTTATTAAAACTAATGACCTTTCGCCATAAAAGTTAAAGCAAGTGCCGACGTTCCAGTGGATCTCTGAGTGCTTCCCTTAGCATTAGCCCATTAGGAGCTCTTGAGTGGGAAATAATCGTCTGGCACAAGACATTTGAACAGACCAGGCTCAGGAACATAATTCGTGGCTCAGAAAACTCTTGTGTCATAAATAATCATTTGGCCGGACAATTTTTAAAGACCAGCTAAAGAGGATTATATAGACACTTGCTCGTTAAAATAGTTTAGGAAATGCAAGCAAGAGTGGATACACATTTGAGGGCAGGAACTACTCGAGCTTATGCTTCTAGAAAGTCCTCAAGGCAGATCTCCAACTCTAGCAAAGTCTTGGCACGCAGCAGGCACGCCGCAGATGGTGCTAGGGTTGGAGGTGTGCGTGCACTGAGATCCACCGCCAGGGGAACATGACTGGCGAAGAAGACTGTGGAACGAGGCTAGGAGTGTCAGCATCTCCCTGGGCATGGGAGATGCCTCCCTGGGGAAGAGGTGGGCAGTGACCTGGGACAGCCTGTAAGATGGGAGTCTCCAGTGAAAAGGGGTTTATTTTGTTCAGTTGTACATATGATATATTATAACTGTATGTAATTGAGAGTGCCGTGGACTGCAAGGAGATCCAACCAGTCCATCCTAAAGGAGATCAGTCCTGGATGTTCATTGGAAGGACTGATGTTGAAGCTGAAACTCAATACTTTGGCCACCTGATGCAAAGAGCTGATTCATTGGAAAAGACCCTGATGCTGGGAAACATTGAGGGCAGGAGGAGAAGGGGACGACAGAGGATAAAATGGTTGGATGACATCACCAACTCAATGGACTTGGGTTTGGGTGGACTCCGGAAGTTGGTGATATACAGGGAGGCCTGGTATGCTGCGGTTCATGTGGTCTCAAAGAGTCGGACACGACTGAGTGACTGAACTGAACTGAATATACATTATGACATAAGTAATATCACAAGTTGTAACTACATCATATATACGTGTGATGTCTATATACACACATGCATACAGTAGAATGCTATTTGTTGCTAATCCAGGTCATATACACTGTGGGCCGTGTGTCACACACAGAGCGAGCCTGTCCTATCCCTGTTCACGCTCAGTTGCTTGAGTCGTGTCTGCCTCTTTGTGACCTATGGACTGTAGCCCGCCAGGCTCACCTGTCCATCTGATTCTCCAGGCAAGAATACTGGACTGGGTTGCTATGCCCTCCTCCAGGGGATCTTCCTGATACAGGAATCGAACCCATATCTCTGGCGTCTCCCCAATTTCAGGCAGGTTCTTTACCCACTGAGCGACCCGGGAAGCCCACCGGAAGCACTTAATTGGTGCTTGTTCCCTGTTGTGTTCAACCTGTTGATAAACTGTTAGTCTGAAGGTCCTAAAATATCACTAAACCTTATATGAGTCCCTTGTTTGCATATGGCATGCCATTTGCAAATCCCTCATAAATCCATTCTAAGACTGTCTTACTGTGAATCTGCTTTACTTCTTTCATTAATCATGAGCAACTCCTGAGGCTGCCGTGTGCCAGGCACTCTTCAATGCAGGCATACTGGAGACAGGCCTCCAGGGAACCCTGTGCAGACATGTGCCGGGAACTCAGCGCCGGGAACGCTGCATGCACTTGGAGCAACTGAGGGATCTGAAGCACACAAAGGGCATGATCATTTCTGCAATTTAGAAAGATCCCTTGGCTGCAGGAGATATGGGAAGAAGGGTGCAGGCGGGAGGGGGCAAGACTAAACAGACCCCTCAGTGGAGAGGCTGTTGTTCCAGAGGGGTCAGGAAGGCCTGGGCCAAGCTGGAGAGAAAGGAGCAGGTTTGAGTGATGCTGGAGGGCAGGATGGATGCCCCAGGACTTGGGGTCTGACTCGGCTCTCAGCTAGGCAGCCGCACGAGTGGACGGTAGTGTGGTTCCCGGGGATGAGGAGTACTGAGCTAGGAACAGATCTGGGCTGCTGATCAGCGCAGCAGTGAAGTACTAACTCAGCACGTGTGCGTGTCGTTCTGGGCCTTCCCTGCTGTCACACGTTTTTCTTTGTTCCCACTCACTATGCATTCACTTGCCTCTCATTTTCTTGCTGTTACTGTTGTTTTTGCTCACCTTTCACCTGATGCCATGAGGTCCTTTTTCTGTGGACCCATCCACGTCTGCCAAAGCCTCTCTTCCTTTGAGCCATGTCTTCCTGCTGATCCTCCTTCCTTGTCACTGGGCTTCTTTCTCCTATCACTTCATGTGATTGAAGGCATTCTCCCTTGGGTCTCATGAGAGTCCCTGTAGACACAAGCTGGTGGGTTTGAGGGGGAGGGGCCTCGAGAGAGGCATAGGGACTCCCCTGGAGGTGCGGGGATGTGGGAAGGAGCTGAGCGAGTGGCAGAGGAAACTCAGAAGATGCTCCTGGGGTTATTAGTTCAGAGTCAAGGCTATACCTGCCTCTTGGGATGACAGTAGTCTGCCCTAAGTGTGATTATCCTGGAGGAAAGAGCACTCTGCCCTAAGCTTGTGGGTTTGTTTTTTTTTTCCTGTTTGTGTGTGTGTGTAAATTTCAAATGATCTCTTTATTATAAAAGTGGTAAATATTCACTGTAGAAAAACTACTGCCTATAGGTATGGATTTAGAAGTGGAAAAAAGCCATGATCCAGGGACTTCCCTGGTGGTCTGGTAGTTAAGACTGCACCTTCACTGCAGAGGGTGTGGGTTTGATCCCTGGTCAGGGAACTAAGATCCCCCATGCTCTGTGGCAAAAAAAAAAAAAAAAGACTTTCTCATTAAATTGAGGGTAAGGAAAAAAGGAAGAAAGCCATGATCCAAACACCCAGAGATAACCCTAATTAAACCTCGGAATGCAGAGGAGTGTGGGCATGCTGGAGGCGGTGTCTACCACCTCCTGGCGTCTCAAAAGCAGGATCACAGTGTACATACCCTGGTGCAGCTTTTAAAAAATGTGCACATGCCTCTTTGGGAGCTTGTGATTTTAGCCACTGAGCCTGAGAAGCATGCTGCTTACGGGCCCCATACTTCCTGGCCGGTTCCTGAAGGCACCCCCCCGGACAACTGTTCTTTCTACAGGGAGAGTGGCCTGCCGCCCCATCGTTAGCCTACTGTTCTTCTCTTTCCCTAGGATCCCCTTAGTTCTGCTTGTTAGCTATGGAGAAGAGAGGCTTTTTCACTCCCCCATCTGTTCCCCCCCCACCAAGTGACCCCCACACCCTATCATGTTTTGATGGCCTAAAAGTTGCATGGTAACCCAGGGAGTGAAGGAGCTGGCTGGAAGGGGTGAGGCAGGCAGGAAGCTGTCCCGGGCTGGGCCCCTTTCACGAGCCCACCAGCAGTTTCCATTCCCCGCCTCCACCTTCATCCTGTGCTGTTCTCTCCCCCTCATCCTGCTTTTCCCAGTCTCCTCAGTTCCCTGGAATTACATAATATTCCTGTTAGAATCAGTTCCTGTTTTGCTAGCGAAGAGGAATTGTGACTCTTTCAGGGAAAAACCCTGTTCTAACATTAGTAGTGACTGTTGGTGGCCAATCCATGATCTCACATGGGAAGCACACCACCATGCTGGCCTCTGTGTTCCCGTCTGAGTCAGCACGCATGTGGGAATACCGCTTGGCCACGGTCGGGTTCCCCTCTGATTTATCCCTTCTTGGAGCCCTAAGTGATGTCTCTTAGGATGATGGAACCGCCAGCTTCAGTTAGGCCACTTAGATAGTGATCACTTTTACTCACCAGTAGATGCCTTGGGTTACTCACTCTACTCCAGGGACAATTCTCCTTATACACCGGCATTCACTTTTTAAAATATTTTATTATGCAAAACTTAACATGTAAAAATGCAGAATAATCAGAGTCCCTACCTATCTGTTCCCAGCTCAATCCTCAGTGATCAGTTCAGTGGCCAATATTGTGTCAGCTGTACTCCACCCACTTTTCTCTCCAGTTATTGAAGCAATTCCTAGACATCATATCACTTTATCTTATTATCGGATTTTAGCATTTCATTATTACTTCTCTAACAGATAAGGACTCTTAAACACACCACCCCAGCACCATTATCACACCTAAATATTGAACCACAATTTCTGAATGGCATTAGATCCAGTCAGTATTCAAAAATGTTCCCAGTTGCCTTGTAATTTTTTAGTTAGTGTGTGTGTTTGAATCAGGATCCTAACAAGATTTGTATATTGCAGTTAAATGATAATATCTTTAGACTCTTCTAACCTATAGGTTCTAATTCCTCCTTTCTTTTTTCCTTGTACTTTATTGTTGAAGAAACCTTGAGTTCCTTGTCCTACAGGCTTTTTCTGTATGCTGGATCTTGTTGACTTCATCTACATCCTTTAATATATTGACTACATTCACTTTTTAAGTCCCACAATGAATCCTTTTACAGCATAAATCACCATGCCTGCTGACACCCCTCTTGTATCGTAACAGAGCAACTTGCCTGGCTCTTTACCAGGTGAATGGTTCTTGCCTTCATGGGACACAGTATATTCTGAAAGACAGTAGTTAATATCGTAAGCTCTTCCAAAGTACCAGTGTCCAGAAATAAATATTATAAAGCATAATGTCAAATATAGGCATCTCTGTTAAAACACAATGTGTGTGTGCTTGAAAAATGTTAGATTTTGCAGAATTCCATTTTAAAAATAATAGAGTTTGTGGGGAACCTCAGGTAAGAGGTAAACTGCTGAAATCTATGCAGTTTTGTAACCAAGACCACACACGTTGGCCTCTCCACCCCACCTTTCCCCACCCTCCCCCCACCACACACACAGTGTTGCCTCATGAAATAATTCACTCAGACCAAGGAGGCTACTAGGGGCGATCTTTAAAACTCAAAAACAGTAGCATGAACATATTGGCTTGTAGGCGCTAAGTTACTAAGGATGGAAGTGGAGCTCTGAACTATGGGAACACCATTAAGCCTGGTTCCCCAGGAAGCAGACTCTCAAATGGACATTAATTAGCATGAAGGAAATATATTGCGAGGTGCTGTGTGGAGACTTCGCTTTGAGGGGTGCTCAGGGGGAGGAAACGGGATCAGGCAGGGAGAGCAGCTGGGCCTCCATGATGTAGTCAAGTCCTCCCTCAGCTGGCTCCCCAGGATTTCCTCAGAATCCCTCCAGATCTTTGCAGGAGCTGGGCCTTCATGGCCCTGCAGTGAGCAGTCACTGGGGCCAGGCCCCTGTCCCCCAGGAATGGGAGTGTGACCTTAGGTCAGGGGGCTGCTCCCAGGAGGACTGACCCAGGAACAAACCCTTCAGTCCTAAAGGGCAGGTCTGGGGATGCAGCACGGGAGTTGCTGCCAGAGCTCATTTTAATTTTCTCAAAATAGAGCCAAAAGGGTTCTGCCTGAGCAACAGCCAAACTGAGAGGTTTGGGGGGTGTTTTCCTTTCCTTCAGGAAGCATGTTTCTGCACACGCTGTCCTGGCTCCCCTAGCCTAGGAAAAATCACACAGCTTCCATATTTTACCATGACTCTTCCCCTGCTCACCTGTGCCAGACAAACTGCTTGTTGTTACAGATACAGCTGTTGTCACACTACAAGCTAGGCAAGAGAAGAGAAAAGGAATAATTCCAAGGCCTCTTCACCTTTTTATTGACTTGAGAAAGTGTCGCCATCCACAGACTTGTTCTTGGTGATATTATCAGGCTTAATGCCCTGAAAAACTCACCTAGAATGTAAGACTCCTGCCAGGGCAGCAGGTGATCAGCGGTATCTGACTTAGGCATCCTCTCCCACCAGATGTCACATCACAGGCTTACATGGTTAGTTACTGCAGAACAGTGGAGCAACTGAGAAAGGAGTCGTTTCTCTGGCCATCAAAACTCTCAGCTGGCTAATTCCTCTCAATGACTCTTCACGTATGTTGACAAAGAAATAAGTGATGAAGGGCTGATTCTATAGCATTGCAAGGATTAATGAAAATGTGAAAAAAACGACCAGGGTCATGAACTCCAAATGGCTTTTCAACAAGTGCTTAGTTTTATGTGTCTGACTTCAACAACCTCGATTTGGTGAGGTTTCTGTTTCTATAAACAGGGAAGCTACTTTACCTAAGCACAGTCTGAACGTTGTGTGTCCTATGCATCTTCAGTGGGAAAATGGATGGCCTCGTCTTTCCGCACAGCATGTCCTAGTTCTGCCAGGTTAACCACACAAAAGCCCTTCATCTCCTAGCCATGGCACCAGCCCAGGATCTTTTAGGTAACCAGTCCTTCCATGTTTAATTTGATTTCCCTGACAACAAATCGCTCCTTGTTTCGCTAAGGAGGAAAGAACTTTTCACAGTACATTGCCGTATTCCTTTTAGGATGCATGACTCTATCCTCATGTGGAGAGTGTATACCCACATATTGATATAGAGAAAGATATAGAGAGTCATATATCACAACGTGCATTCATAAACTGGTTATTTAAAAATTGCTGTTTCAACACTGGCTTGTTCAGTGTTGTTTAAATAAGTATTTCTCTTAGGCACTCTTTGTAATTTGGACTATTTTGTCATTAAGTCGTTTGGAGAATTGATCACTGAAGCACTGTTGGATGAAGCGTAAGAATCTTGTCTTCTGTAGACTTTGACTGGAAAGTATTAAGGAGGATTCTGATTTGTTAATTTGCCAGGCCATAGAGATAATGGGAGAAGCTTAAACTCAGCCCTAAATTAGCAGGATTTCACCAGGAGCTCTTAGTGTAGTTTAATAGAATTCTCAATGCTTATCAGTCATTACATCGTAATCCTAAGTAATTCCACTGGATCTACTTTTTAACAGCCAAAAAATTCTGTTTAAAACAGAAAATCTTTAAAGCTTTACAGGAATTTGCTGGATAATTTTTTTCTTCCATAAGGTTTAAATGATAAATTCTCTGTGTTTATTGGGAGTCAGAGTTCTGGTAGGCCTTTCTTTTTTGATATTATAATGGTATTCTGTTATTTTAATTGGAGTGTAATTGCTTTACAATTTTGTGCTGGTCTCTGCTGAACAACAAAGTGAATTAGCTATATGTATGCATATATCTCCTCCCTCTTGGACCTCCCCCCCGCCCCCCATTCCACTCCTCTAGGTCCTCACGGAGCACTGAGCCGAGCTCCTGTGCGTTACACGGGCTCCCACGAGCTTTCTGTTTTACACATGGTAGTGTCTATATGTCAACCCTAATCTCCCATTTCATCCCACCATAAAATGGTACTTCTGTTGGTCAGGGTTCTGTTACTTCTTAACTAAAACCCAGTGAGCTGCTAGGAAATTCACCCAGCTTTTTTTTTCTTCAAACAGCACTCAGTCTCTGCAAATAGCGCAAGGCCAAAGTGGCTGGGTTTTGTTTTGTCATCTGTTGCCTTTCTGATGTTTTCTGCATTAGGAAGAGTCATTTTAAGCAATGTAGTAGCTGTAGTGACAGTCAGCCTGCTCACTTGCATCCCCTGACATTTGTCCAGGGCTCCTTTTGTAATTCTCATCTCAACTCTCAAAATCACATGGAGGGTCTCAGTTTTACTTGACCAGTTTTGAAATGTTTTGTGGGCCTGAACTTTCAGTTCAGTTCAGTTGCTCAGTCGTGTCCGACTCTGCGACCCCATGAATCACAGCATGCCAGGCCTCCCTGTCCATCACCAACTCCCGGAGTTTACTCAAACTCATGTCCATCGAGTCGGTGATGCCATCCAGCCATCTCACCCTCTGTCGTCCCCTTCTCCTCCTGCCCCCAATCCCTCCCAGCATCAGGGTCTTTTCCAGTGAATCAACTCTTCACATGAGGTGGCCAAAGTATTGGAGTTTCAGCTTCAGCATCAGTCCTTCCAATGAACACCCAGGACTGATCTCCTTTAGGATGGACTGGTTGGATAATTTAATTAGCCTTAAAATGCATTTTATGTCTGGATTTCTGTAACCTAGATTAGATGGGGTTTCAAACACGGAAGCTGACCGGAGGAAGCTGCTTTCCCTAAGTACTATCTGAACATTCTTGCTGGTGCTCTTTCTAAAAGGAAGCCTATAGGCTTCCCTGGTGGCTCAGTGGTAAAAATCCACCTGTCAATGCAGGAGACACAGGTTCAATCCCTAGTCCAGGAAGATCTCACATGCCTCGGAGCAACTAAGCCCATGCGCCACAACCCCTGAGCCTGTGCTGTAGAGCCCGGGAGCTGCAACTGTGAGCCCACTTGCTGCAGCTACCGAAGCCTGTGCGTCTAGGGCCCTTGCTCCACAGCAACACAGGCCACTGCAGTGAGAAGCCGGCACACCACAGCTGGAGAGGGGCCCCACTGCCCACAGCTAGAGGAAGCCCGTGCTCAGCAACGGCGGCCCGGCACAGCCAAAAGTCAGTAAATGAAGTTATTAAATAAATAAAAGGAGGCCTATAATAGAGTGTCAGTTTTAGTCATCTAACTCTTATTCCAAAATTATTAAAGTTTCAGATTGGACGTTGTTTACCCGCTTACTTTGTGATCCTAAGAAATTCTTTTTAAAAAGTGTGTGATGTACTTTTAAAACAGTGACATTATTCATTTAGTTAAATCAGTCATCTAATTTTAGATTATCACACCCCATGCTCATCCCAGCCCTTCCTCCTTGTTACCATGATAAATATGTTTTTATGGAGGCAAAAGCTTGGCATTCACACTATTCTGTTTTTTAATGGGCCCCAGTTACTTGGGATTGGATTAATCATGATGTATGACACATTATCATTGGTTACCATGTATCTTAGACTCCTTTTTAGAGATCCCAAGAAAAATCTAGGACTATTAGGCTGATATCTTGGAGGCACCTTCTTAAAATTATTGGATAAAAGCAGCTGTCTTTGAGTTGAAGTTACAAGTGAACTTCAGAGCCCGCTTTCTAGTCATTTAGGCTCAGCCTGGATCTTATAGTTTAGCCAATACTGTATAACAGGCTGTGTATAAAGAGGCTCCAGGGATGGTCACAGCTCCCTGCAGTATAATCTCTCATTATTTGATCATTCTTCTTCTGAGTAACGTTATTTTAATTGCTTTCTTCCTTTTTAGTTCCCTTGATCCAGACCCTTCCAATTCCTTTTTCTTCTTAACTCAGATATTTCTCCTTGCCATCTAAAAGCATTGTTGAATGACAGATGATTAAACAAATAAGACACAACCCTTTTCAAATGATAAAGTATATCATGAGTTTATATTCACACTGCTCATTCAAATTCAGGACCACAAGACTTAATGTCATTAATCTTTTATTTTTATTTAGCCACAGTAAGAAATCTAGGAATTTCTCAATTCTAGAAATAAAAGCATTTAAATGACACATTATTCATTTGCTTATTTCCCATTGAATATATAGTAGTCACAGAATAACATCAATAACTTGATTATCAAAAAAAAAAAAAAAAGAAGAAAAAGTAGGTTGAGGTGTTTTTAAAAAATTATTTTTGGCAATTCTTTTTGTCCCTTATGGTATATCTATTAGGTTATGTACAGTCAAATTACAGTGTTTCAAAGTCATTTGGAATTTTGTTCTGTAAAAGGATTCAATTGACTGATTGCAAAATCAAGTTCATTTCATTTTATTTTTTTAGAATTTTATTTATTTATTTTTGACTGTCTTGGTCTTTGTTGCTGTGTGCAGACTTTCCCTAGTTGTGGGGAATGGAGGCTACTCTCTTGTTGGGGTGCTAGGCTTCTCATTGCAGTGGCTTTGCTTATTGTGGCTCCCGGACTCAAGTTCAGGTTCAGTAGTTGTGGTGCATGGGCTTAATTACTCCACGGCATATGGGATCCTCCAGGACCAGGGATAGAACCTGTGTCTTCTGCATTGGCAGGCAGATTCTTTACCACTGAGCCACCAGGGAAGCCTTCATTTTATTTTTAGAAATTGCATTCTTAAATTTTAACTTTGTTATTTGTCTACTGATTCCTGATTATATTCTCCATTTTTATTCTCTTATGTTGTGAATTATTCACTTCTGTAATTTAAATTCTGCACAGACTTTTTGCATGGAGCCTGATTCCAAGATCTTTCTTCTTTACCTGGTTATCCCACTGGTCAGGCCGTGCAGCTCTTACTGCCCACACATAATCCCCAAAAGAAACACTGGTTCTAAATGAAGACACGTCTACTGTACAGTAGAAACCTACACAACATTATAAAGCAACTGGACTCCAAGAAAAATTAACTTAGAAGTCAAATAAGTGGAGGCACATGTGCCCATAGAAACCATTCTGTCTGCAGCCTCTAGTTCATAGGCCTCCCGCCGCGTGCCCCCCATCCCTCCCCTTCCCCCGCCAGGCAGAGCATCGACAGGCAGACAGGCAGACAGGCAGATCAGACTTGTGCTACGTGCCCGGAAGCCAGTAGCACAAAGCAGTTAGGGGCAGGGCTCGGAGCAAGGAAGGTGGTAATGCATTCCAACCAGAGAGGAAGTTCTTATAAAAACGTCTACCCCTGTTGCTGCAGTTTTAGCAAAGTGAGATGTAAAATATGGGTATTTGTACCTTTTTTAAGGCAATTTTATTTGGACCGAACCATTTTGATATATATTACAAACCTCATATCTTTTCTTCATTCTGCACCCCTTCCTACCTCCCTCCCTCCAATCCCCAAGCTGCCCGCCACCCAGCCCCTGCTTAGGCTAGTTTATTGCCAGTCATGGTGCTCTCCGCTCTGGAAAGTAGCAGGAAGAGCTGATAAGGTGCCGAGGACAGAAATCTCTGGTCTTATCTCTCTCCAGCACACGGTGCCGAGAGTGCGTCCTTTTCCTGTCCTCAGACAAGAGACATAAACCGACCATCTCCTGGCAGCAAGGACTTCAAACAGGGCTCGGGAGCCTGCCTCTACTTTCTGTAAGGCCAGAAAGGAGAAAGTGGGTCATCACTTTTTTGAAGATTGTTTTAGTACCACTAAAAATGTGTGTCGTCTTCCAGATCAACAAACATAACTTCATAATAAGACACGAATGAAAAAAAGCAGAAGGAAAGAAAAAGCAGCGAGGGCTGAGGGAAAGGGCTACCAAAACAGCCAGAGCTACAAGTCCCTGGGCTGTTTTGTTTGGTTAGACTTTTGCCAGGACATAGGTTTGGCCTGAAAGGATTAGATTTGGCTTTTTGTTTGTTGACAGATCAAACAAACGGTTTAAAAGCTTTTGTGATATTAAGAAATCGACACATAGATGGCCCAGTGTTGGAGGAGACGAGTGAAATATTGATACATTTTTCCTTTGCTCCCTCTGGCTGGAAAGTAGAAATAACATTCTCTCTGAGATCTCCATCCTGTGCTGTAATGAAAATAGGATGAAGAGGAACCTTCCCTTGGGTTAGGGCACAGCTAGTGGCTAGCGAGGCGGCGCTTTGCTTGTCTTGCTGTAGTCTGAAGTGACTGGTAGGGCACTGGTGACGCAGGTCTACGAGTTAACTATTTCTCCTCTGGGTCCTCTTTGGAGCCACGCTAGGTAGGAGGCGGTCAACCTTGACTTCATCCTCAGTCATCTAGACCCTCAGCGTCTAGTTTGCAGCTTAAGACTTTACACTATTGAAGAGACCAGGTTTGGTACTTTGCTACCACTTTTGGAAGACGTTGGTCACTGGCCAGTGCTCACAAACAGCCAATTGTTGGAATTCCAAAAGTTATTAACAGCTTTAGAATTGTACTTATTAGGTAATGGTAAATGTCCAATTTTATTCTTGAAAGCTTTTTAGCCTCCTGTTACTGAGTGCTGTGAAATTATCTAGGCTAAAATGAACATTAAAATTGTAATGGACCTTAGCAATAGCTGTTGCTTTTCAAACTGTATTCCACAGAGCACTGAGTTTGTCCGGGGCCTGACAAGGGGAGAGGAGGTATGTGAGCTCTGGTTTTCCCAGTGACACCTCAACCACAGTTCCCCTCAGGTGTTACACGCTAACCTTCTGTTTAAGACTTTGCTTGGAGAAAGGCACACACTGCTAAAACCGTGTTTAAAGAAAGTCACTGAGTAGCCCTCCTTGCTTGTTTTGCAGACGATTTGCTTTGAGGTCCAAAAGGACAGATTTCTTGACACCTAGGTCATTGCCATTTCTATTGTACCAAACTCAGCACCTTTCTTTCCTTTGAATATTTTATACCAGTGCCACTCAAAGTATGGCCAGCTTGTGACAGGGCAAGAAATTGAGAGTAAGCATTTAGAAACTTTTATAATAGTGTGATATTAAGTTTTAGAAATTGGAACTTGCGTTTTATGTGTCTTTTTGAAATTTTGTTTTCCTAGTAATTTTTATTTTTATTTTAAACAAAAATCTTGGCCAGCAATGGATTGGAGATTTTAAAAAGAAAAAAAGTAAAATGAAAAATGGTCCTTCTCCTTTGGTAGTTTGGGAAGTGCTGTTCTGTAGGCATTGAGTTGAGCCAGTCAGGGGTCTACAAACAAGCGGCAGCTCTTGCTTTAGGAACTTTTAGGATTCTGAACAAACAGGGAGGCAGTATATTACTTGTTCTTTCTCCCTAATAATTTTTTGGTTATAAAATAAAATTATAGTTTATGTGAAACTAAGAGATTATATATTTACATTATATGTATGATAATGTATAAGAGAAGGATTATATATTTAATAGCAGTAATAATTTTTTTTGTTTTATGAACTCTCTGGAATTGTAATCTCAGTTTAATTGGTTAGAGGTTTTGTTGAGTGGAGTTGTGTTGTAGTTAGTTTTCTTGTTTAGTTTCTGCCCTAAAAAATACATTCTCCTGATATATTATTAAAAAAAAAATTTTTATTGTGGTAAGAATACTTACATGAGGTCTCAGACCATTCCCCCGCTCCCCGCCTCCCCCCGGCTTTTTTTTAAACTGTGTGTCTCCCCGAGGTGGGAGCTCCTTTCTGGGCCCTGGCCCTGGTCAAGTAAACAGTAGCTGCTCTAGCTGCTCCAGGAAGGGCTGGATGGCCACATTTTTGGTCCTCAGTCTCTCTCTCCTTTTTTTTGTATAATTCACTTTTATAGCATGACTCAATGACTTCAGAATTTTGTCTAATTTACTCTTACTAACTGTGCGTGTGTGCTCAGTGGTGTCCGACTCTTAGCAACCCTGTGGACTGTAGCCCTCCAGGCTCCACTGTCCATGGGATTTCCCAGGCAAGAGTACTGGAGTGGGTTGCCGTTTCCTCCTCTAGGGGATCTTCCCAACCCAAGGATCAAACCCATGTCTCCTGTGTCTCTTGCACTAGCAGGAAGAAGATGCCACTGAGGCACCTTAAATATCCTTTAAACACAGAATTATTTTGCCCTTCCATATTTACTCCTCGAAGTATTTTAGAAATATTTTCATTTGCTATTTTAATTTCTGGTCAATTAAAAAGAGGTCTATAGTAGAGATTGTCATACTGAGTGAAGTAAATCAGAGAAAGACAAGTATGACATCACTTATATGTAGAATCTAAAGAAATGATACACATGAACTTATTTACAAAACAGAAGTTGAATCACAGATGTAGAAAACAAATTTGTGGTTATGGGGCGGAGGGGATAAATTGGAAGATTGGGAATGACATATACACAGTACTATATTTAAAATAGATAATAATAACCTACTGTATAGCACAGGAAGCTTTATTCAGTACTCTGTAATAACCTATATGGGAAGAAAATCTAAAAAACAGTGGATACACATGTATATACAATGGATACACACATATAAAACTGACTTCACTGTGCATCAGAAAGTAACGTAACGTTGTAAATCAACTCTACTCCAATAAAAAATTTAAAAAGAGGTCTATATGATAATTAATCTTATATAGTACACAAGAACAGAGGGAGAGGACTTAATAATAACTTCGTTCACCTAAATTAATTTATCTTTCTCTTCTTAATAATCGTGACTCTTCCAAATAACTGTTCATATTCTATTCCTTGTTTCAAAATACTAGATTCTCTAGCATCTTCAAAAGATGCTATGCTTTCTATAATAAGAGGCCTAAATTTGAGGTGTTATGATTCTTAAGCAATTTTCAAGTCAGTGGAGTAAAGAAGGAGGAGACAGACCCTTCGTTAGCTGCTGTGTCTGCTTTTGGAGGTCCCGGCACAAGCCTTCAACCACTTATCAAAGCTATTTGTCCTGCCTCCAGAGAGCAGGGAACAGAACCAGTTGACCTAGAATTATAAAATACAGTCAACTTGGATTATTTTTAGGCTTCATTCAAAGCAGTTGGTACCTATGTCACATTGATCATTTCTAGCTTTGGAGGAGCCTCGTTTATCTTGTAACGGCCAGTGTGTTGTGAGCTGTTGCCACACGGATCGCTGCAACTTTCCAAGCCTTGAGACCTTTCAGAGAGGCTGGAAAACCTGCTCCTTTCTTCTTTCCCCAGAGGCTGCATGACTCTTATCAGGAGCTCTGATGTCAGTTACTTGAGAGGAGTTGTTGTCATAGAGAACCATCCTTTTAAAATATGTTTATGTTGGCTTTTCTTAATGGGTGGTCATTTGAGCAGCTGATGAGGCAAGTGGAAAAACAAAATGAACAGCTTTGTTAGCGTTGACCTTCCTATGAGGAATTTGGCGTTATTTGTATTTCTCTGCTGTTGTCCAGGGAAAAGCAAGATACTTTGTCCCTTCCAGTTCCCATTATCTTCTCTGAGATGTCCAGTTCATTTCTCTGAGTCTGTAGGTTCCAGGCAGTGTTCCAGCGTTTTAACATTAGAGAGGTGTCTGCCTGCTTACAGGGGGGTGTGAGTTCTCTTTAACATCAGATCACTTCATAACCAAACTTCTTCCTTGTCTGTCAGAAATCAAATGGCAAATAGCGGCCCTCTCTAGCACTCACCAGTATAATTCAGTAAAGTAGCAAGAGACTGAAATTAGAACTTCATCGAAGCCTCAAGCCCTCCAACTCCGTATGTGTGTGTGTATGTGTGTGCGTGTATGTACTTCACATGCATCTAACATTTCCAAATAGCAGATTATATTTCACAATCAGTTCATTCATTCAGCAGGTATTTACTTAGCTTAGTTACTTAGTTTACGTATATACTGGAGAAAAAACACATTTCCACAATTTTTTTTTTCTGATGAAATTCAAAACTTTAAGTTTGAAATTCACATAATTTTCACATGTCATGAAATAGTCTTCCTTTGATTTTTCTTTTCCCCCTGAACTATTTATAATGTAAAAACCGTTCTTAGCACACCGTGAGGTGTGCAAAGATCTGCAGCGGTTGGATTTGGCCCTTGGGCTGTTCTCTGCTTGCCCTGTTCTAGAAAGAGCCCTCCTGGAGACTTCCCTGGTGGTCCAGTGCTTAAGACTCTGCACTTCCAACATGGGGATGAGGGGCACTGGTTTGATCTCTGGTTAGGGAACTGATATTACATGTCCCGTATGTTACATGTTGTGTGCTGCGGCAAAAAAAAAAGAGAGAGAACTCGAGCCTTCCTGGAACCCCTGCACAGGCCCCTAGAACCTGTTTGCATGAGCAGATACACATTACACACACACACATAAAGTTAAGAGGTGCTGCATAATTCTAGTCCCATTGTACTTTTTTATTTTTAACCTCTCTTCAAATCAAACCTTCCTCCGGTCAGTAGAGTCTTGTATTTGATTTTAACTCTTAGGATACTTGCCCACCTGAAAGTGATTGTGTCTTCCAGGCAGATTCCACAAGGCTGGTTATTTCCTGAGATGTTTAGCCTAACTTTGTATGTTTAGCCTAACTCCAGATGTGAGTAAATGATAATCTTGAAAAAAAAACAAAAACAAAACACGCAAGATTTCACACTTGCGTAAACTTCTTGTGAGTGCAGAAATAGCTCTTTGTCAGTGGAACACTGTTTTCAATCATATGGAAACCAAAAAGATGCCATAGAAGGCAAGAGAAGAGGTGTCGACAGAGTCACACTGTCCGTATTTTCTAACCAGCGTGTTGATCACTTTTGAGCTTAACCTTTGGAGACAAACCATTCTGATGACTGCCTGCAGTCAGCAGCCTCACCAGTTGTGTGATCAGCTCAAGACAACCTGCAGGCTGCTGTCAAGGTGGGGCTTCTCGTGGAACTTGACCCGACTGTTTGTCTTTTCAGAATGTCTCCTACCTTTGCCTCTGTACCCTAGAACTCTCTTGCTTTCCAGTCTCTTCTTTTGATGGCACGAATAGTTAGCTTAAACCGCGCAGGTTATTTTATTGCTTGTGTTCAGCTCACCACACATCACGCCTGTGACAATACCCCTACAACACGCCACGTCATTTTGCTGATTTATTAATACCTAATTTTCTGGAAGGTGGTGTGATAACAAGTGGAATAACAGACCAGAGGAGACATGAGTGGATCATTTGGCAGAACTGTGCATTGCTCAGGGCCGCAGGGAGTAATCGGCTGATCACATTAAAAAGGCACTGGTGGCCTCTGATTAGAGGAGCATGGTTTTATCCTGTAGGAAGAACAGCCACCTCAGAATGCCAGCTCTGTCTTTCCTTCCCGCTCTTCCATGCACCTTCCAGTCATTAGCCCTGCCTGGCTTGCAGGGGACCCTGAGCGAGCAGACACAGAGCTTCCGGTGCAGTGGGGGTGGTGGGAGCGCGTCCCAGCCTTGATCTGCCGGGGTTGGTGCTTCCCTGGAACCCGCACCATGTGTTTGCTTTTCTTGAGAGGCTTGCTTCAGATGAAAGAGCAATGGTTCCTGCCTTCAGGGGACTTACAGTTTCCATGGGAAGATGCTTAGAAAGCAGACTCTACAAGACCAGAATGTAAAAGTAACAAATTGCTAGTCACAGGTAGTAAACAGGAGAGGTCATTCCCCAAGGGACCAGCTTCTGGGGGGAGGCGCTTTTGTACTTGATCTTTAAGGAAGTGATGCCTGCGGCTGCATACGGAGGGTCTGAAGAGCATTGCAGGGAACACAGTGGATGACCCCAGCAGCGACCTCTGCCCCCTCTGTCGGCAAAGCGTTTCGTGCCCCCACAGTCAGGCACCGCCCTCACCTCAGCTCTGCCCTCCTCTTGATGGGACATGAAATCGCTTCTGACCTGAATTCATCACTGTCCTAAGTGGATGGGTGCAATTTCTACCTCCCACGATGACATCAAGACGTAATTAATTTGTGTTTGTCAGAACTGTCCCTCTGGAGAGCTTAGAAAATATGCCAAGTGTTCTTTCGAACTTGTCACTTGCCAAGCTCTCTTAACTCTTCCCAGACGGATCCAGCGCAAGCTGATGACAGGCCAGGGTGGAAGTGAGCTTTTGTTCTTCACAAGCCACAGCACTCAGAGCTAATGACCCCACTGCCGAGTCTATCACCCTGGAGCGCTGGTGTCTGCTTTTCCTTTCAGTGAGAAAAGCTCACTGGAGGATTACTGTTGCACCGTGATCTCTGTGTCTTGGTGTGGAAATCAAAAGGCTTCAATCATCTTGTCACTTAAGATCAGCAGTGACACATGAGAAAGGCTGGGTTGCTAAGTTTTGCCTTTAAACTTCATCCTGGACTGTAAGCTTATCACAAGTGGTAAGATTTTAGGTTTAAGGTGCATCTGCTGTTAAACTTCTCTCTAAATTCTCTATCCAGACTGCTGTGTTTCCCTGCCTCAAACATTACTAACAACAGTCTTCTGAGAATAATAAAGAGAACCCTCTTTATTTGGTCCTTTTACTGTTAATCCATCTGATGGGGTATTTGAGTGGCACGGAGGACAGGGAACCCAGAGAGGCTGAGCACATGGCTCACGGAGCTGGCAGCCTCTAGAGAGAGCGCCTAACAAAAGCAAAGGACAGCCTCTTCTGAGAAAAGGTGACGGGCATCTTTCAGGCACCCGAGATGCTTGTGGGATGTGGGTGTGCTCAGTTGTGTCTGACTCTTTATGACACCATGGACTGTGGCCTGCCAGTCTCCTTTGTCCATGGGATTTCACGCTCCCAATGCAGGGGGCCCAGGTTTGATCCCTGGTCAGGGAACTAGATCCCACATGCTGTAGCTAACACTTTGCACGCCTCCATTAAGACTGTGTGTGTGCTAAGTTGCTTCAGTTGTGTCCAACTCTGTGCGACCCTATGGACTGCAGCCTGCCAGGCTCCTCAGTCCATGGGATTCTCCAGGCAAGAATCCTTGAGTGGGTTGTCGTGCCCTCTTCCAGGGGATCTTCCTGACCCAGGGATTGAACCCACATCTCTTATGTCTACCTATGTTGGCAGGTGGGTTCTTTACCACTAGCGCCACCTGGGAAGCCTGCAACTAAGACAAGATGCAGCCAAATAAATAAATAATAATAATTAAAAAAAAACAAAAAACCCTTAAGTACAAAATGGGATTGCTATTTTAAAAGTTACAGCTTCTTACCACCTTTTTTTAGAAACATTGGAGTGATTTCCAGGAAGTAAGTTTAAAATAGATTCATATTCCAGTTAATAGTCAACCCCAGTTTCTTGCTTTTATTGATTTTAGCTTCTAATATATAGTGTTAATTCTTTTAAATGTATTCTTACAAATTATTCAGTGCAAATAGTATTTGGCCCCTTCTGCTTTCCTAAGTGGATTACTAGATCTGCTCTCTGGCAGATGGTTGGTATAAAGTATTTTTATACAGGTGGTTAATATAAAATATTTTCTGTGCAAGGACTTGTGAGTGCATCGCTAGCACTTCTGCATCTTGATTTGGCAGTTGGGGTGCTCGTCCTCTCTGAGCCGAGCTCATCCTGCTACTTGCTTCTCCGGCCTCACTCTCCCTCCTCTGCTCTCGGTGGCCCAGAGGAATGGCTGCCCCGAACATCATTTCAGAGTTCAGTAACCTTTAGACTTTCAAGTTGAATCTAATCTACTTATTTCACTTGCTTAGTAACTGAGACCCAGAGAAGTTATGGGATTTATCTAAGGCTCTCCATTAGTTAATAGCAGAAATTGGAATTTTAAAAGAAGAGGTTTCCTAAATCCCTGAGGTTAATCAAATATTTGGTAAAATCATTAGTTAGCCATACCTCCCTTGCTAGTATTTTGTATGAACCAGGAAGTTTTCCAGTTAAACTTATTTTACTCATTTTTAGAACACTGCTAGCAAATTGGGAGTCTCAAAGTTTATGAAGTAGTGTGAGTCACATCTGGTATTACAGAATTTATTTTTTTGAGGTTGCATTATGTGTTTAGTGGAAACCTGGGAAGAAGCAAGTGGATTCTATCTCAGTACTAAAAAGTATCTAGCGCGTTTCTCAGTACTTATTTACTTTGAAGAAGCAACTAGATATGAAAAGTATTAGTTTTCTTGAAGAAGTGTGCATTTTTCACATTTGTGGCTGAGAATATAGAAACAAGAATTGTAATCACTGCAGTAAAATGGGGTGTTGGATCTGTAAAAGCATGAAATATGAGACCAGGGCCTTCCTTGCTCCTACAGCATTCAGATTTGCAACCTGTCCCTCCTTCGTGTCCATGGTGTTTAAATCAGATACACTCTTGGAGTGTGGGAGGCTGCCCCTGGCATTCCCCAGCTCTCCCCGAAAGTCATTGTCTTGCCCACACTCTCCTCGGGATCAACAGCATTTGGGTGCCGGCACCTCTGGCTTGTCTCCATGCCCTGCTGAGCTTGATGTGCAGTGGCCCGTGATTATCAAAATCCTCATCACCAGAGGAGTTGATTATGAGCAGAGTTATTTTCTGGGACTAGAAAGGCCCGCTGAATTCAATAAGTGACTCAAAAATGATCTTGTATTTTCTAGTAACTAAAAGTGTGATTAACACCAGTAATTAGTTCCTGTGATTTAACTGTTAAAAGCAGGAATTCAGAAGGTAATAAATGAGTGAACAAGGTAAGGAGCCATAGGATATGACTTGAATTTGAGCTCCTAAGACACAGAGACGCCCCAGAGGAGTTGGCCCACATAAAACAAACTCCTTTAATACTGTGAAACTAAATAAGCCCTGTTTTATATAAACAGGCCGCCTTCATACAGACTTGCTGTGTGTGGCTGTGTGCCCTTACTTCATGGAAGGCAGGACCTTTCTTGTCCATGAGACTGGGATTGGCTGGGATCAAGAGAGTCTTAAGATTTTTCATCCTGTTCTGCAAAACTTCAGATCTTTTTCAACATTTGAGGAACCAGAAGACAAAGTGACCTTGTTTTTGGCTCCTGTGCAGCTAATTTTAAATTTTCCTCAAAATTACTTCTTGGGCTTCCAGGCAAAATCGAATACTGATAGATAACATTTATTTATTTATTTATTTTGATAGATAACATTTAAAAAGCTCAGTTGGTTTATTCCACCTTGGTTAAAGGTGTTCTACATTTTACCTTTTGAAATTTAAAAAACTGACTACATGATTTTGTGTTTTTAGCCCTGAGTAAAACTAGGTTTGTATTGATCAAATAAGTTTGCTGTTGTTGGTAAGGTATCTTTGGTGACAGCTGTCTGGGGCAATGGCCATTCAAAGCCCCGTTGCCCACTGAAATAATACTGAGTCAGTCAGAGCTTCAGGCTGGAGGCCACTGGGCTGGGTCTGGAGTGTTGCTGTAACAAGAAGATATGTAGTTCAGTTATATGTGTTGGTTGTAATAAAGTTAGCTGCATGAACAGAGTTTTGCCCGCCAAGTTCAGAATAATTTGTGGACTCCAATTGGAAATGGATTTATTTAGAAAACTGTTTTCCAACCTGGAAAGGGTCGGACAACCAATCTCTTCCTCTGTGAATAAGTGAATATGAAGGAAGAACCCAGGTAATTATGAAAACCTAAGTTTAGCTTAATTGCTTAATGGCTTATTTTAAACGACTGTGGGCAAAATTATTCCAGACACTGACTTTACTTAAAACACAGTCCTTATATTCTTCCACTTGAAGGTACTTCCTTTTTTACACACACCTTTTTATCTCCTTACTACCAGCCAGCCACAACCTATATGGTGTGATACTAGCATTTCATTTTTTCCCCAACCTATTAAGTTAGGGTTTTTTTTTCTCTTCTCAAGCTTTACAACTGGGAGTGTATTTATTTAAAATTAAAATGTAAACCGCAGTTAATCCCAGTGGTTACGAGTGAGTAATTCCTCCATTTAGAAGCAGGACGGACACAGCCACAAGTGTCTAGGTCACGGCAGTTGGGGGGCGGGAGGGGACATCTCCCGTCTCCCAGCCCTGGCGCCTCCTCCCCTGAGTGGCTGCCAGAGGGCCACGCTTTGCCTTTGGAGGGAAAAGAAGGTGCCCTGGACACACTAGGGTCCAGGTTGGCATGTGGCTTCTGGGGTTTACATATACACAGTTTCTAAGCTTGTGGGTCAGGGCACAAAAGCCTGTGTATCCACAGCGAGCCGAAGGAGGTGTCTTGATGAAACCACAAAGCTCCGGGCTTTCAGGGTCTTTGTTTCTGAGCCTCTAGGACTTTTGTTGCCATTTATCGTGTTGTTGCCAAGGAGCTGTTCACTCAGAATTCCGTCCAGGTGACTTGCCGTCTACCTTGTGAAGTTAGCGTCTTCCTGTCCGGCCTCCGGCCCTGGGCAGTCCTCAGCCGGTGCACCTGGCCGCCTTGTTCCGTGTCGTGCAGCTCGGCTCTGGCCAGCAAGGAGGAGGAGACGAGGGGAGACCTGGTCCCCTAGCCTGGTCTCTGGGCTGCCAAGTGTGTGGGGCTCCGGGCGGAGGCCTCCTGGATGTGGTGAGGCGTAATTAGCTGGTAAATAACTGTTTTTCACTCTTCCCCACCCCAGGACCTCCCCAGCCCGTCTGCCACGGAGGAGACGGACACCTCCCGCACGACCACCAGCGCCTTCACCATCGGCGAGTACTTTGCCAGGCGCATGGCGGAGCGGAAGAGCAAGGCGCAAGGCGGGGCTGCAGGGCCCGAGGCTTCAGAGACCCCAGTGGAAAGGAAAGGGGGGAAGAAGAGAAAGAAAGAGGCAAAAGATAAAAATGCAGACAACGACATCCAACCTAAGGCCAAGAAGAAGAGAAACCAAGTGGAATGTGAGCTGGGAGACCCTCGCTGGGACGAGAATCCTGGGGCTTCAGCTGGGGCTGGAGAGGGTCGCGTGGGGCCACTCGACGAGCAGGACTTCCCACCAAAGCCCAAGAAAAGGAGAGAAAAGGAAAAGGGACCAGAGCAAGTTGAAGCAGCAGTGGGTAGTATGCTAGATGAAACACCAGTGAAAAGGAAGAAAAAGAAGAAAGGTTCCAAGTAAGTTCTCTGGGGCAGCGCCTCCCAGCTCCTCTGTGTCGGGGCGCTGCCGGGACAGACTCCCGGCCGGGCGTCAGCCGGGTTCACCCGGGGGGCCACGCCGCCTCCGACATGCCTGGCCCCTGCCGCGTCTCGCCCGCACCACGTTTTCCCAAATCCTGTTCCCAGAACGTTTCAATGTTCCAAGTCATGGCTGTCACAGACAAATAAATTTCTCACTAGACTCTGAGTCCTTTGGCACATTTATTCACCTTCGTGTGAGCACAGCGTTATATGCACACACGTGTGTGTGTCTCTCACTGTCTGTATTTGCTCTTGGTTTCCTTCAGTAACAATGAACTGTGCTTGCTTCTGAAGGACTTAGTCTAATTAAAGGATTAAAAGGCATCCAGAGAGTTCTTTCTGTTCTATAGCCAACCCACGTGTCTCTGCCAAGTTGGTTTTATATGATTACATTCCCAAATCAGAGCGTTGCTTTGGTCTGGTTTGGTGGTGATGGGGAAACTGCGCTAATGCTCGCTCCCCCACTGAGCAGTGACAGCCGTGCATTTTGAGGTCTTCTTCCCCAAGACTGCAGATTGAAGCAGTAAGGTGACAGTGAAGACAGTTTAACTTCCCGGCTCTCACAGGAGGCCTCTCGCGGTTCCTCAGCGGGAGTCGGAGGTCAGATACGTATCCAGTTGGGGTCCCTGAGGACAGATCCCCTAGAGAGAGCTCCTCTTCACCTCTGACCATCAGGAGATCCTCAGGAGGCTAAACAAAACAAAACAATGAGACTGTTAAGTTTATGAAGTTAATTTCATCACGTTTGAGACTCCCGTAATAGTAATAAAATAAATGAATATTACATAAAGTGTAAAAGATACCTTCAGCCTTGCTCACACCAACTGGTGTCACCTCCTGTGTTTATACCCGCCCCGACACACCCTGTCTGCCTGTGTGATGGTTCAACTCTCCACACTCGGGTTTCCCCAGAAAACTGCAGACACCATGACACCTCTTTGGGACACAGAATGAAAAAGAAAAGTGCAGCGGGTTTTGAGGTCCAGTGCTGTGGTTTCCTCTCTTCCGCTCTCTTTGTTCTCTTGACCTCTGCCTTCTCTTCTGCATCCTTTCCCCCTTGCACTCCCTCCTCCCTGCTCCCCTCTTATTTTCCATTCCCGGTTTTCCTCTTAGCCCTTGCTGGCTGCCTGCTCCCCATCCTGCAGACCTGTCTGGAGCCGGCGGGGCTGTGGCACGCGGGCGGGCAATGTGCTGCCTTCCACCTGATTTGTAGATATGCTCCTGGATAAGAGGAATGAAAACTCAAACCACCACCTGATGAACTCATGCCCTTGATTTAAACCCTTGGGGTCACACATTATATATGAAGAAGCATGGCCCTGAGATTCTTAAAACGGAGAAAGTGTATGAAGTATGTTTGATTTTAGTCTCCTAATACTCTGAATGATGCTGACTGCTTAAAAGTATACACACACACACCACAGGGAAAATTCTTATGAGGTCTAGTTTCTGAGTTTATCGTGGCCCTCAGCGTTTAGAATTCCAAGCAAGGTCCGGTATAATAAAGCACCAAAGATTTTTAAAGTCACTTTTCTTCCCAGAAGGCACATGCCCAAGTTATCTCTGCTTGTCCTGTCTTGTTATGGAACTAGAATTTCAGAAGGGAGTGGCCATGTAGAAAACCTAAAGATAATTATCTTTATATGTATATAGACTGGGGTGGGTTTGTCTCTTTTTTGCCTTTTGTTTACTTTAACTTCCTTTACCAATAAAAATGAAGAGTCAGGAGAATATGCTGAACTGTGTGCAGGAGGAGGAAGTGAATGGGCATTTAGGGAGCAGCTAAATGCACACCAGTCACCTGGGGTTCATGGGGTGGTGGGAAGACCAGAGGAGGGAGGGGCTGCGGGGCGCTCTCAGAGCTGGAAGCCCAGGGCAGTGACATGGCGAGACTAGGTAAGTGTGGCTCTCACGGAGAGCACCTGTAGACCGTGATGATTGTTTTAGTGGGCCACAGAAGGAACCAGATGACTTTAATAATCGAGAGGGTAGCCTGAGAAAAAGGCACACACGCAGCAAAGAGCAGACAGTGTGACCATTTGCTTTGACACAGAATCTTTTATTTTTCTCTAGAAATGCTCAGCTTCCATTTTTCCGAAGTATCTCTTTCTCAGGCCACTTCGTTTTCCGGATCTAAGGTGGAATTTAGAACAATGAAGTGCATGTGGACACCTGAATTTCATAGGCGTGATATTTTAAAAGCAGTTAATATATGAGCCATGTTTTTTGCATTAGGTTATCTCACTAGGTGAAAATATGTTAATACTGTAGCTGTTAATGCTTTCTTTGGCATCCTTCAATTTTAAGAGGGGAATGTAGGTGCCTAGGAAAATCTTTCTGCCATTAAGAGGTTCTTAAATGTTGTCGGTAATGCCCTTCTTTGCTTTACTGTTAATTGTAATAGAAAATAATATTACTACATGTGGTCTTATGTGCCCAGCCTTGTTCCAAGCACTTTAAATAAATCAACTCATTTAGTCTTCAAACAACCCAGTAAGATAACTATTATTGTTATCTATTGTTAACTATTGTTATCTATTGTTATCTATTATTATTGTTAACTATTATTGTTATCCCCTTTTATGGGTAAACTGTATTTTATAAAAGGACCTCTTTCAATTTTTATCACTAGGTTGATGCTGCTCCCAGGGAACCAGCGATGCTCCAGTCCCTTCTCTTCCCTGGCCACACACCCAAGATTTTTTATTTAGTCCTCACCCTTGTGACGTCACCTGTCCTAGCAAAAAAATTCTCTTTTTTTCCTTCTTTTTTTTTGTGGCCATGGCCATGCGACATGCGGGATCTTAGCAAAATTTTCTATGGCTGATGCTCTTCACATGCCCTAGTTACTTTTAAATGAGAATATATTTGAAAGCAGCTGGCAAACTGCAAAGATTTTTACAGTTAACTTGAGTTAGTATTGTTCATACAAACCGGAAAATACTTTTGGGTTCATGGCATGTTAGAAATTCTCAATAGGTTTTTCTTTTCCATCGTGGTCAAGAGGTTGGTGGGATATTGTGTGAGTAACTCAGCTTCCTAAGACCTGTTTGCCAGTCTATGAAACAAAGATGGAATTCCTTCCAGTTTGTAGAAAATACTCATGCTCCTGAAAGGTGAAACCAAAACGAGCAGTTGTTTCATACCACGGTGCGTATCTCTTCTCTACTCACCTGCTGGCTGACCCTGGCAGGACAAGCCGGGACCTGCGTTTTTTAGGAACAACATCAGAGAAACGTGTCAGCACCGTCTGCCGCAGCGATCTCAGCCTCTGGTCCGGCCAGCAGCGCCTGCCTTGGATTTGAGCAAGAAATTCCCCGCCGTCACCCTGTCTGTCTCGCAGGTTCTGCAGCCACTGCAGTTTGGAGCCTGTTGCACTGGCTTGTGGAGCTGGCCAGGTCAGATTGGATGCTCTGATACCAGGTTTTATAGCGCTCAGTTATTACTGAGCAAATTAGTATCGTGTCCTCATAAAGAGGATGACTAGACTCCTTGAGGAAAATATGCTCTTCACTTAGGAAATCCTGAATACACTCAGAAGCCACGCTCAAAGCCTTGATGGGGTCAGCGCAGGGGATGCAAACAGAGGCAGTGCGTAGGAAAGGGTAGGGAGGAATGGGCGTTTGGGTTGCCAGCGAGGGGTGATGGCAGGGTGCCTTCCTCCCACCTGAGCTGAACTTTTGCAGAAGCGTTTGCTGTTTAATCGCTAAATTGTGTCCGACTCTTTGCAACCTCATGGACTGGAGCCCTCCAGGCTCCTCCGTCCATGGGATTCTCCAGGCCAGTATACTGGAGTGGGTTGCCATTTCCTTCTCCAGAAGATCTTCCAGACCCAGGGATCAAACCCACGTGTCCTACATTGCAGGGAGATTCTTTACCGCCACATAAGTAGTCAACTTTTAAGGAAAACTACAGCACAGTGAATTATTTGACCAAAGGAAGAATTTTGTAACCAGTTTCATCTTAAATTTTCTGTTGGTATGTCCCATGTCGCATTTCCTCAGAGAAAAGTACATGGTTGCTGAAAGACATTTATTAGTTCTGAAAATGTCTACTGAGCCCCAACCTCAGGCTGCGCCCAGGCCAGTTCAGGACAGAGAAACAAATTTAGTACAGGGTCCACCCACCCTCAAGACCTACCAACTTGTGTCATTGGGAATGCGTTGCCGTGCCCTGGGACATACTCTGTGGGCCATACCTGAGACCTGGCTACGTTTACACAGGCTTGATGGTGCTGCACCTTCCTCAGCTGTCATGTGGGCGTTATCAGGTTGGGTGGTGAGCTTCGGGAAGTTCTTTGCTGACTCATTTGACCTGAACCTGAAGAGTGACTTTCTCCTACAATCTCCTTTATTAACAACATTTTTAACTCTGTGATAAATAGGCAGAATTATATGCACATTCCTCCATATGCGTGTGTGCTCAATAGTATCTCTTTGTGACCCCATGGACCGTAGCCCACCAGGCTCCTATGTCTGTGGGATTTCCCAGGCATGAATACTGGAGTGGGCTGCCATTTCCTCCTCCAGGGGATCTTCCCAACCCACGGATCAAACCTGTGTCTCCTGCATTGGCAGGTGGATTCTTTCCCACTATGCCACCTGAGAAGCCACATCCCTCCATATAGAGTAATCTAGAAACGTGTTTTGTGTAAGTGGGGAGTGTGAGAAAGACCCCAGCTTCTATCTCCACCTCCCCTTCCCCTTGTCCCTCCTGTCACCAGCGCATCAGCTGAGGGAACCAGGTGTGGAAGAATTAGAGGGGCTGGCCTTCAGGTAGCCTCCCTTCACCTAACAGCCGGGACACCCTTTGAACCCAGATGGAACAAAAGCCTATTAACAGGACTTCCCTGGCGGCGCAGTGGATAAGAATCCCCCTGCTGACACAGGGAACATGGATTCGAGCCCTGATTCGGGAAGATTCCACGAGCCACAGGCCACAGGGCAACTAAAGGCGTGTGCCACAACTGCTGAGCCTGCTCTCTGTAGCCAGTCCTCTGCGGCACGAGACGCTGCCGCAGCGAGAGGTCGGCATCACAGCAGAGAGCAGCCAGCCCTGCTCAAGGAAGCTAGAGAAAGCCTACACGCAGCGACGAAAACCCAGCACAGTCAGAAGTAAACAAACAAACAAAAGAACAAACATTTGTTAAGAAAATAGAAAACAGCTGAAGGCAGATCCCAACTCCATCCAGCCTTCAGAACCTGGGGAAATGAAGGTGTGAGAACTCAGGGGCGATGCCCAGCACCTTGGCTGGCAGAAGAGTCCCCTTCTCCCTCATCCTCGTGGCTTCCCCTGGTGAGGGGCTGCATGGGACCCCACGGACTGTAGCCCACCAGGCTCCTCTGTCCATGGGGTTTCCCAGGCAAGAATACTGGAGTGGGTTGCCATTTCTTTCTCCAGGGGATCTTCCCAACTCAGAGATAGAGCCCATGTCTCTTGCATTGGCAGGCGGATGCTTTACACAAGTGCCACCTGGGAAGCCCTGTGTTACAACTTTGGGATGTATCATTTTCCCCATTAACTCTGGAGGCAGAGTTAATCTTTGTATTCCTGGAGCTCCCAGGACAGTGCCTGGCGCACCGCAGATTCAGGACGACCCTTAAATGAAGAAGCAGATGAAAAGACCACAGCAGGGACTGCGCCCTGAAGGCCTGAAGTGTATCCCGAGATGAAGATGCTCAATCAGGGCTGCACCGCCATAGCTACAGCCCCAACTTGGGAGTTCCTTCCGATTCTCAACACGAGAACCCCTATGTCTGAGACCTCCACACCCAGCCTGGGGGCTTGATCATGAACTTCTCCCCACTTTACCCCCACGCCTTCCTTGTCACCTCGCCACTGGGAGCTCAAATGGCCCTTCTCAGGGCCCCATTCTCAAGGTTTCCTTCCTCCAGTGGTGGTTGTGGGATTAAATGAAAAAAGGACCTAGTGAAACACCTGGAGAAGACTCTCAATGCAGTCTGTCTCTTCCTCCGAGCACAAGAGGAGAATGAGAGTAAGAGCTGCCTACAGGACACCCCGCGAACAGACAAGCCTGGCGGGTTACAGTCCACGGGGTCGCAAGAGTTGGATACAACTCAGCAACTAAATCAGGCTTCCCTGGTGGCTCAGCTGGTAAAAAAAAATCCGCCTGCAATGTGAGAGACCTGAGTTCGATCCCTGGGTTGGGAAGATCCTCTGGAGAAGGGAAAGGCTACCCACTCCAGTATCCTGGCCTGGAGAATTCCCGCAGAGGATTGAGTGACTTATCACTTTCACTTCACTTTAGCAACTAACTCATCACACGAAGTGGGGACCCCAGTCATGGGAAGGCACTGGTGGCCCCTCAGAAGAGGACGTACTGGCAGCAGGGCCAGCTCCCTGTCACCGGGGGCTCCCGAACCCCTTCGTGGGGGACCGGCTCTGGGTGCAGCAGAGGAAGGTGTGGCCAGGTCATCCTGAAAACAGAAGAGTCCCAGGAGGGCTTAGCACTCCCACTGGGAGGCGAGCTGTGGGCTGGGCCCTGAGGCAGGCCGGGTGTGGTCACATTGACTCAGATTTCTCAGGTGGCAGACTCCGGATCCTGCCCTCCCTGGGTCTCCTTGGTGGGCTGAGTCGAGCAAGTTGTTGCAATTCAGCCTGGAGGGATTACAACATCCTGCCATGATGGGGCGAGGTGCTGCCAACCCGAGATGAACGCACAGTGCGAGCCGGTGCCGGCAGAGGCGCGACAAGTGTCCTTGGGCTTCCAAACCAGAGGACCCTTCCAAACTGCCGTCTCCGAGAACAGCGATTCTGCTCTCCTCAACGCCGCGAGAGCCACCCCACGACATCTTGAAGATGAAGAAAGAGGTTCAGAGTTTCTAAGTACCTTGACCAAGGTCGTCAGTTCACAAAGTGCCCGTTGGAATGGTGTCTCCCCAAGCCCAACCCTTTTTTGATCCTGGAAAGGTTATGGGTATTACATTTGATTTTTGTTTTGAATAGTTGAATTAATTTTGCTCAAGATGTAACTTAGTCCATTTGGGCATGGAAGCCTGAGTACTACATTTGATTTTTTGTTTTGAATAGTTGAATTAATTTTGCTTAAGGTATAACTTAGTCCATTTGGGCATGGAAGCCTGGGTTGGGAAGATCCCTCGAAAAAGGAAATGGCAACCCACTCTCGTATTCTTGCCTGGGAAATCCCATGGACAGAGGAGCCTGGCAGGCTACAGTCCATGGGGTTGCAAAGAATCAGACATGGCTGAGTGACTAACACTTTACAGCTTTTGTAGTTGAATCACCATTCTTGAATATACTGTTTCTTTTTTTTTTTTTTCTTGTCTTTTTTCTCTTTGCTTTTCAGTTTGGGGCATTTTTATTGACATGTCCTCAAGCTCACTGCGGAGAAGGCAATGGCACCCCACTCCAGTACTCTTGCCTGGAAAATCCCAGGGACGGAGCAGCCTGGTAGGCTGCAGTCCATGGGGTCACTAAGAGTCGGACACGACTGAGCGACTTCACTTTCACTTTTCACTTTCATGCATTGGAGAAGGAAATGGCAAACCACTCCAGTGTTCTTGCCTGGAGAATCCCAGGGACGGGGGAGCCTGGTGGGCTGACGTCTATGGGGTTGCACAGAGTCGGACACGACTGAAGCGACTTAGCAGCAGCAGCAGCAGCAAGCTCACTGACTCTTTGCTCAGCTGTGTGCAGTCTACTAATGAACCCATAAGGCATTCTTCACTTCTGTGACGGTGTTTTTGATTTTGAGCATCTCTTTTTTACTCTTTCCTGGAATTCCCATCTCCCTGCTTACATTACCCATCTGTTCTTGCATGTTGTCTAGTTTTCCCACTAGACCTTTAGCAATTTAATCATAGAGATTTTTCTCTGTTTTTTGGTCACACCACAAGGCTTGTGGGGTCTTAGTTCCCAGATCAGGGACTGAACCCATGCCCTTTCAGTGGAAGTGAGGAGTCCTAACTACTGGACCGCCAGGGAATTACTGATCACAGTTAAAATTCCCAGTCTGATAACCACAACATCCATGTCATATCTGAATTTACTCTGATACTTGCTCCTTCTTTTCAAACTGTGTGGTTTGCCCTTTGGTATAATTTGTAAATTTTTTGTTGAAAGCCAGACATGATGTACTGGGTAAAAAGGAACCTGGTGCTGCTTCCTGAGGAGGTTTATCCTCATGGTTTGTCCTCTGGTAAGTTGCCCTTCTTCTGTATCCATCTGTATCTCTCCAGTCTTGGGAGCATCAGCTTGTCCTGTGTTTAGACCAAACCTCAGTTTTTGTCTTTTGAATGGCAAAGGGTGGGGGTGTTGTGGGGAAGCAAACAGACCAGTTCTTCCCTACTGTATGTTTCTTCCCTATGACTCTCCTTCACTAACTCAAACAAAACACTTCATTTCTGGTCACCAAATGTGTGGTTTTTCACTGACCAATTTTCTGCAATACCACCTGTGTGTTCTACAATTTAACTCAGTTCTGAAGCCGTCTACCCGGAGATAGCATTAAGGATTCGGTCTCAAAAGACTGCCCCACCCGGGGCCCCCTGCCCCACTTCAGACCCCAGCTGCAAGCCCAGGTTGTCACCTGCTTCTGACCAACAAATTACAGATCAGAGGTTCCAATACCCCCCTCCTTGGGTGTAATCAAATTGCAAGAACTCAGGGAAACTCTTCCTTACACTTAACAGTTTATTAAAGCATGTGATAAAGGATACACATGAGTAGTCAGATGAAGAGATACACAGGTCAGAGGTCGGGGAGGGTCCCCAGCACAGGAGCTTCTGTCCCCTGAAGCTGGGGGCCCATCGCCCTCCTGATGTGGATGCGTTCACCATCTTGAAGGCTCTCTGAATACTGTACTTCAGAATTTCTATGGAGTTTTTTTCATGCATGATTAACTCTATTTTCAGCCCCTTTCCCTTCTCAGGAGGATGGAGGGTGGGGCTGAAAATTCCAAGCTTCTAATTATGCTTTGGTCTTTCTGGTGACCAGCCCTTGTCCAGATGCCCACCCAGAGTCACCTCAGTAGAACAAAAGATGCCCCTAGTGCTCTTATCACTTAGGAATTTACAAGGGCTTCAGGAACTCTGTGCCAGGAACCAGAGGCAGAGACCAATGTATATTTTCTATTATCTCACATCCTGTGACCTAATTCTCTGATGGATCTAAGAAGATTGTTGATTTTTGGTTTGTTCATCTTTTTTTTCTTGTTGTTAGAATGTGACTTGGCTGGTTTAAAACTCAACATTCAAAAAACTAAGATCACGGCATCTGGTCCCATCACTTCATGGCAAATAGAAGGGGAAAAAGTGGAAACAGTGACTGATTTTATACTCTTGGGCTCCAAAATCACTGCAGACGGTGACTGTAGCTATGAAATTAAAAGATGTTTGCTCCTTGGAAGAAAAGCTATGACAAATCTAGACAGCGTATTAAAAAGCAGAGACATCACTTTGCCAATAAAGATCCATATAGTCAAAGCTATGGTTTTTCCAGTAGTCACATACAGATATAAGACTTGGACCATAAAGAAAGCTGAGTGCCAAAGAATTGAGGCTTTTGAACTGTAGTGTTGGAGAAGACTCTTGAGAGTCCCTTGGACTGCAAGGAGATCAAACCAGTCAATTCTAAAGGAAATCAGCCCTGAATACTCATTGGAAGGACTTTGGCCACCTGATACAGAGAGCTAACTCACTGAAAAAGACCCTGATGCTGGGAAAGATTGAAGGCAAAAGGAGAAGAGGGCAGCGGATGATCAGATGGTTGGATGGCATTACTGACTCTGTGGACATGAATTTGAGCAAACTCCGGGAGACACTGAAGGACAGGTAAGCCTGGCGTGCTGCAGTCCATGGGGTTGCAAACAGTTGGACATAACTTGAGTGAACAACACAAATGTGACTGATAACTTCTAAGCCCCTTGCATGGCAAACTAGAAACCAGAATTCCCATTCTTTTACTTTTAATTCATCTGTGTCTTCGTGTTTAAAGTGGATTTCTTTACAGTCACCATGCAGTTGAGTCTTGCTTCTTTTTATCCAATCTGACAGTTGCCGCCTTTTAAATGGAGTAGCTAGGTCATAAATGCTTAATGTAATCATTGATATAGTTGGGTTTTAATCTAACACCCTATTGTGTTTTCTATTTTGTCCCATATGTTTTTTGTTTGTTTGTTTCTTTTTTCCTCTTCTCCTGTCTTGTATAAATTAGATTAATTGATTTTTTTATGATACAGTATTACAGAATGACACCCAGTCCCTGCCCTAAAGGAATTTCAAAGTTGGTGGCGGTGGCAGCAGCATTCTGTCACATGATGTGAGCACTGCTTAACGCGGGTGTGGTCCCCTGGGAAATCTCTGCCAGCACGCATGTCTGTGCACTTCTCCGTGGGTACACTGAACCTCAGCGAGCATCTGATTAAAAAACCAAACACAAAATAATGGTAGCTTGAAACCCACCCATTAAAGCAATCACACAGAGCCAAACAAATAAAGAAGTATCCTTGGTTTCTCACACCAGAATTGCTGCCTGATGACAGAGTGCCCCGTGATGAGATCGCTATCAGTCCTGCCTCATCATGTCACTCATTATCCTGACACGTGTTCACATAGGCTCAGAAAAGACATATTTCCCATTTTGTATTAATTATAGGTGATTCCTAGTCAGTCTCTCTTCTTCCTCTGAGACATTTGAAAAGAAGAGGCAATAGGATTGAAGAGACAGAAACATACCTCCTTGAACCAGTTCTTAGTTTTTCTTGCCATTTGCTGGTTTTCCATTTAAATTTGTCTGAGAGTTTAGCTTCTGACCAATTAAAGATCATTTCAGGGACTTTCCCTGGTGGTCCAGTTGCTAAGACTCCACGCTCCCAATGCAGCGGGCCCGGAGTCGATCCCTGGTCAGAGAACTAGATCCCAAGTGACACAGCTAAAAGTTCGCCTGCTGCAACTAAAGGTTCCTGCTTGCTGCAATGTAGACCCGGTACAACCAACCACACACACACATACATAAATAAATAAACATTAAAAAAAAAAAGATCATTTCAGTGCAGTCATTCTACATGCATGCTTCCCTGCAGAAGGAAATCTGATCATTGTTCAGAGTGGAGCAGGAGAAAATTAATGTGGAAAACATCTGTTCTTGACATGGAACTCTCCTGGCCCTCAGTGCTAGGGAGGGGGCAAACACAGATCCCGGGATGAGCACCGCTTACCTGGGCGCTGTCTTGGGCATGCACACAGCACAGGCAAGCCCCTCAGCGCTTCCCTGGGCCTCCGAGGCTGCCTACCCTGTTTGCTGGCCGAGAGACTCGCTCAGATGTGCACAGATGGGACTGGACTTGCGGCTCTAGGTCAGGATCTGTCCCCCATTCGCTGAGAGACGTGACTGATCAGACATAAACACACACATGTAGAGGGGGCATTCTGTAGTAACCAGAGAGTCTGATCTGGGAAACCCCAAGTTTCTCTACCCCAGTGTTTTGTTACTCTCAAATCCAAACATCAAGGGTTTTGATGTTACCAGGCGCCTCCACTACCCGCACTCAGGAGCAGTGTCATCTGAAAATCCTATTCCCACCTCCCCCAGGTGCCCTGCAGAGCAGCTGTCACGTCTAGGATGCTGTGGGACTCTGTCCAGCTGTCCTTGTGTCCACTGAGGTGGTCCTCCATGTCTATCATACATCTCTGCTGTCTGGTTTAATCCCCCCAAATTATTCTAAATCCAAGAACATGATGAATTTCTCCTAAACTTCTGACTGTGAAGAGATTTCTTTTGGCTGAAAGAGGGGAACTCTGTTTCTGAGAGGGAAGTCAGGCCTGCGGAGGGGGCGAGGAGGAAGGAGAAGGCAGCCAGCAGGCCTGGACCAGGTCTCCCGCCTCCCCTGTAGGCAACAGGGTTTACCCATTTGCTTTTCGCCTTACCTTGAACTTCAAGTGCCCTTTGGAGGAGGAAAGGTCCAGTGGAACTTGAGCGATACATATGGAGAGGGTAGACAAGCAGGGGTTAGAAGCACTTATGCTCTGATTAGAAGCACCAGGAGTGGCACTAACCATCCGTGCTCGTTAGAAGCACTCTGTCTGCTGTGGGGCTCTGATCTGAGTCAGAAGCCGACACAGGGAAGCCCCAGAACTGAGGAGCAGAGACCTGAGGATGAGATGTGTGTTCAGGTCTCTGCTCTGCCACCTGCCTTATCTGGGAATTAATACTACCATCTGGGCTGCCTAATTCACAGAGGGTTGTATGGAGGCAAGGACAACCTGGGAATGACCTTTGCAAGGGCGGTCAGTGGAGTCCAGATAAGTCAGTGTGAGCAAAGATGACCATCCTGGTGATGATGACTTCGACCTCCAGCCTGTGTGAGGGACAGAAAGCCCCGATAAGACACGTGCACAAAACCACAGGGAGGAGGGCTGGGGGCCGCGGCAGCCCCAGCTCAGCATGGCCAGCCAGCACGTGCTCCTGGGCAGAGTGCAGGGTCAGGAGCCAGGCCTGCTGCCTCGAGGCAGGGATGTGTGCCCGCCTCCCTTCTCTCTCCTTCTAGAATCACCAGAACTCTTCAGTTGGGAATAGAATCAGGGAAGCTCCTCGAGGGGAAAGTTTTGTGGGCTGAACCCTATTAATTTTATATTTAAGGTTCCATCCATTCATTATTATATAACATTTCACAGTTATTTAAGGTGCATGTTCAGTTCAGTTCAGTCGCTCAGTCAGGTCCGACTCTTTGCGACCCCGTGAGCCACAGCATGCCAGGCCTCCCTGTCCATCACCAACTCCCAGAGTCCACCCAAACCCATGTCCATCGAGTCAGTGATGCCATCCAATCATCTCATCTTCTGTTGTCCTCTTCTCCTCCTGCCCTCAATCTTGCCCAGCATCAGGGTCTTTTCAAATGATTCAGCTCTTCACATCAGGTGGCCAAAGTATTGGAGTTTCAGCTTCAACATCAGTCCTTCCAATGAACACTCAGGACTGATCTCCTTTAGGATGGACTGGTTGGATCTCCTTGCAGTCCAAGGGACCCTCAAGAGTCTTCTCCAACACCACAGTTCAAAAGCATCAATTCTTTGGCGCTCAGCTTTCTTTATGGTCCAACTCTCACATCCATACATGACTACTGGTAAAACCATAGCCTTGACTAGATGAACCTTTGTTGGCAAAGTAACGTCTCTGCTTTTTAATATGCTGTCTAGGTTGGTCATAACTTTCCTTCCAAGGAGTAAGCATCTTTTAATTTCATGGCTGCAGTCACCATCTGCAGTGATTTTGGAGCCCAGAAAAACTAAGCCAGCCACTGTTTCCACTGTTTCCCCATCTATCTGCCATGAAGTGATGGGACCGGTTGCCTGAGGTTCTTTCAAAAACACCATGTCAGGAATCCTGTATTATCCCCATTTCACTGGCGAAGAAATTGAGGCTGAGATCGGGTGAATGAACTATCATCACACCACTAGTAACTTGAAGCAACCATTTTTGACTTCAAGTCCCGTGTTCCTGTAAATGCTGTTCAGTGAACTACAACAAACCTAAAGGAAGATGAGAGGGAGGGGAGAGGGGAGAGGAGAGGGGAGGAAGGAGAGAGGGGAAGTAGGAGAAAGGGGAAGGAGGAGAAGGGGGAGACTAGAAAGGGAAGGAGGTGAGCAGCGAAGCAGGGAAGGAGGAAAGGAAAAAGGGAAGAAGGAAAAAAGTCATTTGAGAGAGGGTAGAGTTCGCATAATATACACCGCAAGAGTAAGGCTCAGTCTGTGAGCAGACAGGTCCACTGTCCCCCTGAATCGTCACATGGCAAGCCCTCAGCTGTACTCTCCAAGGCTTCGGAAACACCCATCCCATCCCGCGGCGGTCCAAGCGCCCGCAGACCCCGGCACCGCAGACTTATACATCTCAGTCCTTCTTGGCATAGTTGCCCTGAATGCACCTCGCCATCTCCACGGATGAACCTCTGCCAACAACTGGTCAGACAGGTCCTGGGCCCAGCGCTGCTCAGACAGGTATCGGGGATGCCTCGGACGGGGCATGCCAGTCCTGGACCCTCTCGCTCAGCCCTCTGAGCCCCGGGCTTTGGGGACGCTTGAGCTCCATGCGGAGCTCAGGCACTGAAGGTCCGAGAGGCAGCTGGGGTCACAGCTACCCAGCAACCCTGAGCACCGCCCGCACCAGGGCGCTTTTGCATAAAGTTGCCCAGGTGAATCAATGCGTGGATGCAAATCAATGAAGAAATAAAGGGAGACAGCTAGAGAGCCCGAGTTCCTGGGTGCTCACAGCTCACGCGCTCGGAGCGGAGCCCCTGTTGGCAACGCGGCGTTTAACGCCCAGGTCCTGCACAATCTAGGCTCGCGCGCTCTGTCCGGACGAAATGCCAGAAATAATTATTGTAGACAACAACCGCAACACCTATTCTCTCTGCCCTCGCCGTTTCCTCCATCTGCTGTCGGACTTTGGAATCCTTCTGGACAGCCCTGCGCTCCCCGGCGCCCGAGCATCTTCCTCACCTGGTGCTTGAATGCGGGCACTCTCTGCTCCGGAACCGCGCGCTGGGAGCGCGCGAGGCTGCAGGCGGGGAAGGGGACGCCCGCGGCCGGCAAGGGGGCGCTGTCCCCTAGAGGCTTCTGATCCTGCGGACCATCGTCCCGTCCTGGAGAGGCAGTGCGGTTAGAAAGGGTAGAGTCCTTCCAGGGGGGCTGCCGCGCAAATACACCTGCGGGGATCCGGTCTCTCTCTCCACAACTAGGGCCACCCCCGGCCAGGCGCGGCCGTAGCTCCCCGAGGTTCCCGGAGCATTCCGGTCTGGGGATTTTAGTTGAGAGATTTCTGGTAGAGGAGTTCAACAGGGGCAACGGCCTAGGCTTCCCCAAATAGGGAAGTCCACCTAGACCGCGGACACATTCACTAGGCAAATCACCCCCTTCCTTCCCGGTCCCCGGTGCCAGCCAGCTCCGCCCGCTCCACCCCGGCTTCCAAGATGCTCTCTCCGCTCCGGCATCCACTGTCCAGCCAGGGCTGCTCCCCGTCCTTTGCTGTTCATCTGGGGCCCGCGAGAGCGAAGGGGTGGAGAGCTGGAGCCTAGGGTGCTGCCTCTGGGTCCTGGCTGGAGGAGGGAGGAAAAGTAGGCAATCTATTCTACGTGTAAAGCCCGGGGCGCTGTAGGTTGAAGGTGGGACTTGAGAAGTTGCATTTTTCCATCCGCTTACCAGGTCTTAGCCCTGGCGCTGCTTCCGGAGGGTATGTTGCCCACAGAGGCACCCGTGAGGTCAGTCACTGCAGGCAGGGACCCTGAAGTCCAGGCTTAGAATTTACGGGCTGCATGTGAAGTTATATTAACATCAACCGTCATGTATGCATGGAGTTTCAGCTTTCACACACAGCCCTGTGAGGTCAGTCGTATCCTCCTCATTTCAGACTGGGAGAAGAGCCCTGAGTCATGCATTAGGTAACCCAGCACTGAAGACCGGTCCTACCTCCAGACCCAATCCCACGGTCCTCTCAAAATGCCGGTGCTTTCAGGGTCACCTCTGCGGAGCCCTGCACGGCGATGGCTGCTCAGTAAATACTCTGTGGATCGGATTCCAGGATCGGATTCCTCACGACTTCCCTGTTTTATATAGTAGAGTGTGTCTAAGCCATATCTGCTCACTCATTTATTCATCCACTTATTCGGCCTTTCCTGACCACCTACTGTGTGCTGGTGCTCAAGTGAGGAACAGCCCTATTCACAAGATGAAGCAGGATGAGGAGCTGTCCTCTGAGCAGGGCTTTATGTGCCCCACAGAGGGCCCTGAGCTTCCAGCCCGCAAGCCTTCCAGTGGAGCGCAGGCCCAATCTGGTCTAGGGTGAGGGGGGTGGTGTCAGGAGGAGGGGAACTCGGGAGCCCGCTTTGTGCCAAAGCCTAGGATAGTCAGACGGCAGGGGTGGAGGGACAGAAGGACTCTGCTCTGAGAAGCAGGACTGATGGTCGGCAAAGAACAGAGAAGACAGGAAAAGGGAATTTCGCGAGAGAAAGGCTGGAGGCGAGGGAACTGGAGGCTGGGACGCCAGAGACCAGGGTGGGGTGGGGGTAGAGGTGTAAATAGAAAGACATCAGAGGCCAGGGTGAATGAGAGAACTGAGGCCAAAGGCGTGCTCTCTGAAGAGCCAGGGAGCTGCTGAGCGTCGAGGAAACCCTCCAGTGGGTGCCACGGAGAACCCGAAACGGGATCCAGCCCCGCCTCCAGTCTCTTTGCCTGCCCAAGTTGGCTGGGGGTGGGGGGCGAGATTGTGGCCGCCCAGGTCACAGGCCGGGTGTCATCGCCAAAAGTCACTCGTGCCAGGCCATTCCCAGAGAAACCTGTTTGGCTTCTATTCTCCGTAGGATTCCACGCACGGGAGGAGCTGGCGGAACCTGGCCCTGGGAGGCCGCAGCCAGTCGGGACGAGGGGCTGGAGGCCGGCTCCCGCTCCCGGGCCCCGCGATCACAGGCGGCTCCCGCCTCCCTGCCGGAGGCACCTGCGCTGGGAGCTGGCGGGCGGAGGGGCGCCCCCGGGGCTTCGGGGCACTGATCCCTGGGAACCACCGGGGAGACGGAGGGGCGGGCCGGGGGCGGGCACACCCTGGGGAAGCGGCCCGCCTCCCGCCTCTCCTCCCCGCAGGTCGGAGCCGGGACGCGGCGGCCCGGGACGCTGGGAGGGGGGCCCGCGCCGTGAAGGAGGGAGGGGCCGCGCCGCCTTCGAGAGTCATTGGAGGACGCGGCCTCTCGAAGCTGATAAATAAGGGGCCGGGCCGCGGCTGCCGGCCAAGTTGGACGCCGCAACCGGTGCGAGGGCCAGGTCAGCGCCGGCCCGACGACGCGAAGCGAGGCGACCCCCGTGCGGCCATGGCCTCGCTGCTAGGAACTTACCCGTGGCCCGAGGGTCTCGAGTGCCCGGCCCTGGAAGCCGAGCTGTCGGACGGGCTGTCGCCGCCGGCCGCCCCCCGCCCGCCGGGGGACAAGGGCTCGGAGAGCCGTATCCGGCGGCCCATGAACGCCTTCATGGTGTGGGCCAAGGACGAGAGGAAACGTCTGGCGGTGCAGAACCCGGACCTGCACAACGCCGAGCTCAGCAAGATGCTGGGTGAGTGAGCGGGCGGGGCGCGGCCCGAAGTCGGCGGGCGGGGGGTCTGGGGGCTGGAGGCCGGGCGGGTGCAGTGAGGGCGCGCGGGGCGGGGGTGGGACAGACTAGGCGTGGGGGACGCACGGGGGCGCGCACCGTGCCCGCGAGGTTGGGCATCTGGGCGAGCGTGGGTGTGCGCGCGGGGACTGGGATTCCACGCAGAGACGCGTGGATCAGGCCCAGAGTGAACCGGCACGGCCCGCCGGGGTGGCCGGGGAGGCCCACTGGAAGGGACGGGAGCCGAGTTAGGGGCCCTGGGGCACGGGCGGGTCTGAGCTGCGGCCTGGTGCGGGGGACTCGGCTTCGGAGATCCTCGCGTGCACGGACAGGTCGGGTGTAAGGCAACAGGAAAACCCATCATCCGCTGAACTTCACCACGGGCACAATCACAGAAGGAGGTCGTACCTCTCATTAACGAATATTCGTAAAGAGAGACCTTGCGGTGGCCTATTCCTGCTTTAACTTAATTATCAAACCAACAGCAAAATGGACTTGATTCGAGCCTCTTTCTCAGTCGCAGGAGTGTAGAAAATTTGATTCGGAGGCTTAGGACGGCCTGTGCGGGTATGTCCCAGAACCCGGCCGATTCCCTGGGGCTGCCCCGCGGTCCCAGCCCCAGACGCTGGGCTGGGGACAAGTCAGGCCAATAGAGAAAGGATGTTCTGGAGGTCGGGGGTTTCTTCTCTCTCCACTGTCAGAAGCTGGGCACTATATCAGCTCCAGCCAACGCCTCACCTCTTTGCCCTTCGTGGTAGTTTTTATTCATTTTGACGGATGGGAATCTTTCAAAGCACTTTTGTGTGCCCAGCAGGCGCCAGGCCCTGTGAAAAAGGACAGTGTGTGGTCACCCGAGGCTGGCCCTGCCCCCAGCAACCCCACCCGGACCAGCTTGGAGCCTTTTCTTTTTCCTTTTTCCACTGGAGCTTGGGGCTCCTTCCCCAGATCGGTGGAATGAGGCCTGCCACCCCTCTTTGTGCTGTCTAAAGCCACAGGCCCTCTGGCAGAAGGGGTCCTCTTGCAGTTTGAGTGCCCTTTCAAAGCAGCTGATAGAGTGCTGGTTTCAAAGAGCCTCCCACCCTCTGCCCAGCCCCCTGGCTAGCTGTTCCCAGGACGAGTTAGTGGGCCAGTGTGTCTTAGCGAGCCCTGTCCCAGATAAAAAATACTTAAAATCATACTTTATACTGTGTTGGCATAAAGACAAATATATTAAGATATACAATAATAAAACAGTTTCTTCAAGCAGAAAGTTTATATTTTTCTTGAGATTTCTAAAGCAATGAATATACTTTTTTTTTGGTGAGCTCCTAAACGTAATTTTTTGGTGTGACCCAGGTGCTACGCCTGTTGCCCAAGCACAGCTCTTGTGAGGAGGATAGAGCAGGCCCAGCCAAGGGTGGGAGAACTCAGGTTGGAGAGCCTTGCAGGATTGGGGCTGCCTGCTCCCAGGGAAGGGACAGGCAAAGGGACTTGGGTAACAAATGCCTCCTGTAAGCTGGTTCCTATTGGCAGTTGGCACTTAGGCTTCTAGAGGTTACAGTGCATTTTGCAGGAAAGATATGGATTCCTTCCTGCTTAACCACACAGCCCCTGGCACTAGGCAAAGGAAACTGACCTAGTGTTGCTTTGAAAAATGTGGATTTTCTACACCTGCTGAAGGGGAGGGGGCAGCAGGATGATCTATTTCCATCCCAAGCCCATGATCTTGCCCAGCCCTTTCCTTTCTGACTTAGGAAAGGGAAAAGGCTGAATGCGAGAGCCCAGACTTTTTTGACTATTAGCTCTCCAGTCTTTGACTCTAAAAGCATCACACAGTAGCACTCATGTATGTTATGAATGAGAAAGCAGGTAAAGACAGTTATACATTTAGTGGTTTTAAAAATGAACCTATATTTTATGAATACTACAATATCTCGGTACACTCAGAAACTTTGAGTCACATTTTACATTCAGTCCACAGTCAGGGTGTGGGTGTGTCTGGGTCTTGGGCCTCTTGCCACAACTTGTGGCCTTAACCACAGGCTGGGAACTAATGGCCAACTCCAAATCTGGAGTTCCTGACAGTGCTCGCTTTGGCGGCACATATACTAAAATTGGAGTTCCTGACACTTTTAAAGTTGTCTTTTCAACTGAGAGCTAATTGTATTAATTGACAACATCACTGGAATAGTGTTATATACTTTCATCCAAACGGTACTGGATGATCACTTTCCTCCAGCCTCCTCTGTGTACCTCACACCGAGGGCCAGCCAGCACCCCCATGAAGGGCAGCCACGACATAGCTCTGGACTTGGCCCTGTGCCGAGTGCTCTGGGTGGGAGATGCGGCCCCTTTCCTTCCAAGTTTTGGGGCAGGGGGCTGCCCTCTGGGCTAGTTTGTCTCAGACTTCGGGTACAGTAGAGTCATAGGGGAACTTAAGTTCCCAAGCCTACCCTAGGAGGTAACCATCTAAGGTGTCCAGAAGTGACCTTTAGAAAACCTGCAGCGGGATGGGCAATGTGCTTTAAGAAAGAAAGAGACACTAAAGTAATCTACGCAATTACACACAAGTGAAAAGGATGAACAGAAAATACACATGAGAGCAGCATTTGTGCACCAGTGGGACACAATTGTGGGATGCTTCTTCAGACGGGAGTTTTGGTTTACTGCGGGGAAAACAAAGATCCGGGGAAGGTAAGGGGTTTACTTCTGTATAGAGAGTCTGGCTGATAAGGTGCCCTCTGCCATGGTCACAGTAGACAGAAGCCATAGCTTGTGTGTGTGTGTGTGTGTGTGTGTGTGTGTGTGTGTGTGGCATGAAGGTTCTGTTTGACCTTCAAATGTAAGGGCTAATCCTCTGTTGCCATAAGTGAGACCCTGTAGTTTACATCTTGTAATTTACCTCCATCTGTGAAGCTGACTGATCCTGAGTTCCCTCACAAGAAAACCTGTGATAGACATATGCCACAAATAAATAATATAGTGTCACTTCCTGAAGGGCAGCGATAACTCAGGAAGGCAGAGTTTTCATTAGGATGCACAAATGATAAGAACTGACCCTCTGAGGGTGAAGGGAGCCCAAATCAATGTTGTGGTCTACATATTTTTGTCCTGTGGGTGACACTGGGTTAGGTGGACCATTCACTGAGAATCTCACACTGTTTACACATTCGTGTTGTCTGGTGGCTTTGATAGGAGAGGTGCCATGATTGTGTTTGTGTGTGTGTCTTTTGCACGAATGCCTTGGAGCATGCAAGTGGGAGAGGTTGGTTTGGCCTTACTGCGCGTGCAGGATGTGGGCTGAGAAGAGGGTGCGAGGAGTGTGGGGCGCCTTGTGTGAAGAGGGGGCACTGGGGTGGGGGGAGGGACAGGGGACCCGAGGCGGCAAGCATGTGGCGGCCCCAGAGACAGGTGCACGGGGGCGCCCCGAGCCGCGCAGAGACTGACGGCGGCCTTGTCTGACTTGTGTGAGCAGGAAAGTCGTGGAAGGCGCTGACGCTGTCCCAAAAGCGGCCCTACGTGGACGAGGCGGAGCGGCTGAGACTCCAGCACATGCAGGACTACCCCAACTACAAGTACCGGCCGCGCAGGAAGAAGCAGGCCAAGCGCCTGTGCAAGCGCGTGGACCCAGGCTTCCTGCTCAGCTCGCTCTCCCGCGACCAGAACTCCCTGCCCGAGAAGCGGGGCGGCGGCCGGGGGGCGCCGGGGGAGAAGGAGGACCGGGGTGAGTACTCCCCGGGCTCCGCGCTGCCCGGCCTGCGGGGCTGCTTCCACGACGGCCCAGCCGGCGGCGGCGGCGGCGGCACCCCGGGCAGCGTGGACGCGTACCCCTACGGGCTGCCCACCCCGCCGGAGATGTCACCCTTGGACGTGCTGGAGCCGGAGCAGACCTTCTTCTCCTCCCCATGCCAGGAGGACCATGCGCACTCCCGCCGCATCCCCCACCTGCCCGGGCCCCCCTACTCCCCGGAGTACGCCCCCAACCCCCTCCACTGCAGCCACCCCCTGGGCTCCCTGGCCCTCGGTCAGTCCTCGGGCGTCTCCATGATGTCCACCGTGCCTGGCTGTCCCGCGTCTCCGGCCTATTACTCCCAGGCCGCCTACCCGCCTCTCCACTCCAACCTGCACGCCCACCTGGGCCAGCTCTCCCCGCCTCCCGAGCATCCCGGCTTCGACGCCCTGGATCAGCTGAGCCAGGTGGAACTCCTGGGGGACATGGATCGCAATGAATTCGACCAGTACTTGAACACTCCCGGCCACCCAGACTCTGCCGCCGGGGCCCTCAGCGGGCAGGGCGCAGCGGTCTCCGAGGTGACACCGACGGGCCCCACAGAGACCAGCCTCATTTCCGTGCTGGCTGACGCCACGGCCACGTACTACAACAGCTACAGCGTGTCCTAGAGCCCGGGCGGCCCGTCCGGCCCGGCCTCGCCGCCGCCGGGCCCTCCCGCGCCGAGCGCAGCGCCCCGGGGTGGGCGCGCACTTCCACCCGCCGCCCGCCGACCGGTCGGCTCTGCGGGTCCGGGGCCCCGCCCCCCGCCCCTGCCCCTCCGCCCCGCCCCGCCCGCCTGCGGCCTGCGTTCGGAGTGTATTCCTTCAAAGGAGTTTCCACTGGCTCCACCCTGGGAATCAGGCGCGGTCGTTGCTGAGGACGCTATTTCCCGGTAGAGTTTTCACTGACCTCTCCTCTCAGTCTTCAATCCGGAAACAAATTTGGGAAAGCCCAGCAACATTCGCATCCCTGCCGCTTCTGACACAGCCGCAGGGGTCCTGCCGTCCTGACCTTTGTTTGGTCTTCCAGGTGAGGGGAGCCCTGGGCTAAGATTGGGGCACTGGCGGTCCAATCCCAGTTCTGCCTCCGGGGGCTGGGGAGACCTGACTCCCCTCGCCTCCCCTTCCAGCCCATCCCCCCCATCTACGGAGTGAGGGACAGACTCCGTATCTTAGGTACCCTCCACTCCAGGGTTTTCTGATTTAGGATTCTCTCCAAAGGAAGCTGAAGCTGGCCTCAGTGAACTCATTCATGTGCAACCTGGTGAGGATTCCGTGCACTGCCCAAGGACGCCAGGCTGCTGCCCTTGGTCACCATCTTCCAATATGAATGATCCTAGTCTTCCAAAAGGACCCTTTATGAGTTTGAGAAAAAACACTCATCGTGATTTGGGGAATTAACGCCGGGGGTTAACTGCATCACTGACAATGAAATTGAATTCAAGCTGCTTTTTTAAAAACATACTTTTTTTTTTTAAGATAAGTTCTTTGATAGCTCAGTTGGTAAAGAATCTGCCTGCAATGCAGGAGACCCTGGTTTGATTCCTGGGTCAGGAAGATCTGCTGGAGAAGGGATAGGCTACCCCCTCCAGTTTTTCGGGGCTTCCCTTGTGGCTCAGCTGGTAAAGAATCCACCTGCAATGCGGGAGACCTGGGTTCGATCCCTGGGTTGGGAAGATCCCCTGGAGAAGGGAAAGGCTACCCACTCCAGTTTCTGGCCTGGAGAATTCCATGGACTGTATAATCCATGGGGTTGCAAAGAGTCAGACCTGACTGAGTGACTTTCACTTTCTTTTCACTTTCATACATTTCAAAACAAAATACATGCCTGAATATTTACAGTGTGTATGAGACACACACAACACATACACCTTCATGCTCAGCCTGAATCGGATACAGTTTGCTGACCTTGGCAACTTCTTGTCAGCCTTCCGTTCCTAATGAACCTAAGAGCAGGGAGTTGGAAAGAGTTTCAGCACCGTGGCATCAGTGTCTTCCAATCTGATTGTGCTGATTTCTTGAGCAAAATTTCACCATGCTCTCCCTTCTGCAGATGCAAAATGATCTTCCTTTCCTGAAATTTCTTTTTTCTCTTCTTTTCTGTTCTTTCTTCACCCCTGAATTGGCTACTGATTCAAAGATCCCTTGACTTAAAAATCCCAGGCATGATTCCTATGGCAGAAATGGGAATTTGTTCTCCTCACCAGCCCTCTGGTTCTTCAGGTAACATCTTCAGCCAACACATCAAAGCAACTTCCCTTTATTATACTTACTTCCCAAAGAATAGAAATGCACTGTGATTCAGAAAATATTTCTGAGCCCTGACCCCATCCCAAAAACATTTCTATCCTTCCTCCAAGTCTCCGTTGAAGGAACATACCTATCAGACATAAAAGACAGTTGTCTTATGATTTCAGCATTTTATTGCCTGTATGAAATATGTAAGTGTTTTTATATATTCTCCTATTATTTTCACCTTATATTTTGTATTGTTGAAAGATCCTTTTTTTTTTTTCTTCCAAGGAATTCTCTTGTAAAATCACTTATAAGATATGATTAATCTTTATGCTATTACTGTATGTGACTTTTGGTAATAAATAGTAAACCATGGACAATATGATTGGTGCAGTCCAGAATGTGTATTAATAATCTTATAAAACAGTATCACAGACATTAAGCTAAACTGTTCCATTTTCTGTAGGAACTATATATGCTTTGGAATGGTTGTAGATATTGGTTTGCCTAAAATATTTAATTTAAATAAACATTTTTGTACCACGATCATTCTATCATTTGAAATACAGTTTGGTGAAAGAAAAAGTTTTCAAGTGAGGCATAGATATTTATGCCAGTTCTCCTTCTGGTGTTGGTCAAAATGTTCTCTTCATCATCTTTTTTTTTTTTAAAAAGTTATCTTGTTGGAGTAGTTGATTGGTTGATTTTATTAATTATGGTAAAGAGATAAAGCCTAGTTTTACACCTTAGAAACAGTGTCATTCTTCTTGATATTGAAAGAAAAGACAAATTCATAGCCTAGTTGCGAAACAATTTTCTCCTCGGAAAGGATGACTTCACACTTGTAAGATGGAATGCAGTGGTTCTCAGGCTGTCTCAGGATGGGAAGTGGGGCCCAAGTATTTGCTTCCTTAAGGGGAAACTCCATTTTCCCCTTCTTTTTGAAATCATCTTTTGAAGACTATTTAGATTGTCCTCTATGCATCTATGCATCTAGGGATGTGGTCTTACAAGAATCATGTGTTCTCAAAGCTCCCTGGAACGTTGCAGAGAAGACAGGGCAGCACAAGGGTGGGTAATTAAAGGATGTAATATCTTGTTAGGGTTTAGGATGAAAATCCCAGCCAAACAGTGTCCGGAAAAAAGTGATGATTCCTCAGTCCCCAGGCCATTCACTACATCTGGCTCCTCTCTGTGGGAAAGCCGTTGTAACTTGTTCATGTCAATAGAAGCCCTGTGTTCTTCCAGGGCCTCTGGGCCAAGGAGTAGGTCTTGGGAGGGTCTGATTGGGCAGACGTTCTTTCTGCAAATTGGATCGTAATCTCTAGTCATTACTTTAATAGCACTTTATAGATATAGGGAGTTTTACAGCAAGTTTTATGGTCTGTTTCTCATTCCCAGCCCCAGATGGGGCCCGTCATCACTCCACCCCATTGCACAGTCAGGAACACTGAGGCCCAGGGAGGGAGGTGGCACCCTGGGGTCACCCTACTCAACTGGTGGAGGCTGGGTTTTCAGCACTTCAAATACATTTGCTGGCATTGACAGTCTCCCAGTTCGAAGGCTCATGCCTTTTCTGGAGACTCACCAGACATGGGGTTACATCCGGCCCATTTTTACCTCTCACCTCCCAGGGAAAAAGGATGAACAAAGGGGAAATGACAAGGCTAGCATTAGATGACACCCGAATTCCTTGCTGCCTAGGCCCGCCCCCGTGGCCAGCTGACAGTGAATGCCTGCAGTGTCATCCGCTGTCAGGAGAGCTTGTCCTGCAACGTCCACTGGTCGTGTCTGGGTGTCAGCGTCAGCGTCCGGCCCTGGGCGGTGCCAGAGGGGCGTGTTTCACTCCGGCCGCACTGTGGGGGCGAGGGTGGTGTCCCCCGCCTTCGGGAGGGCAGGAAACTGGCCGGCGACAGGGTGCTTTCTCACTTTTGCTCAGCTGTGAGTGAAACGGTCATGCCCGGAAGCCAGGGGTATTTTAGAGATTTAGCCGCCCCTCCCAGGTACCCAGCTCTCCTGCCTGCCCCTCCCAGGACACGCGTATTTCTGGCTTTGGCTGATGAGAATTGATGCGTGTGCCCTGTTTTATGGGCTGTTTTCCTAAAACATGAGCGTTACCACGTCACACTTCCTTAAGACACTTCGGTGCCTGTGCGTCGCCCATGGCACACAGGGTGAGTGCAGAGGTGGGTCCCCAGGGGCCCTGCGAGGTTCATGGGTCCGGGGAGGGGCCCTGGTACTGTGTTCACATGGCCAGCCCCCACCCCCTGCCCCTTCCCCACAGTGTACCCATGGCACGGAAAGCCTATTGTTCTCTGAAAATGCTTTCTTTCCCCAGGCTTTTGTGCGTGTCCCAGCACTATTCCCCGACCAGGGAGACCCTCACTCTCACGGCCTGTCTGATGACATCTGACCCACTGTCCAAATCCAGCTCCGACACTCCCATTCGTGCTGGCTCGGGGGTGGGGGAAGCGGGTCACTCTCCTCTCTGAGCTCCAACAGGACTTGATGGGATCTAGCACTTACAGCTGGTGTTGGTGTCATCCATTTGTGTGAGTCTTCCCCAGCAGGGCAGATAGTAGCTGCTCAACAAGTAAATGGATGAATAAATGAATAAGGTAAACATTTGAGAAGTCCTGTAGGTGTTGCAGTGAGTCCTGGTGCTAAAGACCTGAAATCTTCTGGGTCCCTAATCTCCCACTCATCTCTGGAAACCCAGACCCTGGAACCCTTGTGTGTGCAGTTCTCGGGGCTCTGAGACAGAATCTGATGCAGCCGTGGCCAGATACCCTCCCCTGTTACAGAAGTAAACGTCAGGAGGTGGGCACAGGGGACCCAAGCATCTCCTCTCCCATCTCATCCTAGAATACCAGAATACAGCTGAGGGCAGATGATTTGTAGCATTTGTAACTTCCTACCTTTCTTTTGGAAAGCCTGTGCTGTTGATTTCATCCTAGTGAAAGGGATTTAGACAGAAAGAAGGAAGGAAGGGAACGAAATATTTATCTGTGTATCATCTATCCATCCGTTGAACCCATCCACCCACTTCAGTTACCCATTGATCATCTTTCTACCCATCCATCCACCCACTTAGGCGTTTATCATCTATCTAGCTATCATCTACCGATACTTTAATTTTCAGAAGAAACATAGTCTTTGTAGAAAGTTTAGGAAAAAATAACATCATAGGGAAAAAATTAAGTCATCTATGGTCAACAACTTAGTGACATTACTGGTAATTTTTTTATACACATCAGTGCATTTTGTTTGTTTACTCATGCCAGTCCTGTTTTGTTTGTCTAGCTCTGCAGAGACACATGTGTTTTGTGACAGGCATTTTATTCATTAATATTAAATAGACATTTTCTTATGTCCTTAAACTTTATTTTTCTGCTAAGAGTGTTGAAAAGGGCAGTTGAAAAATCAACATGAAAAAAATATTAGAAAAAAAGAAAAATTACACACTCCATGACCTTGACATAACTGGTTCATTTTTGTATACTCAACTCCCCATGCGTTCGAGATATAGATACCATTGGTATTTGGTTTTATCCTTCCAACATCTTATTATAGAAATTGTCCCACATTGATAGCTGTCTGCATGCTTATCACTTTTGATGACGACACAGTACTTCAGTGCAGGACTGTGGCTTAATTTACTTGGTACTAAATAACTAAGTTGTTCCATTTTCATTTTTTGCCATTATAAATAGCACGGCAGTGAACATTTACTTGTTTCTGCCTTTGGCTGCATTCACAGTCGGGTATCGCAGGTCTAAGCTATGAGTAAGTTTACAGCTTTTCATCGAGGCACAAAATGACTCCATGCAATCAATCACCAGAATGAACTCTTTCCTACCAGGAAGAAGGAAGGCTCCTGAAGACAGTCTACACTTGGTTCCAATCTGCTCATGCTCAGTGGCCTTCCCCTGTCACGGCAGCTCGTCTTCCTAAGGACCAGTTATGAGCTTGCCACCGGCTTTACTGACGCACTGGAGGTATTCCATTCCTCAGTCACCACGGTAGACAGCACACCCTTCCTGAAGCATCATCAGTTTACTCTACGGAAGACAGGCTTCCCCTGCCAGTCAGTGTGGGAACCGAACTGGTCCTCAGAGTCCCCCAGGGCACAGGGCAGCTGGCTGCATTCAGAGGGCACTCAGAGCTCCGGGGAGCAGGAGAGGGTCTGGAAAGACCTGGGAACCAGGGCAGGAGTGACCTCCCCACATCCCTGGATTTTGATTGGAACTTGGGCTAATGTCTGGACCTGTTCTCTCATCCGGGACAGATAGTTAGTGAATTTCTGGGCTCGTGAGAAATTGTAAAGCTTTTATACACACGTACAGAATAGCTGTTGTCTCCTTCACATCTCTTTAAACAAATTTTATTTCTTTTAGACCTGGAGGCTGGTGCTATGGAGCTATGTGTTAGTCAGTTTATCACACTGAGATGGATTGTGCAATAGACCTCACGATGCGGGAGAGGGGCTTGTAGAGAGGAACCCTCTGTTTCCTTGTCTGGCCCCGAGCTGGGATTGACAGAGACAGTCTGGGTCATTCAGTCCACTCCCTTGTCTATACTGAGGACTGAGTCTTAGCCATTCTTCTTCAGACGGGTTTCTAATTGATTTGAGTCCTCTACAGAAAGGGGTTTTTCTCTCTTAAGAGAGTCTAATGAGTTCCATCATCAAAAGTTCTTTCTCAGGACTTCCTTGGCGATCCAGGAAGATCCTTGACTTGTTAAGACTCTGAGCTTCCACTCCAGGAGGTGCAGATTTGATCTCTGGACAGGGAACAAGATCCCGTATGCTGCACAGTGCGGCCAAAAAGTTTTTAAAAAGTTCTATCTTGTACCTTCTTGTACCGCGCCTAAATCCCTCCTGCTCAGTTTCAATCCATGTACACTTAATGTCATCTGCAGAAATTAACGGGACTTGTCCTCAAGTGGTCCTCCCCCTGGAGGCTGGTGGTCATGCTCTTCCCCTCTTCATCATGAGACCATGTAGAGGCCCCGATGCAGCCTGGATTTCCTCCAGATCCTCTCAGGCCTGCCTTCTCTTGAACTGGAGGGACATGGGATTAGGGTGGGGGTGACAAGGAAGGTCCCCCTGTTATACAAACCATGAGCGAGGAAGGCGGGGGATCACCCAAGACTGGGAGAGGACTCTGTGGGCACTTCTGGGATGTTCTACGTGTAGGCCTGGGGTGTAGCCATCTCTCAGAGGGTCACATCTGGGCCAGAATGTGAGTCCCCGAGCTCTGCTCACTGTCCTTTCACTGGTCACTCACCTTCCATCCATCTAAGGGGCCTTGGGGAGGCACAGTTCTGGGACAAATTGGGGAACCTTAAAACAAGGAACGTAAGCCCCTGGATTCTGGAAAAATCAGTGGATTCTGATGAGTGAAATATCTTTGCAGCAGGGGCCTCAGGGCCACTGTGTCTTAGAGGTTCTGTTGATGAGACCTGAGAGATGTGGTCAGCTTCTACAGGTGGGGGTCCTCCCATGAGGACGGGTGCCCCAGGGTGTCCACATGCTCCACACGTGTGTCCACGTGCTCCACAAGCATGCTGGCTTGTCCTTGTCACATCAGAGAACCCAAGAGAGCTGTGTAGCTCCTCCGCTCCAACTTTGACAAGCCTTATGACTTCCTTTTTCTTTATCCCCTTTCCTGAAAAGTAGAAGCACCAGCTGCCCCATTCAGGGTGCTGTGAAGCTTCAGGAAAGCATGTGTAACGTCGTTAAGATCTGCAAGACAGGGTATAATAAGCTAGATTGATTTGTTCCAATGAGGACCATCAATCGAATGAGGTGTCCTCATGTAAATAAAGCAGTTACATTTTTACTGGAAAGAATTCTCATCCTAGCTCTGTGACCCTGAACAAAATGAGAGGTCAGAGCTGGAAGGAATTTTTTTTTTTGCTTTATTTATTTATTGTTTATTTACTTTTGACTCACTGGGTCTATGCTGCTGCACACAGGCTCTCTCTGGCTGCAGGGTGTGGGGACTATTTTCTCACGGTGCACAGGCTTCTCACCCTGGTGGCTTCTCCTATTGTAGAGCACAGGCTCAGCAGCTGTGGGATACAGGCTCCTTGGCACGTGGGATCTTCCTAGGCCAGGAATTGAACCTGTGTTCCCTGCACTGGCAGGCAGATTCTTATCCACTGGACCACCAGGGAACCCCAGGAACTGTTATCGTGCTGTCAATCCCCAGATTTGATGAAAAAGGAATTGGAGGCCAGGAGAGGTCAAGGGATTCACTTGAGAGGGAGCAGCTTGGAGCAGAAACTGGTGAAGGGCCTTGAGTGCGGAGCTGTGAAGGGGAGGGGCCAGGAGGGGCCCCGCCCCTCAGGACCCAGCCTGGCCAGTCATCCTCAGCAGTGCTGGCTGGGGGAGAACGCCACCTCCGTGGCCTCTCTGCTGGATGAGGGGCGTCTCAGCCTTGAGTGGGGGTAGGGGGGTGGGGGGCTGGCTAGTGGCACAGCAAGGACACAGGTGATGGGACAAAGTGTTCCTCGGAATGCAGACAGTAGGGGATGCAGGAGCCTGTGAGTGGGCATGACCAGGAGACTTCCCCAGAAGCCTCTTCCTGGATTCCTGCAGCCTCCGGGTGCTGACGCAGGAGAGGGAGGCTGGGGATGAGTGTCCTGGGAAGGGAGAGCCTCGTGTGCTCTGGTGGGAGGTGGGCACCTGGCCCTCGGCTCCCCGGCCCTTCTGGGAATGGTGGAGGGGGGCACAGAAGAACCCGGACATCTCTGGAAGCCTGGGCCCCTTTGTAGTGTTTCTGCCACCCCCGCCTGCCCCCTCTGTGACCAGGCTGCCAGCGCCCAAAAAAAGTAGTAGGTGGTTCAGGGTTGGCAGAGGGGCTGGGAAGCCGGGGCAGAACCCCGAAGTGGCCATCACAACCCAGCACGGTCTGCCTCCCTGGAGGCTGGGGGACCGAGAGGAGGACGAAGGCCTGCAGGAGGGGCCCGGAGAGGGCGGAGGAGCAGCCTGGTGCCGAGTGTTTTCCTGCCCCTGGGAGCTGCTGTGACCAGGAGGAGGAGGATGTGGCCTGAGCCCAGTGTTTCCTGCCTGATAAGCCGGCCCCTCCCTGGGAGCCACGGCCAGGCCACCTTCGCGCCCAGAGCCCTGCCCAGGGAGGGGCCGGCCGAGGAGGAAAATCACTTCTCCAGATTAGCTAGCCCAGGCCGAGCCTTCCTCCCCCGCCCCGTACTGAAGCAGCCACAGGAAACGGGGCTGGGGCCAGCACGCCCAGAGGTCCCCACCTTCAGAGCACTCAGGCTCCAGGCCCAGGGACTCCGGCCTGTCTTGGGGCCTCAGAGGCCACGTCCCCCGAGAGCGGACGCCTTCCTGCTCCAAAGTCAATCCTCTCCAAGGAGGGCAGGGACTGCAAATCTTTTAATGTGTTTGTCAGATCTCATGCCTGGGGTTCAGGCTGCAAAGCTGGTCCATTTCTTGTCAGTCCACGCACTGGCCCCCTCCCACCTGGCCGCCATCCGAGGGCAGAGGGCGGACAGTGGTGGGCTTGGCAGGCCCGACGCCAGGCTGGCGCAGAGGGAGGGGCCAGGGCTGCCCGGGGCCCCAGCTGCTGCCCTGCTCTGCCCTAATGGGCTGTGTGGCTGGAGTGAGGTCCCGACCCTTTCTGAGCCCTGCTCCCTTCTAACTGGAAGGATGAGGAGCAGCAGCCACACAGGAGCAGAGGGTCTCCCTCCCAGGGACTTGGGGAGCCGCATGGGCAGTGACCACCCCCCTGAGAAGGGCTGGCTCTCAGAGAGCAGCCCGTCCCCACGGAGGGAGGGGAGGAGCGCCTGGAGGGGCAGCGCCTGCTCATTAATGTCACCTTGAGCTGACTTGCCCCTGCTCTGCTTTCCTCTCCCATAGAGAACATCCTCTCCGGTCTCGCTCCCGCCATCCCGTCCCTGGGCCCGGTCTCCTCCCTGGGAGTCAGGATACTTGGGACTCCAGGTTGGGGGCAAGGATTATGCCTAGGACCCCAAGGCAGGCAAGAGGGGGCTTCTCAGAGACACCAGTCCTGGAGAGGGTAGGCGGCTGCTCAGACACACAGCCATCAATGGGGACCCCACCAGGACCGCAGGCTGCCGACATCCAGGCATGCCCCCTGCCAACCCAGCAGCTGGCCCTCTCACAGGCCCTCTGCTCTGGGCACTCTGCCCCCAAACTGGGGTGCACCTCCTCCCTCAAGCCCAGACCTGCTCCCCAGGCCCCTGATAAAGGCACCCCCTCCACCCTCAGCAGGAAGCCAGTTCTTGGTCATTAAAGTGTGCAGAGGGAGAATTTAATGCCCAGCACAGGTGAACATGTGCTTGCCTTGCAGAAGACATGTGCCTAGGTATTGGCGGACACCCTAGTGGGCACGTGCATGAGGAGACGTGGGCAGCACTCTGCCCTTCACACTTGGAGGCACTGTCTACAAAGCGCTTCTGATGAATGGTGTCTCCCGTGACCATGGCAGCCATCCCAATGCAGGTATGATTATACCCTTTCACAGGTGGAACTGATGCTCAGGTGAGGCAAAGCAGGGCTGAGTCAGGTCCCGTCGCTTAGAGACGGGGATCCCGCCGATGGAGCAGGAGACAAACGTACCCTCCCTGGTTCCTGCCTCAGAGGATGGCTGTGCCTGGGGTGAGCGTCCACCCATCACAGCTGACCCTGAACAGCTGGTGGGCAGCGGAGAGGAAGGTGGGGAATTCCCTGGGCTGCTAGTCAGCTCGCAGCCTGGCTGATGGCGCAGGGCCACGCGAGCTGCCTGGGCTGTGCTGTCCCCTGATCTGGGGTCGCCTGGTCATGGGAGGCCTGTAGATAGGAGAGGTGGGTGGAGGAAGGAAACTGTATTCTAAGCCTTTCCATTTTATGCTCTGCAGAGCCTGGCTCAGCCACTTGTCTGCTGTGTGACTTTGGGCAAGTTACTTTCCCTCTCTGGGCCTCTGTAAATTAGAAATCTGGACTTGAGAGTCTCTGGAGGCTAGAATACCCTGGTTCTCTGAACCTGTGAAAAGGAGCAAGAAGAAGAGGTGTTCCCCTCCTCTCTACTCCTGGCCTCAGCCTGGGAGTGGTCTCTAGGGAGGTGGCAGTCATGGGGGAGTCCCTGGGTGGGGTCCCCCTGAGCTGCACACACCTGTGCTGGGGGTGTGGCTCCCACGTTCAGGCCCTGAACACATCCTTCCTCATCATCCCTCCTTGCCCAGCTGCCTTGGGCTCTCGCCCAGCCTTGTCGCCAGGCCACGGCCTAAGGCCCCCAGACACCTGGCTGGGCCCCATTCTATGTGTCACCAGCCCTTGGCACCACCTCCTGGGAACTCTGCCTCACCTTGCCCAAGTCACCTGATCTGTCTCCCTTTCCGCAGAGGGTATTTGGCCTGACGAGATGAGGCAAGAGGCCTCTGCTGTCAGAGCCCAGCCTGGTAGGTCCTCACGTAACCCTGATACCCAGGAGCGTCCCTCCCGTCAGGCAGGACCAAGGGAAGGCTGCAGCTGGGCCCTCCGTGGTCAAGGGGGACTCCAGGACTCCACCCTCCCAAGCCCACAAGCGCTGTCCACTCCCGGGCCTCCCCACAGTCACTTGACTATGGTCCTGAGTCCAGCCAGAGGGGCCCATAACGTCTGCAAATGTCGCTTTGGGGCAAGCTTCTGCCTGCCTGCTACCACCAGCAAGGTGAGGCCCAGACCTCTCTGAGGGATGCTCAGGCCCCAGCCCAGCTGGCAGCCTCCTCTTCCCTGACTCACTGCCCACAGCGCGCCCTGTGTTCTGGGCACAGCAGATTTCCAAATGGGGCTTGTTTCCTCATTCCCCCCTGCCTTTGCTTGGGCTGTTCCCTCAGGCTGAGATGCCCTTCCCCACATCTTCACTTGGACTCCTACCCATGTCTCAGGACGCAGCTCAGATGTTTCTCCTCTCAGAAAGCCTCCTCCAAGCACTCTCCACCCATCCGACCCACCTCCCCCAGCCCACGCCCCCAGAGCGTGTGTGCATGTCCCCCCAGCCTCTCATGCAGTACCGAGCACGTGATAATGCCTCTGTTTTCCAGCCTGTGTCCTCCTGCTAGTCTAGGAATGGATTTATCTGGGAAAAGCATCGTCTTTATCTTTGATTCCCTGGGACCTGCTTCGTGCCAGGCACACAGTAGGTGCCCCCTCAGCGTCTGCTGGATGATAGAAGCTGCTCAGGGCTCCAACACTTCTGGTCTGCCTTCTGCTCAGTGTTTGACCTTAGACGAGTCGCTTCATTTTTCTCTGGGACTTGGTTTTTCTACTTGTAAATCAGTCAGTACTCGCTTATGTTGAGAGATTTCAGATTACGGCAATTAAAAATCGAAACTCAGGAGATGATCAATGGTGAAGTTTACATTCATAATGCAATCTCTCTCTCTCTCTTTTTTTTAAACTTGACTGCGCTGGGCCTTTGTTGCTGTTGGGGCTCTTTGTAGTTGGGGAGCAGTGGGCTGCTTATTGTGGTGGCTCCTCTTGTTGCGGAGCACAGGCTTCACTAGTTGCAGCATGCAGGCTCACTACTGCTTCACTCGTTGCAGTAATTGTGGTGCATGGGCTTAGTTACTCCTCAGCATGAGGAATCACCCTGATCCAGGGATCGAACCTGTGTCCCCTGCATTGGCAGGCAGATTCTTATCCACTGTACCCTCACGGAAGTCCCACAATCACCTTTTGATGATCACTGGAAAATTTTAATTCTACACTGGCTGTCTGCCACCTTTTAGCCTGTGCCTGTACCCCACCCTTGGCCGTCTGTCAGGAATGAAAACTATTTGTAATGTCCCCACAGGAGCAGGTCAGGAAGAAAATCAGTGCTACATGTGGGGAGATGATACATACACATATATATTACACAAACTCCTATATATACATATATTACACACACATATGTATTACATACACATATATTATACACCTGTACACACATATATTGCACATAATCACTTATACATAAATACATACTGCATGCATATACACACATATCATGACTTTCCAAGGCCTGATACAAAAGACTTTGGGCCAGCTTATTCTCCCACCCCAATGGGGCCAATCCAAGCAGCTGGCTCTAAAGATTCCTGTTGCTGTTGTTCAGTTGCTCAGTTGTGTCCAACTGTTTGTGACCCCATGGACTGCAGCACGCTAGGCTTCCCTGTCCCTCACTGTCTCCCAGATTTTGTTCAAACTCATGTCCATTGAGTCGATGATGCCATCCAACCATCTCATCCTCTGTCACCCTCTTGTCCTCCCGCCCTCAATCTTTCCCAGCATCAGGGTCTTTTCCAATGAGTCAGCTCTTCACATCAGGTGGCCAAAGTGTTGGAGCTTCAGCTTCAGCATCAGTCCTTCCAATGAATATTCAGGACTGATTTCCTTTAGGATTAACTGGTTGGATCTCCTTGCAGTCCAAGGGACTCTCAAGAGTCTTCTCCAGCACCACAGTTTAAAAGTATCAATTCTGTGGTGCTCAACCTTCAAAGTAAGGAGTTGGCTGCTAATTCTATAGTAATAAGGATGTACGTTCACTTTGGAAGCAAATTTAGCCCCTTGCTAAGTTATCTTTTCCAGGTCTAATTTAAAAACCTTTTATTATTTTTTGCTGTAGTCCTTCTAGAGTTTTCTCACCCTAGGTTTATGTATGTGTTTACCCATATATTTTTAAATTTTATTTTAGGATATTGGGATTACATTGTTTTGTAAATTCGCTTTTGTAAAAAGTGAAAATGTAACCTGAATACATTTTTACAGTAGTGCGGGCCTCTGAACAGGTGATGAACTCTGTTGTGGGCTCTTCTAGAAATCACGTTTCCGATCCCCATGTTACGGAACCCCACAAATGCCCCAGTTTGCTGACGAAGCCTGAATTGCCGTAAATGAGAACCTACTTCCTCGACCAGAGAGTTGACCTGCCGGTCACACTGAGGAGCAAGGTGTACAACCGAAATCTTTGGTGTACCTCAGCCTTCAGCGAGGCCCCCTTTGCAGAAGCCATCCCACCTTAGGGCTCTCTCCTGAGCATATTCCCATTGCCCAAAGAGTGTGTGGGGCTCTCTTGCCACAAAGATAAGGAGGCACATGTTCACTTTCTAAATGTGGGTTCTGGGACTTCCCTGGTGATCCAGTGGTTAAGACTCTATGCTTCCAATGCAGGGGGTACAGTTTTGATCCCTGGTCCAGGAAACAAGATCCCACCTGCTGGGGAGCTAAATAAATAAATTTGGGTTTTATATGCCATTGAATGTCTATTCTCGAATGATGTGTTCCATACTCCCCCGAGTCATCCACCAGCCGGCTCTCAGGGTAAGGCCCCTAGGGCCCAGGTGCAGGCTGCAAGGATGCCCACTTGCAAGGCCAGGCCGGGCACCCAGAGGGAAGTGACTTGTCCGCGGCTTCGCGGTGAGTCAGCAGCTTGGCCCGGCTGCCCTGAGTGCTGGGAACCAGCCCGGGGCCCAGCACGGCCGCCCGGCCTCTGACGTGCACCGTCTTGCTCAGGGCGGAAACCTCTCTTCCTGGGAAGGAGGGTAAAGGCCCAGGGGTGACCAGGCTTGGAGGTGCCTCCTCTGCTAGAAACGGCCCAGTGACTTTGGGGTGACCTTTTCCTGTGCATGTCCCCTCGGTCCAGGTTGACTGTGACTGTGCAGGACATGGTCTTCCTGTCTCCCCGATATCGGGGAAGAGAATGCCCAGAGGGCAGGGCTCCCCCTCTTGCTGCCTGTGGGGCCTGGGGTGAGTCACTCACTTCCTCCAGCCTCAGTTTCCTTAGCTGGAAGAACACGGATCCTGAGGCCCCCCTCACTGGATGGGAGGGTGGATTGAGATTCCAGTTTCTCATCAAATGACTCAAAAGTGGTGCTTAATAAATACGCGCTTTTCTTTTGGTTTCATCTTGTTACTGCCCATCTGGGGACACGACTCACACTGGGGGCCCTTTCCCACAGTCCCTCCCAATCCTGGTCTGCACCAATCTGGCTTGGTGGACGGTGCCTGGGTGCACAGAAATTAAAATACAAGAGGGTCACTGTGCAAATGCAAATTCAAGGTAGGCTCCCTTATTTCCCTTTAAACCTGGACTCCAGGAGGCCCCCAGCACCCCTCTATACACAGACATTCTGAGCTCCAGATTCCACCAGCCAGCCTGTCCTCCGTCACCACCACCCACCCTAACCATCACCCTCCTCCCAGCAGGAGCCCTTACTCAAGCTCCACCTGCCCCTGAGGCCTCCCTTCTGGCGCCCTCCTGACCTGTGTGCCTGTGGGCTGTCACCCACGGTCACACGTGCCCTATGGACAGGGTACCAGCTCCTTTGGGGCTCACCTCTAGCTCCAGCCTCCTAGAAGGGAGGGGTTGCATTGATGTGATGGCTGGTTTAGGGAGAAGAGTGGACGCTTAGGGTTAGGTGTCAGGGACCTGGGTTCAAAACCCAGCAGGTCACTTATTAGCTTGGGAATGGTAGGTGAGTTCTCTGACTCCTCTGAACTTCAGTGTTCTCATCTGTAAAATGAGTGTATTGAAATAAGGTGTCTGGCACCTGGTAGTTACTTGGTATTAAGTTAGAGATGACCTTCATTGTGCTATTTTTTGCAGTCTTCTCTGTGTCTCATTCATTCTGGGGGTTCCACAAGTGCTCTTTGAATGGAGTAGCAGCCAGCATGCTTGGCTAGGTTGTGTGCCAGTGATGGTCACGAACGTGGAACAAGCAAAGCTCTTCCCGGAGGCCTTTTCGGTTCTAATCTGAGCCCCTTCCCCAGGTTGATACCCTCAGCCCTTTCACAGCCTCCCTCCTGTGCTGCACGTTTGAAAAGTTTTCAATAGCTGTTCACAATAGATCTGAGTGTGGGATTTTCGGGGACAAAGACTTGGTGGCAGGGAGAAGGCAGCCCCTCTGGCACCCTTCCACCCAGCATTCCAGGTATTTGATCCCTGAGTTGGTGTCATCACCAAAGACCACGATGGTGACCTTGGGCAGTTCCCTTTCTCTCCCTGGTACTCATTCTCCTCTGCTGTACTTCAAGGTGGCTAAAGTGGGTACCCCTAGGATCCCTTCATCTCTGCTGTTCTACAACTCTGAGGTAAAAAAACCCTCCTTGTCTCAAATAAAAGTAGTATTTTATTCTCAAATTTCAGATAGAATGACAGTAGCCATATGGGTTGCAGGGGATAGTAATTGTTGAGTATTGGTGGGTAGCATTAATTAATGAATTTGCTTCTGTAATTAACAATTTACTTAACTCTTCATTTATCCTGTGTTCTGTGTCAGTGTGGCAGATCAAAGTTGGTTAAGAATGCTTTGTCACTCCTTGCCCTGAAAGGCATGTCTATTTTCCCACTCCCTTGATTCTGAGCTGGATCTGGCACTGCTTTGACCAATAGAACAATAGAATGCAGTTGAAGTGATGCTCTGCTTTAAGAGGTTTATCACCTTCTATTTCCTACTGCTTGGAACCTGGTTGCCATGTTGTGAGGAAGCCCAAGCAACCATACAGAGAACCCACATGGAAGGTCAGGGCTCCAAGTCAACAGTCTCAGCTGAGCTCCCAGCCAGCCACCAGTACCAACATACCTGCTAGCCATGCAAGTCAAGCATCTTTGAAGTGGCTCCTTCAGCCCAAGTTGAGCCATGTGGAGTTGAGCCATGTGGAGCAGAGACAAGCAGTCCATATGAACCCTGCCCAGGTAGAATGATCCTGATCGTTGTTATTTTAAGCCATTAATTTTGGAGCTAGTTTGTTACCCAGCAATAGTGACTGAAACTTCAGAGCTAGCGCTGGTATGGTGGTGGTGGTGATGGTTTAGTTTCTCAGTCGTGTCCAACTCTTGTGACCTCCATGGACTGTAGCCCACCAGGCTCCTCTGTCCATGGAATTCTCCAGGCAAGAATAATGGAGTGGGTAGCCATTTCATTCTCCAGGAGTGCTGGTATGTGGGAACCCAAAGATAAATTCATGTTTTAGTCTATGTTCCTTTTAAAACCAGAACCTAAGACAAAGGCTTGCTTGCAGCATATAGTTTCTTTGAGAAGTAACCTCAAAAAGCAGAAATGAAGCCCAAACAGGGAAGACAGAGGGGGGAAAGCCAATACTTAGGTGTGTCTCTGAGTTGTCCACTACTGTGGGCAACTAGTGCTTGATCCCATGGGACCTTCTGAGGAGCCCCATAGATGGTGTTTCACTTAGAATGGTCTGCCTGAGAGACGAAAGGAAGAAGTATTTAGCCACCGGCCCACTCCCCCCATTGGCTGGAGTGTTCTATGGGATGTTAGGGCCCCCCGCACTTCCAGAATGTGCATGGTCCCTGACAGTGCCTCAGGCTGTGACAGGAGCCCCCCGGCAGGAAGCGGGGGACATTTGGCAAACATTGGAGTAAGGATTGGCAGTATTGAATGGACAAAATCAGCACGAAGCAGTTACTGTAGACGTGGCTGGAATCTGAGGTGAGGCCCTGAGAATGGGAGGTGGCCCACAAGAAACATCCGGGATGACACGGCCCTTTGAGAAGCGGAACAGCTGGTGCCCTTCTTAGCGCATGCGCTGTGGCTCCTCCGTGAAGCTGTCGGTTTTTCTCAGTTGCACCTGCAGGCTGGTGATAATTCTGGGCTCTGAGTCCCGATCACCAGCAACCTCCTGGTTCAGAGCTTGAAAGCGAGTCTCCTCAGGACACTAAGACGTCCAACTGGCTTTGTCCTGGAGGCAGTAGCTGGTGGCCCACATTAGTGCTTCTTGCAAAGAAGAACCTTGAGCAGCGCTGCCCACCTTCCAGCAACAGCTCTATCCTTTTGCTAAGACAGCTCCAAAGCTTTTGTTCACCCATCTGGCCTAAATTATTCGCAACAACGTTAGAGGCACTGGGAGTCTTCCGGAAGAAAACACCTAAGTCCGGTTTACAGAAGAGGCTCTTTCTAGCTGTACCACTTCCTTTGGACAGGGATCATGGAGGCGGCATTCCCAGGCTGTGCTGGAAATCTGAAATCCACAGGAAGGACAGCCTCCCAGGACACTCTTCCGGGATGATGGCGCCTGGAGAATACCGTCCTTTTTTTTTTTTGCAATTGGAGTATAGTTGCTTTACAGTGCTGTGTTAGTCTCCGCTGTCCAACAACGTGAATCAGCCATAAGTGTATACAGGTCCCCTCCCTCCTGGGTCTCCCTCCCACCCTTCATCCCACCCCTCTAGGTCATCACAGAGCACCCAGTTGAGCTTCTTGCACTATACAGCAGCCTCCCGCTAGCTATCTATTTTACACACGGTAGTGTATATGTATCAATATTGTAGCAAGTTCAGAAAACTGTCTCTGCCCTCATTTTGTCTTAGAACCTAGGCTGGGAGCTACATGGCCAAGTTATCAGAAGATTGGAGTAGGCAGGATCCTCAGATGGTAAAGAACCCACCTGCCAATGCAGGACATATAAGAGACACGGGTTTGATCCCTGGGTTGGGAAGATCCCCTGGAGGAGGGCATGGCAGCCCACTCCAGTATTCTGGCCTGGAGAATCCCATGCACAGAGGAGCCTTAGCGGGCTACAGTCCATGGAGTCACAAAGAGTTGGACGTGACTGAGTGACTAACACTTTCACTTTCAGAAAGGTTACAAGGGTTACCTTGCTCCTCGTTTCAAAAATGTGGGAACTGGGGATGGTCTCTGTTTAATCAACCTTTGGAGCTGGTATGAAAGAATTTTACAGAAAATGTCAGAAAGTCCTGGGGTCCTTTGGAGGACATTTTAAAAGTACCATCATAGGGAGTTATAATAATAAAGCATGAATGGTTGACAGAAGTTTGGACTTAATGAATTTTATAGCAGAGACTACTGAATGAACAGGGTATGATGACATTGCTGTTGGGGTGAATGTTTTCTGAAGAGGGAATGATAATGATGGATAAAGTCAGGTCATTAGTTCAGTTCAGTTGCTCAGTCGAGTCCAACTCTTTGCTACCCCATGAACTGCAGCACGCCAGGCCTCCCTGTCCATCACCAACTCCCAGAGTCTACCCAAACTCATGTCCATTGAGTCAGTGATGCCATCCAAGCATCTCATCCTCTGTTGTCCCCTTCTCCTCCTGCCCTCAATCTTTCCCAGCATTGGGGTCTTCTCAAATGAGACAGCTCTTCAGATCAGGTGGCCAAAGTATTGGAGTTTCAGCTTCAACATCAGTCCCACCAATGAACACCCAGGACTGATCTCCTTTAGGATGGACTGGTTGGATCTCCTTGCAGTCCAAGGGACTCTCAGGAGTCTTCTCCAACACCACAGTTCAAAAGCATCAATTCTTCTGCACTCAGCTTTTTTTATAGTCCAACTCTCACATCCATACATGACCACTAGAAAAGCCACAGCCTTGACTAGATGGACCTTTGTTGACAAAGTAATGTCTCTGCTCTTCAATATGCTGTTTAGGTTGGTCATAACTTTCCTTCCAAGGAGTAAGCATCTTTTAATTTCATGGCTGCAGTCACCATCTGCAGTGATTTTGGAGCTCCCCAAAAATAAAGTCAGCCACTTTTCCCACTGTTTCCCCATCTATTTGCCATAAAGTGATGGGACCGGATGCCGTGATCTTAGTTTTCTGAATATTGAGCTTTAAGACAACTTTTTCACTCTCCTCTTTTACTTTCATCAAGAGGCTCTTTAGGTCCTCTTCACTTTCTGCCTTAAGGGTGGTGTCATCTGCATATCTGAGGTTATTGATATTTCTCCCAGCAATCTTGATTCCAGCTTGTGCTTCCTCCAGCCCAGCGTTTCTCATGATGTACTCTGCATATGAGTCAGGTCAGCATTGCTCAAATCACCCATTTGACTTTAAAAGTGCAAGCTCACATAGAAGAGACTATTCAGGTTCTGTCCCCTGGCCCCTGAATAGTCTTCCATCTAAGAGTGGATACTGTGGTCTGGCTCAGAGTCCAGAACAAAAAGTGTGGCTTAAACCCAGGTGCCATTACACATTCAGGGAGGGTGGTGGTCTTGGCTACAGGGACCCTGCCTTTTGAGACAGTAGAGAAGACAAAAGCTCTCATCTAGAGGCTGGAGCTCTGGATGCATCTGTCATGACTTCACCCCCCGCCCCCATTAGTCAAGTGACCTTGAGTAATCATTTCACCTATGTGAGCCTCAGTTTCTTCATCTGTTCATGGGAGAAGCATTCCCTGCCTTGCCAGCTTACTGACGTCAATCAAGTAATGGGTGTGCGGCTCAAACCACTGACAGGGTGGAGCTGCCTCTCAGGCGACTGGATTAAGGAGCAACCTCTCTTCTGTCTCTTCTGCTCCCCTTTGCGTGGTGTCTTCCTTCTCTCAGCTTGGAATCTTAGCTGCTAGAATATCAGTCTCCTAGAATCCTTATAGCCTCCCACCAAAAGGGAGGGAGCTTTAAGCAGAAAAACCCCTGAATCAGTCACCGGGGCTGGAGGTGGGGTAGGTGGGGTGACTATGGAGCATTTTGATTGGTCTAGCTCGGGTCATGTGCCCATGCCTGGCCCAATCACGGTGGCCCAGCGCAATGGTGTCCTAGTACTGGTCCACGAGTGGAATGTGCTCTTCCTTTGGCCAGGGAGGGAGGCATTAAGGCTGAGAGCCTCCATCAGAACCCTCTGGTTGGGGCAGGCAGTGGAGACCAGTTTTTCAAAGAAGAAGTTGTTGATCTGGGCAGTCAAAACTGTAAGTGTTCACTGAGGTGTAGGGCTACTTTGTAAGCCTATAGGTGCCGGGTCCCTGTAAAGTAATGTCAGTATTTCTGTTGTTAGCCCTGTACCTGTGTTTCTGCGAGGATGACCGGGGACTGAGACCCTGCTCCAGTCTGAGTATCCTGGCCAAGAAGGTTGAGGACTTGACTTATCACCTATTAATGAAAATTCCATGTCGTATTGATAAAACAGTTCTCTCATTTAAAAACAGAGAACACTGTGAGTGCCTTTAAAGGACTTCTCCCACCGTGGTTTTCTTTTTCTACTCTGTCCACACAGCCGCATTTTGCTGAACTGGTGATTTTTGGCAATGCTCTCCGGTCTACACCCATACAATGTGCCTGACACCGTCTGATGATCTAAGACGACATCACAGATGTACAATGGCTCCTGGCTCTCAAAGGAGTTGTAGGCTGGCAGGAGTTGCAAACGAGGACCAGGAGCGCAAAATGATGAGTGCTCAGGAGCTGTTGGAGTGGAGGAGAGCAGGGAGGCTGAGGGACTCAGGATGTCTGGTCTGGGGAGAGGGAGGCCCCTGCTTCTGGACTTTTCCCCACCCCCTGCCATTGCCAGGCCACCGATACTTGAAAGGCAGTAAAATGGGGAGGCGAAGAATACTATCTATGTCTAGCCTCCCTGGTGTTTTTTTAGCCCCTGCTCATCAGCTTTCTCATCTGTAAAACGGTGATGGTAATAATAGTACCCACCTCATAGGATTGTCATGAAAATAAAATGTTACTACACATCAAGTGCTTACAAGAGTACCTGGCACACAGTATATGTTCAACTCATGTAACTTGTCATCATGTTACATCAAATATTTGCTTGTTAATTCACTGACTTTCTCTCATCCCATGAGATTATAAAGCAGGGGCTCTTTTTTGACTGTTTGGTGCAGTATTCTCAAGGCTCAGAATAGCTGCTAGCACACAGTAAGTACTTACTAAATATTTGTGTACTACATACCTGATAGTTAATATTATACTTGGCTTGAATTATTTTAATAGCTCCCTTCCTGGTCTCCCCTCTTCCAGCCTCTATATCCCTCCAATCATTTTGCTCTTACTCAAGAGGTCAGGGTTTTGGTTTATTAAGCCTTCAACTGATTGGACAAGGCCCACCCACATTAGGGAAGGCAATCTGCTTTACTTTGAATCTACAGATTCAAATGTTAATCTCATCCAAAAAACACCCTGTCAGAAACATGCAGAATAATGTTTGGCCAGGACTTTAGACAGTCTTTTGAGTTACATGCTGATGATCCTGGAGCAGATTTTTGTCTTGTTTTCAGTAACACCAGTATGGTTCTCAGGGTGGTTGGTAAATGCAGAGAACCATTTGCATTAACTTTCTTGAAAAAGAGGAAGTCTAGATCCTTACATTTTCACAACTCAGGCACTTTCTCGTTGAACTCATTGCTGCTATAGGTGTATTGAAAAATGAAAATTCAATTGCAAACACCAAGATAAATAGTTGCAGGTTTACACCCTCCAGTAAGTGGCAAAGTTGCTGCAGCAAGTCTGCTCCAAGTACTGCCTCTGAGCCCTTCTACAAGATTCCTGCCTTAGAGGTCCTGCATGTCACGAATATACCCTTCGCCTGCCACTCCAGCTTCCCCACTGGCCTTCCGGTGGCCCAGTGGCCTTGTGACTCTTACAGGCCTGGCATCACTGGCTAGAGCAGCAACAGTCCATCCCTTTGCCCACCCCAGAGCAGGAGTCAGCTCTCCTGAGTTGCTTGTACCCGCCAGAATTCCAGCATTCCAGGGAGAGCCGCACACTCTGTCTTTGAGAGGGTTACACCAAGGCAGGAAAAGCTTGGGAAGGAGACAGAGGTCAAGCCTTGTCATCTTCCGGTTTTAGCCTCAAGTTTACTGAAAACTCACTCACTGTCCATGTGACTCACAAACTAGGAAGCTGGCAGGAGCTGAAGTCCAAGTGGAGGGGTGTCGGTCTCGTCCTGGCTTCTTGTAGAGAGATTCCGAATAACACTCCATTGAACAATGACACACCAGGCAAGACTCCAGGACAATAAAAGTCAACCAGGACCGTCCCAGACCAACCGGAGCGGGTGGTCACCGCGCCTCTGGAGTGCTTTATTCTTGGGCTCTCGGGGGTGATTCATCTCTCGCTGAGGAGGTTAGTGTGGGAGTGGGACTTCCGAGCGGTGGGCTCAGAGACAGAAGGGACATGGACAAGATCACAGATGCCAACAGTGCTGGGTGCAACGCTGGGTCTCTGGCCTCTAGGATGGTGCCCGTTCCCCTGTCTCAGGCTAAACAAGATGGATTCTCACAGAAAGAAGCATTTTCCAGAGGTATGGGCTCTGCGCCCTCCAGCAGGAAAGCCGCTAGGTACGGCAGGCTGCACATGGTAGATCCTCAGAGAGGAAGGGGTCCCAGCATCTGTTCCCCGGACGGTGCTGCAGGTCTTCCTTGGGGGACAGGACCACCCACCCTCTTTCCTGTTGAGACCTTCTCGAGGCTGTTGTGTTGTTCGTGTCTGTTGTCTGAGCTCAGACTTAGTCACCAGTGGTGTCTGACTGGCCTCATGGGACAGCCCTCTCCCATCCTGCAGGGAAAATCTATTTGGATTGGATTTTCAGGTGGTGAAAGATGATGTCCAGCAAGAAGATACAGAACATGCAATAAGTGTTGTGTCTTCCCTGTCCCCACCTCCTTCACCCACGTAACTCAGTTACACATGAAACAGACATTCAATAAGTACTGCAGCCAGGACTTCCGTGTGTTTCTTTTAATCACTAGACATCTCTGACCTATAGGGTGCCGAGCACATCACATAATCCTTTCATCATTGAAAATGGTTCTTCCTCAGTCTTCAGACTGTAGACATCAGGGGCCTTCTACTTCTTTGCTTTTGCTTTCTTCCTTTTGTTGGTTTTGGACAACTGAAGAGCTTCGTCTTGGCCTGACTGACCAGCAATGGGGACCAAGGGAGGGATGGGAGCGTTGAGGTTTAGAGTCTTCTTCTGAAGTTTCAGGTCCAAAATATCAAAGGTTATCTGTATCTCATACTGCAGCAGCTCCTTGAGGCACTCGATCTGGATGTGAATGGCCTCATTGATGAGTTTCTCTAGCTCCTGGAAGAAACAGAACGTGGCTGGTGAACAGGGCCTGGGGAAAGCTGAGGCCGCCTGCAGACAGAGTCCCATCACAGGTGCCACTTCTCAACCCAGCAGCCTCCTTGCTCAGTGTGCTGGGGCCTTGCATCCCCTGCTCCCCAGAGTTACTCTCTATCCATCTCTACCCTACTCTATGCCCCAGGAGGTGACTTTTAGGAGCTGCATCAACCAGCTCCCTTGACCTGTCACTACCGACTGGGTTCAGCCAATGGGAGGCCCTGGCAGGAGATCGGAGGGCGAGGAGAGGATGAAACCTCCATGGCCCTTCCTTCACTCCCATGCCTCCATGAATGCCAGCTCTGCAGGCAGACAGGGCACTGCGAGAGTCTATGGTGGTTTGGAAACTGGGGGCTCCTTTGGTGGAATCTGTGCTAGAAAGAACTTGGACTTGGGGGTCAACCAGGCCTCAGTCCAAATGTAAACTGGACCACATGCCAGCTCGGGGACCTTGGGCAAATCAGTTAAACCCTCTGAGCCTCAGCCATCTCATCACTAAAATGGGGACATGAATTATACATCTGAGGGATGTTTCATGAAACATGTGCACAAAACCCGTCCCCTCCTGTGCCCTCCCAGGAGCGAGAACCCCAGGGTCCCGCCCGCAGGTTCTCTTGGCGGGAAGGGACGTAGGCTGGGACAGGCAAGCCTCCCCCTGCCCCACGGGCCCCTCTCACTTCTCTCTTCAGAGCCTGGTGCCGCTGCCCAGGCAGCTCGGAGAATGTCTCCTGCAGCAGGTGCTGCTGCTCCAGGCGCAGGGCCCCCTTCAGCAGCAGCATGTTGGTCCGCTTCTGCACCTCGGCCGTTCTCAGCTCCTCCAGCTGCTGCTCATGCTTCCAGACTTCCCGGTCCTTGCCCTCGGCCAGTGGGAGCGGCTGGGGCGGCGTGCACACCTCCAGGTCAGCAACAGTCAGGTTGACATCCCGGTCCTGGCCCAGGACGTACTGATAGAGTTTGTAGTGGCGGATGAAGGTGTTGTGGAAGTAGTCACACAGGGCCAGCAGGTGGGTGGTGTTGAACTGCCCCTGGTAATCTCTGAGCTTGTTCCCCAGGATTGTCACAGCCTCGGTGATGGAGCAGCCTGTGGGCACAGAAGGGCCGGGTAGCAAGTATGAACCGGACCAAAGTGGCAGGGATGGCTGATCAATATCTGCTGACCCCAGAGACCATGTCCTACCAACTGTTGTATGTCACCATTTTTTAGATCAAGAAAGTCGTGGGGTGTATCATGTTTCCCTTTTTCCCTTGGCTCCTGGGAAGCTCAGGGGCAATTTTATGCAGTAACTTACCTTTATCCTATTTTTTTCTTATATGATTATCCCACTCCTTGCCTATATTTTGACATTTAGCTCTTGTTTTAAAGGCTTATTTCAGCTGTGCTTTATGCTGTTTCCACTTCAGACCCTTCAGGAACGAAGTGAGGGTATCAAAGGGATTCTGATATGAGTGGAGTGTGAGATGGTTGCAGAGACAAAGACATTATACTGGCCACTGGGGTCACTGACTTAGGCAAGTATTCTTTAGACTGTGTAGAGATCAGCCCTGAGGGTAGCACTGGGCAATGCTCCTTGGAGGATAAACCATCTTCTCCCATCTTCTTCCTTTCACATCTCACTCTTTTTTAATTTGTTTACTTTTCAGCCACACTGTGTGGCATACAGGATCTTAGTTCCCTGACCAGGGATCGAACTCATGCCCCCTGCAACGGAAGTACATATTCTTAACCACTGGACCAGCAGAGAAGTCCGCCTTTCACGCCTCTGGCTCACAACTCCATCAGAGGCTCAGGGTAAGAGTGTGGTCAGGAGGGCAGGACTCTCCCGAGCATGTGATTGTGTCTCAAGACAGAGGTGGTTCAGTAAAGGGTCTCGCTGACTGAGGTGCGTGCCCTGTGGACAGATCTCTGGCAGGGAGAGGACAGGACAAGTGACAGAGAAGGACCCTGGACCCTCACACAGGTGCCACCCTCTAGGGGCGCCGTGAGCTCAGCCATGTCTCTCTCACCCACCGACTCATTGTCAGCTCTGCAGGACAAGAGCTTGGGCACAGACAGGGGGATTTCACAGCTCCCTCTATGTCGACAGAGACCAGGGAGCCTGGCTTTTCTCCTGGGGTGGAGGCCAGCCTGCTTGCAGATCCCCCCACCTGGTGACCATCCTCTTCAGGGCCCTGCCAGAGTGCCCCTGGGGCCTTCAGGAGGGGCTGTCTCTGCCCGGCCCATAGGGCTGTTTTTCAAGCCCTCCCCACCCGCTGATTCTGCCTTCACTTTGGCTCCTCAGTCTTGGCTCTGCATGGGTGTTTTAACCTTAACTCTCCCCAGAGTCTGAGAGAGCAGGGCTTACAGAAATATTAGCACATGGAGCACTGCTCCACCTTGAACCTCAGTAGAAAGTGCTGTGAAGTGTCACTAAGATTTAGGCTTTAGTCTCACAGGGGAGGTCAAACCCATCCATCCTAAAGGAGATCAACCCTGAATGTTCATTGAAAAGACTGTTGCTGAAGCTGAAGCCCCAATACTTTGGCCACCTGACACGAAGAGCTAACTCATTGGAAAAGACCCTGATGCTAGGAAAGATTGAGGGCAGAAGGAGAAGAGGGTGACAGAGGATGAGATGGTTGGATGGCATCACTGACTCAATGGACATGAATTTGTGTAAACTCCAAGAGATAGAGAAGGACAGGGAAGCCGGGTGTGCTCTAGTCCGTGGGGTCACAGAGTCAGACACAACTGAGCGACTGAACAACAGCAACCCCTGGGGGAAGGGAGCGGGGAGCCTCTCCACCGTGCAGAATTAAAGGTTAGTGGGCTGTGCTTTCCCTTCCTTTCAAGGCAAATCAGCAACTCCACGGTCCAAGACAGTAGCCCGTCTCAGGATGGGGTAGGGGAGGGTGCTGGGCCTGCATGATGGACACAACTCTGTGTCCTCCTAGTTGTGACTCTTGGACCACCATTCCCTCAAATGTAAAATAGGGAATAGTCATGTTTACTTCACAGGATTGGTAGGGGGATCAAGTGGGATGGTGTGTCCAAGTGCCTTATACAGAGCCCACTACAAGGTAGTAGTCAATGAATGCTGCAGGAAAAGAAGTGTTTGTTTCTCCACTGTGAGAAAACTCTCCAGGCCACATCTTTGTACCTCTCCATAGGTCTTGTCATTTATCCATCCCTCTCTCCATCCATCTATCCATCATCCGAACATTCACTCGTCATCCATTCATCCATCTCTCCATTCACCTATCATCCATTCACTCATTATTCATTCATCCATCTCTCCACCCAACCATCTTTCCATCCATGCATGCTTGCATCCATCTATTTATCCATCCACAATTAATTTGTCAAGCTGTTACTGAGGGCCTATTAATTGCTAGGCATTATGCTAAGTTCTAGCAACATTATGATGTGTCTTACTAGACACATCTCTTGCCTTCAAAGTTCACACAGGAGAGATACACAAGCTGATATTGACACATGTGTAAAGAGGAACAGAATCAGGTGATAGGGAATGCTCAGTTGAGGATATGGGTTCTCCTGGAGAAGATGAGGCATAAGCGACATCTCAGAGGCTGAGTGGGGCTGAGCCAGGAAAGATTGAGGGGGAGGCACGGCATGGGTGCGGCCTGAGCGAGATCCGAGGGGCAAGGAGCCACATGGCCCGGGTGGGAAACAAGACTGAGTTTGTTGTCGTTGGCACCTATCGGCAGAGGCAGAAAACAGCATGTAGAGTGGAGAGGTGGGAGGAAGGCAGATGGGAGGGCCTTGAGTGCTGTGTTGGAAGCCAGCACTTGTACTCCAGGCAGCCCAGGGCCTGCCCAGGGAGACTGTGGTCACGTGGTGGCCTGTGGGGAGACTTCGGCCCAGTCCAGACAGGAGTCATGTGGCCTAAGAGTGCCAGGTCAGCAGGCACGGGCAGCAAGGACAGATTTGAGTGGCAGGACCAACGGTCAGGTGTGGAGGGGGATAGAGGCCTGCCTGACTCACAGCCTTTTCCTGGGGACCCTTAAGGGGCAGGACGGCCACCACGATAATATGACACAGGTGGGATGTAAGTCTGTTGTGACCCCTGCCCTCAGAGCGCTTCCAGTCTGGGGAAGAGGAGACAGCTGGACAGATGACATTCCCTCTTTTTCTCTCAGCCCGCAGCTCAGGGCTCTGTGCTCAGTGAGGGTCAATACATATCTAGTGAGTCAGTGGACAAATTGTGACATGTGAAGTGTAGTAATGGAGCTATTCATTTATCCCTTCAACAAGGATTCATTAGGGACCTTGCTTCCATGGGCCAAGAACTCACCTACGGTCCAGGAAGGTGGTGAAGTGCTGGGGGAAACACACACAGTATAATCCTGCTCAGGGCTACTTAGTGCTGGGTGGGCAGACTGTAGAAAGAAGGGACTTTCTCAAGGAAGTCAAGGGATCAGGTCCCTGAGGAAGTGGGGAAGGACAGGGGGCGGGCTGTGTCAGAGGGAATCACTGAGCAAAGAAAGGCGGAAAAGGGGGAAGCAGGGGAAACAGCATGCACAAAGGCCGCATGGCTGGAGAGAACGTGGCTCATCTGAGGAATGGAAATGCTGAGGATTGGGGGTTGGCGGGCTGGAGAGCAGCCAGCGGGACCCCTGGTTCTCACAGAGGTCTCCTAGACCACCCACCCCACATCTCTTATCAACTGGTTCAGTTCAGTTCAGTTCAGTTCAGTCGCTCAGTCGTGTCTGACTCTTTGCAACCCCATGAATCATAGCATACCAGGCCTCCCTGTCCACCACCAACTCCCGGAGTCCACCCAAACTCATGCCCATCGAGTCAGGGATGCCATCCAACCATCTCATCCTCTGTCGTCCCCTTCTCCTCCTGCCCCCAACCCCTCCCAGCATCAGGGTCTTTTCCAATGAGTCAACTCTTCGCATGAGGTGGCCAAAGTCAACTGGTTACCTCGCTGTATTAAGCAAAAGTTGAAAGTTAAATTTACTGAAAATAATTTTAAGGAATTAATTTTGTCCATTGTTTTCCAAGGAAAATAACAGTTTTGAATGACATTTTAAGAATTGTTTGCATTGCTCTTGTCATATTTATATAGTTTCTTTGCTTATATAATTTGACAATTGCAAATTAGGTACATAAATAAGCCACATTAAAAGTTACTCAGAAAGTACAGTTAAGTTTGATGTTAATAGTTTTTCAATTTTCAATTTAATTTTAAAATGTTATTTACTCATCTTTAACCTTGCATTGAATATAAAGAGTAAGCTTTATAATGTATAAAGCAGATATACATATAGTGTATAATCATACATGCAGAATACTTATGTTATTGAAATTTGATGACGTTGGGCAATTAGGGGAAAAAAGCTCTAAAATGGCTTCTCAAAAGGCTCCAGCAATCCCATTTCGGAGTATACGTCCAAAGAAATGAAACCAAGATCTTGAAGCTGTAGCTGTATCCCCATGTTATTCACAAGAGCTGAGGTATGGAAAGAGCCTGTGCCTGTCAGGTCTGTTGATGGATGAATGGTTAAATAAACTAGGATATACACACACACACACACAGTGGAATACTATTTAGCCTTAAAAAGAAGGAAATGCTGTCATTTGCAACAACATGGATGGACCTGAAGGACATTATGCTAATTGAAATAAGCAAGACACAGAAGGACAAATACTGCATGATCTCACTCGTAGTTGGAATCTAAAAAGGTGGAACTCGTAGACGCAGAGGGGGACATGCGGAGCTGTGAGTCAAGGACAGAGCTTCAGTTATACAGGACGAGAAAGCGCTGGAGACGGACCACAGAGGACGTCCCCACAGCCAACAACACCGCTCTGTGTATTTGAAATGTGCTACAAGTGTTCTCGCTACAAACTGAAGTGGTGACTCTGTGAGGTAGTGGATGAGGAAATCATTGGGGTGTAACTTCAGTACTTATTTCTCAATTATTGACAAATGGATACATTTTATTTGTCAGGAGACTCATGTTCAATCCCTGGGTTGGGAAGATCCCCTGGAGAAGGAAATAGCAACCCACTCCAGTATTCTTGCCTGGAGAATCCCATGGATAGAGGAGCCTAGAGAGCTACAGTCCGTGAGGATCACAAAAGAGTAGGATATGACTTAGCAACTAAACAACAAACAACCACCCAGAAAAATAAATAAATGTGACAGCTTCTCAGGGAAATGATAGTGATAAAACTACGTGGGTGGAGACACAGCTCCAGCAGCTCCAGAACAACGCACTTTCCTCCTGTTTCTGATTGAGCCTCATAGCTTCCCACCTGTGTCACAGAGACCAGTGACCCATTCATTCCTTGGACTGTCTCTTGTGCCAGGAAATAAGCTGGCTGCTGATTCTGGGGTCTCCACCCCTGAACCTGTGCCCCAGGGACCAGCGGGAGCCCTGGGTTCCATCACCACCCAGAGCTTTCTAAAAATACAGCACCCCCTCCCTCCCCATATACACATACTCCCAACCATCTCAGGAAAAGAACCACTGACTCCACGATGGGGTCTGACTCCACGATGACTGCTGCCTGACTTCCATCCGAGTTATGAGGCAGATTGAGCCAGAGAACTCAGACTTTCATACCCAGGGGCCATCACGAATTGACCAACTGGTAGAAGGATGGTGCCAAAGCCCCATAACACTCTTCTCTGCCAAGAGAAGCCCCTGATGACTCAGAAAGCTAGGGATTAAGTCTCTGGGAGAAGTCTCCGGCTGCCAGGCGGCCAGATCTGTCCTTGCAAGTTGCTCTTCAATTTACAGGGAGTGTCTGGCTTAATTTGCATTTGGCTGCTGGGAACTTCCTGAAGACGGTCCCCAAGGGCCTGGAGGCCAGCACCTGCGCAAAGCTGGTGGGAGTGGGGAGGGGAGCTTGGGGATAGCGTGGGTGGGATGACAGCCTAGATGCTCCAGAATCAGGGCAAAGGGACCCAGGGCCCGGACCAGGCGGGCCGGGCTCCCTCCCTTCCTCCCACCCAGACTGTAGGATCTGGGGCTGGGCAAGGGGGAGCACATGGAAGGAGGGGGGGAGTTGGGAAAGGAGAAGAGGGGCTGCTCCTTTTGGGTGGGCATGAGGGGGAGAATCCAGGTGCTACTGGTGGCCCCTGACAAACCAGTTTGGTTTGCCCCCGCCTTGGCTGCGAGGGGAGGAAACCCGTCAGGCTGCAGCCTGACCTGCCTTACAGTTCCCAATGCCTGAGCTCCTGCCAGGGCAGCCTGGGACGCTGGGAAAGCAGAGGAAAGCCAGGACCCTCCACCCCACCCCCATTCGGGGTCCCGAATGCTGCCCCCGATGACCCCCTTTGTGCCCTTGAAAAGGTTCTGCCAAACTCATCCGCCCCAGGGTGCTGGTGCCAGCTCAGAAGAGGGTGTGTGTTTTCTTTGGGGCAAGAGAGGACTCTTATTCAGGGAGCTCCCTTTGTTGGCCCGCGTGCCCTGGGTCATCTCAGGCGCCGCCCAAGGCCTCCCGGCAAGGTGAGCAGGTGGAACCGCCAGCCCCACTTTACCTGAGAGAGAACCTGAGGCTCCAAGAGGTCAAGGGATATGCCGCAGGGCACACCAGGTGGCCCTAGTGGTAAAGAAGCAGCCTGCCAATGCAGAAGACATAAGAAACGCAAGTTCCATCCCTGGGTCCAGAAGATCCCCTGGAGGAGGGCATGGAAACTCACTCCAGTATTTTTGCCTGGAGAAGCCCATGGACAGAGGAGCCTGGTGGGCTACGGTCCAGAGTGGCGAAAGAGTTGGACACGACGACTGAAGTGACTTAGCACGCATGCACACACACAGCTGAAGAGTTGCAGAGCCAGAGTTCCAACCCCAGCCTGACCTGGGGAGGCCTCTTTCAGCATCCAGACTGCAGTGGCTTGGACTTGCTTTGTAAACCCTGGAGATGGACACTGGAAGGGGCCCCCAACACTCTCGGTCACAGTTTTCCAAAGGTGGTTTTGCAACAGGTATTACACAGAAATGCGTGGCCTTGAATACAGGTTGGAGCCAGGGAAATTAAACAGGTGTCCTTAACATGCTCATGAGCACAGCAGAATATGCTAATAGGCTCAGCAAATGGCCAGAAAGGGTTGAGTCTATGCAATATTTCTTAGATGTATTGGAGGCAAACACATGTAGACCTTGGAGGTATATCAAGTTCAGTTGCAGACCACTGCAATGAAGCGAACTTTGCAATAAAGTGAGTCACCTGAATTGTTTGGTTTCCCAGTGCTCATGAACGTTACACTTACACTATATGTAGTCTTAAGTGTACAATAGCACTCTGTCTAAAAAATAGTGTGCAACCCTTTTAAAAAAAATATTTACTTCTGAAAATGCTAACCATCACCGAACCTTCAGGGAGGTGTCATCTTTTTGCTGGTGGAGAGTCTTGCCTCGATGCTGATAGCTGCTGCCTGACCAACACCAAGACCACAGTACCCAGGATCCACTCACTCTGCACCTTGCCAACCATGTGCTCTGTTCTCAGCCACCATTCAGAGTTTCGAGGAGGCCACCAGGGAGCCCAGGGCAGCCCTCTGGCCTGAAGACGGCCTCGACGCTGGGGCCATGCCTCAGAGCTGTCTGTGGTTGTAAGAACACAGCCTGGGAATTCAGGCAGCTGTGGGCTCCTAGCCTGTTTCCGCTTCTTAGCTACTTGCATGAGCTGTTTTGCCTGGGCACCACCGTTCTCATGTGTAAAATGGAGGCAGTAAAGACATCTGACTCGTAGGGTTAGTTGTGCGCATAGGGGACAGAGCTCCCACAGTGCTTGGTACACTGCGTGCGTGCATACTTCAGTGCATGCTTCACTTCAGTTGTGTCTGGCTCTTTGCGACCCTATGGACTGTAGCCTGACATGCTCCTCTGTCCAAGGGATTCTCCCAGGTAAGAATACTGGAGTGGGTTGCCATGGCCACCTTCAGGGGATCTTCCTGACCCAGGGATCGAACCTGCGTCTCTTACATCTCCTGCATTGGCAGGCGGGTTCTTTACCACTAGTGCCACCTGGGAAACCTTGGTACACAGTGGCACTCAGTAAATCACATGGTTGTCATCACTGTCGTCGAGACGATTCCAGGCATCCCCACTCCCTGGGGGCTGTCGGCTGTTCTGGGATAAACCTGTCTTCCCCAAGGACTCCACAGGCTCCTAGGGCAATGAGTTCCTAGAGGCTGGTTTTCCTCAGTCCACTCACCTAGGAGAGACTCTCTCTCCCTTGCTGGGGTGGGCATGGGATGCAGATGTGCCTTCTCTCCTGCCCACACCAGCTGCTAAGGGCAAAGGATGGCTGGGGGTTGGCTGTCTCCAGCTAGAGGCTTGCAGAGGACAGAAGAAGAGGCAAGCCTTCTGGTCAGACCATGTAGTGAGGACCCAGTAGTTCACAGCTCTCCCCAGATCTCTGGAGTGTTCTCTTCTCTCCCTGCTACTGTGAACTTCTCAGCACCTGCTGGAAGGACTCGATTTCTCATTTCCGAAAGATCTTTCCAAAAAGCTCTGGACATGGAGTTGCTGCCCAGTATTCAGCTCTTAGTAAATAATAATACAAGCAGCCTGCACGGGTGTGCTACTTTACAGGTTTAAAGCATTTAATTATCCATCAATTTATTTAATTGGTCACAACCAACCTATGAAAGAGGTAATTGCTGCCATTTAACAGATGAGGAAATTGAGGTTTAGTGTATGCAAGCAGAATCAGGACTCAAACCCATGTTCTCCAGCTCCAAGAAGTATGCCTCAGCTACAGGGGTATTTTTAAAGTGTGAGCAGAAGACATGGACTGAACAGAACTACAGTACTCCCACTAGAACTTTTTAAATTTTATTGTGGTAAAATACACACAACATAAAATTTACCTTTTTAACCATTTTTATGTGTACAGTTCCACAGTTCATTGTGATCCACACAGTCAAAGGCTTTGGCATAGTCAATAAAGCAGAAGTAGATGTTTTTCTGGAACTCTCTTGCTTTTTCGATGATCCAGCGGATGTTGGCAA